>NC_142744.1:7730000-8077500 GCF_051943395.1 Hippocampus bargibanti | reverse complement strand
GCGATTGTTTTGATTCTAGAGCAATGCAAGACGTTCTGGCGTGACGTCACAAACAAGGGGGCGAGACCTTCTGAAACTCGCCATCTCCAAGGTCATTTTGAAGTAGTTTTGGGACACTTTAACTCATTTTTATTGGTGTTTTGCATTTGACTAAAAATATCAGCCTGCATGTGTGTTTTGGGTATTGTAGATGCTATAAACGTTTTTCCAACGTCAGTTAGGAAACAAAAAAATGGTGTCGGTTGTCCTTTAAATACAAAGTGAACCCAAAAGTGTTGTATAATTGTATACAATCGCACACTTAACGTAACTCCTCACTACAGAAGTAATTGAAAATGTTGCTCCTCAGGAACCCTTGGCTGCCAGGCTGGATTTTCACCACCACCTTGATCCTGTCTGTAATGGTCCTCATCTGGATCTGCTGTGCCACTGTTGCCACCGCCGTGGATCAATATGTGCCCTCTGAGGTCAGTTGCTGTGAGGTATTTGGGAATTGTTTCCCTTTAACCAGTAATCATCCTGCATTGACAATATGACGGAAAGTGCCATTCCAAATTTGTTCGGTTCTTGTTTTTTTCATGCTTGGATGCCGATAAAGCGCTGGTCATGGCCTCTGGCAAAGTTTTTTTTCTTTTCCACAAGGGGGCAGCATTTCCGTTTTTTTCTATGTTAGTGCCTTGTTCCAGGTTCAGCTGTTGTTAAAATCGCTATATAAACCAATATGTATGCATTGCATTGTATTTTGGACAGCTGCCCCCATTTCAAGCTCATATAATAATAATAATACATTTCATTTATAAGCGCCTTTCAAAACATCATAAGGACACTTTACAGTCACAGGATGTTTTTTTCCCCGGGTGAGCAGCGGCAGCCACACGCGCCAGCGGTCACTCAACTCCAGACCCATATAATTTAGGAATTAACTCTTTTTTTTGCATGAAATGAATTGAATGTTTATGTAGTCCATCCATTTTCCAGATCGCTTTATCCTAAAACTCAATATTCTGTGGGTCCTGCAATTTGAATGAAAATGACAAAAATCCTGGTAGCGATTTGACATAGTCAAAATGTATGCAAGAAGATTGGGGCCAACGAAGAAAATGAAAATAAAGATGGCAGGATTGTTACTTTTATCTCAGAATTCTGACTAAAGTCAGAATTTTGAGATGAAAGTCAGTATTCTGAGATAAAACTGTGATACGTGCCAACTTGTTTTCCTTCTTTGCTAGCCCTAATCCTCATATGTAAAAATGGCAGGGAGTTGTGATGTGAACGAATGTGCGAGTGTTACTTAAAAGAATAAGTATATATTATGTTTTATTTTTCAGAAATTGAGCATCTACGGTGACAGCGATTTCTTTGCGCAGCAGAAGCTCATTCCATACTCTGCGTCCTCCTTGTTTATCATCACCTCCAAAGGGCAAGGAGACGTTAGCAAGGAGGTGGGGCCCCTTCCTTCCAAAGTAAATATTGGCCAGTCAGACATCTAAGTTTTGACTCCATATGCGCTTGCATTATAAGAGAAATGACTTGTAAATGATTTGTCTAATTACTCATTCCGCTTGGTTGCATTATGGTACTGTCAGGCCAGTACTAAAAACTAGTTTTGACCACCAGCCCTCTCCCCTAATTTTTGTTCGTGCTTGGTGACTATGCTTATTTTAATTTTAGGTTGTGATATCTTTTGAGGTCATTTCAGACAGACACTTAATTTTTTTTTTTTTTTATGACATGCGATCCGGTAGCCAAAGTAACTCCTTGTTTGCTCTTGTGGTCTGGCTGCCGTCATTTGCATTTAGCAGAGTTTAACAATAAAAAGGATTTGCTCTTAATTGAATTCTTGTGGTCTACATTACGGTTGAAAAGCAAAGTGCATAAAACACGTGTCGGGAACCTATGGCTCGCGAGACATATGTGGCTATTGTGATGATTGCATCTGATTCGGCAATAAATCTAAATATATATTCTTGCTTTTTCGCCCGTTCGTTTCCTGTTTGGGTGGCAGTTGGCGGAAAGCACAATTTTGATTGGATGATACTGACCTATGGCCGATTCAAATTTGCAATGAAACAATACCATAAATGAAACAGTTGAATATCAGTGGCACAAGCCCCATGCTAACGTTAGCATCAATATACTTCTGTGAGAGACAGCAGAAAGCAAGCGTGCAAGCTAATGAGCAGTGTGCAGGCTAGCTCGCATTAGCTTCGCCTTTGGACCAGGCAAGTTCTTTTATTCTGATCGTTCAGCTGGATTTTTTTTTACCAATCATGAGGAACGGAAAATTATTCCTTTAAGTTATTTTAAATAATATATTCTGACATTTTGTTGAAATGACATACGTGCGTATTTGCGTGCGTGTGGCTCTCACTGAAAAACATTTCAAAATATTTTACTTTTATGGCATAAAACAACATGCATACAAAATAACTTTATTTATAAAACATTTCTCAACAAAAATGACTAGAACCTAGTCATTTTGTGTGACTAGAATGCTCATGCCCATGTATCTCAGTATTGGTTCAACAAGTCCATGTCATCGGCGGTCAACGACGACGACGATGCACGTTTCATCGGCGGACTGGCCGTGGAACGGTCACTGCACGTTTCGGACGATTGCTTCCTTTTGCTGCCTGCGTTCCAACAAGTTCTGTCAAGGGTGGTGTCGTCTGTGGTGCAAGCCGTTGGAACTTTGTAGAAGTGCAGATGTTGCTCCTCGGCTGTTGCGATGGTGTTGCGACACAATGGTGCCGCGTTCAACACCTCCCGGACAAACTTCTGCCTGCCAACTTCAGACCGTAATAAAAATACATTACATATAGTACTATACTTTTAAAAAGTAACTGAATACTATTTTTTGCCATGTAAAAGGTTAACTCATTCGCTGCCATTCCCAAATTTATTCGGGAATTGAAAAGCGTGACGTGGAGCGCCATTCCTGAATTTGTTCGGGTTTTGGTTTTTCTTGTGGGGTGCTGATATATGGCGCTGGTCAGACCTCTGGCAATGTTTTCCGCATTTGCCTTTTGTCTATGTTAGCGCTTTGTTAGAGTTTCAGCTGTTGTTAAAGCTCTATATAAATCAAATATGTATTGTATTGTAGTTTGTATAGCCGCACCTATTTCAAGCTCAGATAGCTCCAGACCCATATAATTTAGGAATAAACTTTTTTTTTCTGGTGAAAGAAGAGAGCCTAAGGTTTCTTGGGCTGAATTGAATGTTTATGTACTCCATCAATTTTTCAGACCGCTTTTTCCTAAAACTCAATATTCTGTGGGTTATACAATTTGAATGAAAATGACAAAAAACCCTGGCACTGGAGTGGACACATTTTTGCACATCGTCTGGCAGCGAATGAGTTAAATGACTACTAAAATTATTTTATTAAATCTAAACCCAGAGTAAAGGTTTCAAGAAGATACATTAATGACAATTCATGGAAGATTCCGCACACCCAGAAAGGCGCATGGCAAACACTTACAAAAGCGAAGCGCTGATATCCTGGACTCATTAAGTTTGTTCTGTTTCGGCATTTGCGATCCATTGGCTTCCCACTGGTTTACAACCTGATGACCACACATAAGATGTCACACAAGAAAGCGACTTTTCAGGAAAAACAACAACTCTTGTTACCTGTTTCGCCCATCCTTGTGTTTTACATCCAGAGTGATCAAAGACATCCAACGCCTTTTCAGAATAAGTCAGACCCAGCATCTCCCACATGCTCGACTTGAGTCTTGAGCCAAACTGCAAACAACAAATATTTTCTTTTGTTGAATATTAATCAGCTAAGTGCAGAGAAGAACCAACTTGTGTGTGCCTCAAGCACCTTCACACCAGTGCCGGATATGTCCAGTTTATCAAGCTTTGGTAGACACTTGAGGTAGCGGAGAGCCCTCTCAGAAAGGGGATTATCTGGTTTAGAGAAATAATTTTCAGTGTTTATCTTTTTATTTGGCCTATGAGAAGAATATACGCAGGAGTTACATTGGCGACCCCAAATGGGCAACATCTGAACCTCACGTGCAAATGTAGTTGTTTCATAACGAGACAGTTTCTTTACAGTCTTTTGCAAACTAACTTACGTGAAACGTCCAGGGACTGAAGACAGTCCAATCCTTTCCTCATCATTCTCACTGGCGCCGTCAGTCTTTGCAGGCCAGCGTCTGACAGGCCGTTGCCGCCAATAAAGAGTTGAATCAAGCATCTACAAGAGGAGAAAGCAAAAATTAACGGCACGATGAGTCAACACTGACCGCAGAGCAGATTATCACCTTGCCAGAGAGGCGGATGTCAGGTGCTGGAATATCTCATGGTTGTCGCCCAGGCGGCAGCCAAACAGGTCTAAACGTTTCAAACTGTGGAAGGTCTTGATGTCAGTGATACGCTCACTTAATAGAGGAAACCTGCAGGACACCACAAGGATCACATCTCTATTGTTAAAACCATACTATTTGGTTTTTTTTTCTGGAATGCTGGAACGGATTGATGGCATTCCTGTTCATTTCAATGGTGAAAGACGATTCGTGAGGCGAATGTTTTGGGTTGCGAGCGTCATCCCAGAACTAATCAAACTCGTATTTGTTTAGATTGTTAACGTTCAATGAATAACGACACAGCGGGTTGGTGGGTAGCATTCCGACAGACCTGTTCCTGAGACAGAGGGAGCCGAGCACCATTTCCCCATAGGCGTCGCTGAAGAGCCGCAGGGCTTTGGGTGAGACGTCCGGCTTTAGGAACACGCGGTTCTCCTCGGCCGCCGCGAAAAGTCGGTCGCCGATCTGCTCGGGGAATCCCACCAGCGAGTCCACATGCTGCACGTTGCCCGCCACGAAAAGCAGCGTGATGTCAAATAGCGACTTGCTGCTGTAACGCAGACTGCCCTCCGCGTTGTACGTAAACACGAAGTGCTCCTTACGAAGCACCAGTGGGTCGGTCCGCCGACAGGTAGAAGACGAAGATGACGATAAGCCCACCACAGGCTTGAGCACGATGTCGCTGATACGACGCAGTTTGCCTCTTTCCCGCACGTACACGCCGCTGGCGTCCATTATTGGCGTGGACTCCCTTACCACACTATCAACTTGATGTATTTCTGTTCCTTTCAAAATTCAAGCCAGGGCCTACTTTCGACTTAGTACTGTATTGCTTTTGTTGGTGTCAAAATAAAAGGTATTTGACAAGAAACATCACGTTTTATCACGAGCACACGCCAAACACGACACTTAATGCGTCTTTGTCTATCTACAACGTATTGTACACACCCCATTTGACCCTTTGTTTAATGTGGGGTTGCAGTCTAATTTCTTTACTTGTTGAACGTTTTCGTTTGAATGGCCTAATGACAGTGTGTCGTGACAGTTTTGCCGGATGTCACTTTCAATTCGTGGTATCAAAAGAATGGTTAGAGATAAAAAATAATATTATCAAGATAATTGAGAAAACAATTATAATAAACAGCATTATTGCTATGAAATAACTCAATAGTCTTAGATTTTTGTTAAACATGTATTGTACCAACGATTAAAACATGTCACAAATATTATTTTGAAAAACGACAGAGAAGAAGCCGGTCTATTTACAAAGCTAACGCATCCGGATCCTGCTTCCGTCAACGTAGGCTAACAGTTGGGGCATGAGTTTCGGATCTTGCATGGTTGAAGTGAGCATTTCATTTACGATTGTGGTCGAAATTTAAACTCAATATTTTCTCGTACACGAATGAGTGGTATTGATTATTTGTTTCAGTGTACGTGTATGACGCAAAGTCCTCGTTTCCGGAATGTGGACATGCTAACAAGTAGCCAAGCTGTGACGCTGGCTTGTTTTGCGAGTGCTTCTTTGTCACTTGTTATGGAGAACGCCTCTAAACCGTGTGTTGTTTTTAATTTTCTCACAGCTTACCAAGAGATAAACCACAGCTTCTCTTTCACTTCAACTTGCAAACTGACCACTGTTTCTCCAATTGGTTGGCATAGATGGCTTCTACAAACGACCCATTTCAATTTCAAGGTGCGTGATATTTAAACATGTTTACTAAATTGTTCCAAAATGTCACTGTATTATCGGGTTGTGGACTTTCTTGATGACAAACATTGATAATGTAATTCATAACAATAACACTTTTGATAAAGTTATTCAACTAATGACAGATAATTGTACACACATCTGTAACTATGTGCTTACATTGATACATTTATCAATCAGCATATCATGTACATTATGAAAATCTGTATTATTTTTTGGGTATGTTTTTAAGTTCATATAAATTGTGAACTGATTGAGAAGATGTATATGGTACAATTGTGTGCAGTATTTTTGCAGTCTTGTTATAGTACATTCCACACAGTCCCATTATTACGTGTAGGAGTCCCAGATGTTCCCAATTTCGGAGCCTGTAAAAAATATATGATCTTTGACCAGTGCAACTGAACTTATGTTTTACATATTTCTCTCATGAATTAAGAATTTGAAGAGAGCAGTCTGCTAGCACCGACTAGCGAGTCGACTACCATCAGCATCGAGGATGATATTATGAACCCGAAGTTTTCCAGTGGGTTTGCTCCCAGTGTTGATGAAGACCTAACAGCAGAAGATGACAAAGCTGAGGTAAAATGGTTATGATGTGGATTTGGCGCAAACATGTTGTTAGGAGCTTTTTAATCATTTTTCCTTTGAAATGATTCATTTATTTTACCTTAAAGCTTCTATCAGGGGAGAAGAAAAGCATCCCATTCTGGACTTTTGAATACTACCAACAGTTTTTCGACGTCGACACACACCATGTAAGTCTGATTTTGTTTTTAAAAAAATGAGCACAAATATTTGAATGGTGCAAAACCCCTGAGTGATATTTGACAGGAGAGACAGTCTGAAACACATTTTGACAATTCCTCAAGCTTAGAATGTGGGAAAAAAATAAAAAGCAGCAGAACCACGTGAACTTGATTGTACAATACAATACATATACACTAAAAATCGATTCATTTATGGCGCGTGTATGTGATGTATGATGATTTGACATTTTCTTTCAGGTAACGGAAAGAATTGTTGGCTCAGTGCTGCCATGGCCGGGCAAGAACTTCATTCACGTGTACCTCCGCAGGAATCCCGATCTCTATGGTCAGCTAGCAGAGACACATTTATTTCCCCATTGAGATCAACTTAAAATATTTACAGTTTGTATCGAGCTGATACTTGAATGCATCCTCATTCAGGCCCGTTCTGGATCTGCACCACGCTTGTGTTTGCAATGGCCATCAGTGGAAACATCTCCACCTTCCTGGTGAACCTGGGAAAGCCAAACTACAAGTACACACCTGAGTTTGGAAAAGGTCAGTGCCATAAAAATGTGTAAAAAATTAATTATTTATTATGTGTGATACGTAAAGTGAGAGAGACTTGATACTCCAAGCAAGGGAAAATTTCGCAATTAACTGCCATTCCCGAATTAATTTGGGAATTTAAAAGTGTGACGTGGAGCGCCATTCCAAAATTTGTTCGGGTTTTGCTTTTTCTTGCGGCACTGTGCAGATAAAGCACTAGTCAGACCTTTGGCAATGTTTTCCCCTTCCACGAGGGGGCAGCATTTTGTCTTTTGTCCATGTTAGCGCTTTGTTAGCGCTCTATAAATTGTATTGTATTGTATTTCGTACAGCCGACCCAATTTCAAGCTCTGATAATTTAGGAATTAACTGTTTTTTCCTGATGATAGAAGAGAGTATAAGGTTTCCTACGCTGAATTAAATGTTTATGTAGTGCCAAAACTAAATGTTGTGTGAGTCCTGCAATTTGAGTGAAAATGACAAAAACCCTGGCACTGGAGCGGACACATTTTTGCACATCGTCTGGCAGTGAATGAGTTAAAAAAAACTCCACTAACTTAACCCCACAAGGCCAATAGCTTACCCAAAGCCCAAAAAGATTTTTAGCTGTCTGAAATAACTGTATATCTTCTCCGAGCTTTAAAAGTGCATTATTTTCCATCCCAGTCACCATAGCTGCGACGGCCATCTTCAGCTACGCTTGGCTGGTTCCTCTCGCCGTGTGGGGTTTCTTACTTTGGCGGAACAACAAGATCATGAACTTGGTGTCTTATTCCTTCATGGAGATTGTTTGTGTGTATGGATACTCACTTTCCATATACATTCCTGCTGTGGTAAGTTTTTCAATCTGTCAAAAATAGCAAAAATTGTCTTCCCAGCCCTGTATTGTATCCTCTTCCCTGCAGTCATTTACAAACCTGTTGTCGTTCTCCACACAAGGTTCTGTGGATTTTCCCGTACGAGTGGCTGCGGTGGCTTTCCATCGTGGTGGCGCTCTGCCTTTCCGGTTCTGTCCTCATCATCACCTTCTGGCCCGCCGTCCGCGACGACAAACCCAAAGTGATCGCCGCGGTTATGTTGGCAATTGTGGTGCTTAACGCCCTGCTCGCCGTCGGATGCAAAGTAAACACTCCACATTTCCTTCGTGACACATTTTGTCACACAGCCAGTGTTCGCATATTCGCTCACATCTTCATAATTGGTCTGCTGAGTTAGCCGGCATGTCTGTAAGTCTTTTGTTTAATCAATTTTTAGGCGTATTTCTTCAGCAAAGCCGAACCGGTGGCACCATTCACCAATCGATCGATGACAGCAGTGGTCCCGCATGCTACATGAGAAGATTATTAAAAGGTAGAGCCAACTTTTTTTACCTAATTTCTGGATTTATTTTACCCTTCTTTCATGCCACGATACCCTATGATGTCACATTCTGGTATTTGAAGGCGGACGACATCCTTAATAATACAGTGATACCTCAGCTTACAAACTTAATTGGTTCCCAGAAAGTTTAAGGCGAAAAGTTCATCTGCCGAACATTTATTCCCATAAGAACCATTAAAAATTAGAATAATCCGTTCCCAGGTCCTCATAAAACATAATTTTCAACTAAATACGCCTTAAAACTACACAAAATATACCTTATTTTAGATATAATAAATGTGCTATTGGATTGTAATTAAAGAAATAAACTGTACTGTATAATAAAGTCATTTTATTTACCTTTGTGATGTAGTTGCCTCGTGATGATAAATGAGTAATGTTTCTGTGCTTTCTCGGCGATAATACCCTCGCCCACAATGTTCCCTATTAGCTGCTTTTCATTAATCCAAATCAACAGAAGTTTTTCAATCTCTTCTATTGCCTGAGACAGTTGCTGAGACAACACAGAAACACCCTTAGCCACACGTAGCAACGGTCGACTTAGCATACTGGTACTGGGACGCAAAGTCACACAAACGCACACCTCGTTCGATGATCTTCTTCTGCTTGACCATAATTTTCTTTAATGTCTTTTTAGGCTTAACACTAGAATTCGATGAGGTCCTTTTCGGTCCCATAATAGCAAAAGTACGCCAAACGATAACAAACCACGTCTGCACTCAATCAGAGGGGGTGTGGAAAACAAGTCCGCCACTCACCGTGGCGCTGTGTGGTTTGGTTCGTCTGCCGAAAACTAGTTTGTATGCCAAGATTATATTCTTGCGAATTTAATGTTTGTAAGGCAAAAAATTAATTAGCTAAAGCGTTTGTAAGCCAAGGTATCACTGTATACATTTAATTTATGAGCGCCTTTCAAAACTCCCAAAGTGACTTTACTGCAACAGGATGCGTTTTCCTATCGGTGAGCAGCGGGAGCCAGCCACGCGGTCCAGCGTTCACTCAACATGGAAGTACAGTAAAGTCTCGTTATATCGATATTCAAGGGAGTCCGAAAAAATATCGATATAACCGGGACTATCGATATATCCGACCCTGTTTGCATGTAATTTTCTCCGTGCGTGCATAGAAATAGCATAGAAATAGTATTGATATAACCGGGACTATCGATATAACGAGACTTTACTGTAACTCAAATAGATAGAAAGATTGCTAATAGATGGCTAATAGCCAGCTCAGTAGGTAGGTCAGTGGATGGATGGATGGATAGATAGATAGATAGATAGATAGATAGATAGATAGATAGATAGATAGATAGATAGCTAATAGATAGCAAATAACTAGCTATCTAGACAGCTGGCTAGCTGCTAGCTAGATAGACAGTTGGTTAGCTAAATAAGTAAAAAGAATTGAAGGGAGGAATAAAACAAATAATCTTTCTTTGTCATAATTGGTGGGATAAAAAAAAATCCCCTCAATCCTGTCTAATCAAAATCAAGAACTTTAAGCAAATGTCCGCTTTGTTTTGTTTTCTCAATATATATTTTTTTACCTTTCCAAAATTGCAGCGTCTCCTGTTGCCTTATTGAAGAGAATCGGGTTGCAGTGTGGCGATGAAGTCATGGGCCGTCTGGATTTCACCTTATGACCTACTGTGAGGGGGCGAGTACGCTTAGTGCACTGCTACCAAGTACGTTCTTTCTAACGTGATCGCTGAGGTGTTGCACTACGGATTTCTGTTTATCGCCAAAGCACGACCAATCTTACAGGTGTTTAAATGGCATCAAAGACATTATGGATGCTGTTATTGAATATTCGGGTAGTGGGATTCAGACAGCACGCCATAGAATTTGTACTTAATCTTCTTTCCTTCTTAATAATGTCGACAAGCGTACCGGAGCTATTTATGCCACACTGAAGCAACAACAAAATGTCAAATGTAAAGGAGAAAAGAAATGAGATGATAAATCATAATTTAATGAAGGGAAAAAGCGAAATTGTTTGGTTGATGATCATCAGATAAATATAATAATACAATACAATTCATTTTTTTTGTCCTTGAAATGAAAACTTTGTTTTTCAAATGTTACAACACTGGTCATGTAACATTATGAGGTCTTTGTTCTTAAAAATATATATTTTTAATTCTCATGTGTCATAATAATTGCAAATAATCAAGTCAGAATTTTGTAGAGAAATTCAGGAAAAGTTCAAGTTGTATGACGAAAAGTTGCGAGTTTTCAAAAATAAAGAATTTGACTCGAATAAAGTTATCATTTATGAATAAGGTTTTGGGCATAAAGAAAAATGGTTTTCCCAATATTAAAATGATGTATTTATTTACCTCATTCTGTTTCTTTTTCGTTCTTTTCAGTATGGCCCCAATGTATTACATATATTAAAAAATACATTGTGAATTTCAAATGCTGTCATTTTATTTAATAATTCATATTTGCTGATCGGCAGGCGACATTTGATAAAAATGTGTATTTGTTTGACGGCAATATTAAATGTATAAATGACAAATTACAAAAAAACATCAGTAATAATAATACAGTGATACCTCAGTTTACAAACGCTGTAGCTCACAAAGTGTTTACCTCACAAACATTAAATTCGCGAGCATATAGTCTTGGCTAACGAACTGGTTTTCGGCGGACGAACCAAACCACACGGCGCCACGGTGGCTGGCGGGCTAGTTTTTGTCACCCCTGTACCAGTATGCTAATTTGACCATTGCTACGTGTGGCTAAGGGTGTTTCTGTGTTGCCTAAGCAACGGTCTCAGGCAATAGAAGAGGTTGAAAAACTTCTGTTGATTTGGATTCATGAAAAGCAGCTAGCAGGGGACAATGTGAGTGAGGGTATTATCGCCGAGAATGCGTGGCAACTTCACTCGGATATCATCAAGAGGCAACCTGTAAGTTCGTCATCCATTGACTATTAGCATCACAAAGGTAAATAAAACGACTTTATTATATAGTACAGTTTTTTTCTTGTTACAAAACAATAGCACATTTATTATACATAAAATAAGGTATATTATGTGTACTTTTAAAGCTTATTTCGTAGAAATTTATGTTTTATGGGTACCTAGGAACAGATTATTCTCATTTTAATGGTTTCTGATGAGAAATAAATGTTTGGAAGACGAACTTTTCGCCATACACTCACTTTCTGGGAACCAATTACGTTTGATTTGTTATCACTTTATAATAAGAAACAACAATCATTTTTTTTTATATGTCAAAATGCTTCACTTGTGGATTAAAATTTCAGCAATCTAAGGTTCCATGATGTGCGTCATTCTACTTTAAGGTTTGTATGTTTAATTAGGCAAATGGGGAGTGATGAAAAAAATGGTGTCACTGGAAACGTCATCAGTGGTGGTAGCTGGTGACCTAATTACAGGTCATCTTAGCCACCCGTCTTGGGTTACAGACGAGAGTTCGGCACAGACCCCGTGAGAGCAGCTCAGTGTCGATCCAGCTCACAGGTAGACGCTTGCGGACTTTTTGGAGGACGCGAAACAATGACTTTATAACGCCGATTTGTGGTATGATGGCCACTGCTAAAAGTGATAGAGTATCCAAGTTTGAGATCTTAAAACTCCTGGAGAAATGTCAAAAGGAACGGGATGACGCCATCCAGCGAGAGGGCATCTTGCGGGACAAACTCCGCCAGTTCGAGTCCAGGCTGCGCTCCACTGAGGCCTTGAAACAGAAGCTCAAGACCCTGCTGGCGGAGAACAAGGAGTTGAAAAAGCAAGTCAAGGCCTTGCGTGTGGAAATCGGATTGGAGCGCAGCCCCGAGTTTCACGGCAAGACCACCAAAGACATTGTCAACGACCTGCATGAGAAGGAGCGCGAATGCAACGCCTTAATAGACAACGCGGCCAAGCTCGGCCTTACAGTGGACAAATTGACATCCGACCTGGCCAACACTGTAACGTCCAAGACTTTGCTGGAGGAGCAGGTCCAGTCTTTGCAGCAGAACTTAAAGGATATGACCAACAACCACCGCCGTCTACTCAAGCTGTGGGAGGTCAAGAGGATACAGCGGGAGCAGCAAGCTCTGCCTGCCATCCCATTCAAGCCGGGGAAAAATCCCACTTTTACCCAGAAGGCCATTCAGACGGACATGTACATCAGTGCTTCTAAAATGCTACCTACCGGTCAACGCTTTTGAGACCAAGACTGACGATGCAGATCACATTTGATAGACAGAGCTTTACCACTTATCAAAACAAGTCTTTTATATATGATGAGTAAAGGGCTTCGCAACTCATAGAATAAGTCACACATTACCAATCCAGGAATGATTAGTGGCAAATCCGGTTTGTCTAAAAATTACAATTTTATTGCATTTAAAACTAAGTGAGTGCATAGCTATGTTTCCCCATTTTAAGAATTTAAGCCCCCTCTGTTTTAGCACGTGGGTTATTATAACTTTTTCTTCGCGGATTTTCATCTATCGCGGGTGGTCCTGGTCCCCATTGACTGCGAAAAACGAGGGATTGTTGCACATAATGGCTGGAAATAACTGGGATCAAATCTATCTCATGGGTAAAATGCGTTTTATATAAGGATCATAGGAAGGTTAATAAAAATGTTTTATTGTCTAGTTTATAAATAAATTGCCTCTTGGTTTCAAGCTCAGTCTGGACGCATACTTTTGGATATGCCTGAAGCAAATTGTTAGACACATATCTCAAAACGTGACGTTGTGTTTCAACCAATACAACATGTCATCAAAACTATTTCAACACATCCCAGTCATCCGAGTCACAAAAGGCAACATTTCTGCAAAACATAAAAACGTCATTTTAAAACAGGCATACACATGGAGACCCTCTCATAATGTTGGTCCTGCTGAAGGTCCTTTTGAACGAAAGTGGCGCGGCATCATGGCAATTTAGAAGTTTTGACGAAGAAAGAAGAAATACTTTACGCTCTCCATTATGTTTTCTGCGGACCAAAATTGTTGGTTTGTCCGCAAGGTGAGTTTCTGTCACTCTAAAGTCGACCTCCCCCCTCGCTCCTCCAATGGTCGACCGGCGTTAGTTAGCATGCTAGCCTATAACAGCAACTAATGTATGTGTGTAACTCAAATCTGAACACGTATCCCTTTTTAAATCCCCAAACCTGTTTTGAAACCCTAACCTTTTGTTCAACCACAGTTTTGAACTATGAATCCTGTCATGAAATCTCACAGAGACTAAATCTAGATGTATACACGAGTATCAATGATTACATTTAAATGCTATTATAGAACCCCAACCCACGGTACTACTGAAACTTTAGAGTTCATCATGTGGTCTTTATCGAAATGACCACACATAATTAATACAAATGCAATAAAACGAATTAATACGGTATATGTAGGTGATTTGCTGGAGGGCTGCAGCCAGCATTGCCTGGGCTGTCTTCTTGTTGCCACCATCCACGGCAGTTTTTGTCATCCTCAGCAAGTTCAGTCTTCTTTTCCCAATCCAGACCCTGTCAGGTCAGTCGGTCTCTATTTTGTATTTCACCTGATCATTTAACATGCGTCCAAATCAAATTGTCTTCTCTCTTCAGAATGTTTGTCCCTAGTGACAAGCGCCAGTGGCATTTTGTCATTTGTCCTGCTGTGCAGCGTCACCACCATTGTTGGCTTCCTGATCTTTGTGTATTATACGGGTGAGTGGGGTTCAAATCACAGTGTGAAATATTCTTGTGATTTGTTGTCTTTCTGTTTTTGCTTCTGTTGTATTGGAGTTTGGTGCTTAAAAGAAAAAAATACCAAAAAGACAGGCATATAAATATAATTTATCTGGCTCTGTGCTAGTCTGACTCAACGTAGAAATCACAACATTACAAAAATGAGTCAGTGAAATAATTGAGTGGGGAAAAATAATTAATTTACATAATTTTTACAATTAGATTTTTTTGTGTGACACTTTAGATTAAATTGAATAACAGTTATTTGACAGGAATCATATAATTCTACATTTTAATCAAAAACTGCATTTTTTACAGTCGCTGTTACCCTGCTGTATGTTTTATCATAGGCCAGAACCCCCCATAAAACAAAAAAAATATATATTGTACTTGCCACTTTTGATTTGTCTTTGGCTTCCTGCTAGTCATCCCTACTGTCGCCTGCTCCAAAATCGCTCTGTTGGGTCAGCTACTGCACCCGCGTCACGTGGCCAATTCCTTAGTCCACTGCTTCATGGGCTTCATGGTGACCTGGTGGGCAGCGGTCAACATCAGGGGCCGTTACGAGATGCACACCTACCCCTGCGGCGTTGAAGATGCGTAAGTCTGCTATCACGCAGCTTTTGTGATTCCCTAATTGCCAAAGCGTGCACTCATAACTGTCTTATAGTCCCTCTCAGATATGTCTGAACGAGTACCATCTCATATTCCTGCTGGCGGGAGCTTTTGTGGGCTTTTCCCACAACCTGTTTGGCGTCATCCACAACATGAACTATGTGTCTTTTCCCACCGTTCAGGTACATGTACTGTGAGACACGTCTGTTGAGTGATTTTATATTGATTGTCTGTTTGAACCATTTCTTCCCTCCTCAGCAATACAAGTACCTTCGTTTTAAGGAGTCCTTGCCACTGGTGGTGAAGTGCAGTGCTGCCCAAGCAGTTTATTCTATTAGGAACTACATTGTAGTCTATTACTTTTTGGGTATGTAATGTTTCTTTCCATGAGTTTACCACAACACATTCATTTCTTTGAGTCTCAAAATTCACCTAAAAGGATTTAAAAGTCCAGATACACCGGTGCTTTGAGGTACGCAGGACTCCGCTTCAGAGCTTTTAAAGACACATAGCAATATTGTAAATATAATTCATTTAGAATACCATATTTTCCGGTGTATAAGGCGCACCCAAAAGCCCTGATTCTCTTCAAAAATTACTCTGAGCCTTATATGCAAAGTCATATTGAGCAGCAACAGGTCTCGCAACTCCTGTCAGCAGCCACTGACTCAATTTCCCCCTGGAGAAGAAGTAATGCATAACCACAGCCTCTAATGTAGTGCCTTATAATGTAGTGAGTCTTATATTTGGAAAACTTTTATCGATTTATATATGATGTTTGGAAAACTTTTTTCATTCATTGAAGGTGCACCTGATAGTCTGGTCCGCCTTATATATGGAAATGGTTTGAAAATACACCATTCATTGGGGGTGCACCTTATACATCGGAAAATACGTTCACATTTTTAAAGGAATGGATCTTAAAAAACATGTAAATAAATTACTCCCTAAATAAATAAGGAAATAAATACATAGATACATGAATAAATCTATACATAAACATGTGCATAAGGCGCAGCGCCTTATATATGGAAAAAGTTTGAAAATACACCATTCATTGGGGGTGCACCTTATACTTCGGAAAATATGATAGCAATTGGCGTCAAAGAAAAGATGCCAGTGGTCCATGAGACCCACTGTCCATATGAACTTTTACGCTGCCTTATTCTTTTTTTCTGTTGACAGGATACATCCCAAGAGAGTGGATCTGTAAAATCTTCAGCCTTCATTTAAACAGGTCGGTTTGTTTTCCGAACATCGTTTTTTCAAATGTGCCTGTCAATATTCACAAGTCTTCCCTTTTCCTTCCCAGTTCTACTCCCCGTCTGGACACCATTAGCGGACTTCTGGACTTGACATTGCTCTACCACCTGTGGACCAGTGCCACCTTTCTACTTTTCACTTGGAACATGGCCTTGCTGCTTTTCAGGATTTTTATCACAGAGGTGTGTGTCCATACACTTTTCTTACTACTTCATTGTGTCATCATTTGGCATTGGGAGCAAGAGAGGTACCGTCATTTCCGGACTAAAGAGCGCACCTGATTATCAGCCTCACCCAGTACATTTTTAAAGGAAAAAACATTGTGTACATACATAAACTGCATAAACCGCACATGTCTATAAACCGCATGTTTATAAAGAAAGACGGTACACAGAAAAAGTGTTCAAAGTTTTAATAATATACATTAACTTTGCCTGTTATGCGGCAGCAACACAACAAGCATTACGGTAATAGAACAGCCCGAAGAGGGCTGGTTAAAAATAATATTCCGGTAAAAGTGCGACACGGCAACAACATGTTAGCACTCGCTAACAGTTCTGGGTACAAAAACATACAAAGTCACTGAGACACGGAAGAAATACTTTAGCACTGACTAAAACTGGTTACTGGTTACAAAAACATCCTCCTGTAAACTGAAACCATGGAAGTCTTCCTCCTGCATATCAGATTGGAATAGCGTCAGATATTCCTCGCCACACACGCTCTGATTCTCTCTTTCGTTGTTGCTGTGTCACTTTCATCCTGAGGTAAAGTCCCTCCAGAGCTTCTTGTGCTGTGCACGCCGTAACGCAGCAGACTGGCTTTTCGACATATTCTGTATTTATTTGAGTATAACGCGCACACGTTGTCTAACGCGCACCCCTAATTTTCAATTAAAAAAAGGTATACAGTTTTGTCTCACTTTTTCTCGGCTCAGACCACGCATTGACATAAAAATCATTTATTGACAATAAAAACTCTGGATATTGGTAATTTTACAAAACCGCAATGCTTAACTCACGTTTCAGTGTGGGCGAGGAAAGGAAATGAAGCTTAGCTAAAGAAATGCTAATGAACACTCCAAAAAACGGGAATGCACGTTATCCGGGTCTTTCCGAGAATCGAAATTGGAGGGTGAAAATAGGGATAGAGCATTAAATAAATAGATATGAGAATTTTTTTTCCCCAGGCCTCGTTTATAACGCGCACCCAAACTTTGAGTTCTTTTTTAGGTAGAGAATATTGTGCGTTATACTCAAATAAATACGGTATTCGCCCTGTCTCACTCTTACATTTAGTGCTCGAGCGCCACTGGCGGTCGTGAGAAAAAAAATCATAATCTGCCGCATCGTTGCATAAGGGTGAAAGCTTGTGACAAAAGTCGCGGCTTAAAGTCTGGAAATTGCAGTAATTACCATATTTATTCGAGTATAACACGCAAAATGTTCTACCTAAAAATGAACTCAAAGTTTGGGTGCAGTTTGGGTTATATACGTGGCCTGGGAAAAACGTCTCATATACCGGTATATTTAATGCTTTATCCCTTCCGGGAGGGGGCAGCATTTCCATGGCTATTCTCCATAGTCGAGCTGTTGTCAAGGTGCCCTTCAGTTTTGATTCGCAGAAAGACCCAGATCACTCGTATTCCTCCTTTTTTAAAATTGTTTTTATTGTTGATTACCATTTCTTTAACTACGCTTCATTTCCTTTCCTCGCCCACACTGAAACATGAGTTTCAGCATTGTTGTTTTGCACAATTACCAATATCCAGAGTTTTGATCCAGTGTTCTTCATACGTATTATGTATTTTAATTGATAGACTGTCACCCGAAGAAAGTGAATACGTTTACATTGTCAATAAATGATTTTTATCATGGACGCATGTGTTGCCGCTTACATTGCTTGATCTGAGCCGAGAAAAAGTGAAACAAAATTTTATACCGATTTTTATTTGAAAATTAGGGGTGTGCGTTATCCACGTGTGTCCGTTATAGTTGAATAAATACGGTATACATATCTATGGTGTTGTCGCCATATGTCATGCCGTTATCGCTGTCATGATTGAACAGAGATTACATGAATCTCGCTTTTATTTTGCTCCTAATACACAGGGCTACAGTTTCCCAATACAGTCGTCTTTTACAGAAGATGTGCACCAATGTCTTCCCAGAGTTCTCTCTGAACCACAACCAGGAATATTAAAGGTAGTCCTCCAGCTTTCCTCCTCCGTCTCTTTGCAATATCTGGAAATTTACTTGAAATCTCTGCGCCTTCACAGTTCCTAGCCTTGCAAGACTTGGCTCTGCTCTCTCAGCACTCGCCATGGCGACGTGGCGAGGTGTTCAGCCTAAGTCAGCCAGGTATGTGTGTTAATATTTCAACGGAAATTCAAATGACACCCATTCCCTCACTCTCCAACAGGTGGACATCCTCACAACTGGAATGCAATTAGCAAGGAGTGTCAATCGCTTTTGGCGGACCTGACCCAACGACTCATCACATACCACGACAGCGTGGCTACCAATGGCAGAGCTAAGTCGCTTCCGTCGGGAAATGGCGAACTGAAGTCTTCGTCGGGTTCATCTTCGGGTAAGTGATCTCATTTGGTGATGAACCCCTGAAACGGGCATCCGATAATGCTGATTTGGGGGATTTTCACGATTGTGATTGGAATAGTTTAAACTGCAGAGCATTGAAGACCTATTTCTTCCCATTGAAGGTTTCAGTGGCTTTTTCTGTTTGATTGGGTCGAGGTTTTGTACTCGTAACACCAGAGATGTGTAGTTGCAAGAAACTTTACCTTCAGTGCAGTTCCGGGATTTATTATTATTTTTTTTACTTCTTAGTGTTTGTAGTTTCCGTACCTTTTTGTCCTTGTCGTTCCAGGAACTATTGATAATTATTTTCTGTTACTTTAGGTCTTCTATATAATGTATAAAAAGGTCACTGGAACTGAAGTTCCAGTGACCTTTTCTGATTTGTTGTTGCAGTTCCAAGGACAATATGTATGTTACTTGGATTGGGTTGGATTTACTATTATTAGTCCTGCAGTGGAGACATTTACATTACACAGCAGCAAAGTTATGAAAGGAAGAGGAATAGAATGAAAGAAGTAGAAGAACAAAATACAGGAGCTGCTGAAAAGGCAGCCACTGTCATGGCGCCATCTTGAAGTTAAAACAACAACCAAAAACTCACTTAGTTCCTGCAACTGTCAGGCTCCTATCAAATATGTTCAGTCTTATTGGAGATTTATGAATTATTGACTCCTCTTTTTTTAACCTGATGGATGCTGCCATCTTTTTCAACATTGAAAGTCATCTCAGAGGATCAGAGGAGTCAAATGGCCAGAAACATCCCGATCCAAAGTCCAGATTGTGTCTTTGGCAGCGCGGAACCAAGACACTTAACGGCACCGTTCACCCCACCCTACCAGGACAGCTACTTCTCCTCACCGGGCCTGCGACGTCTCGCCACATCTGTTTACCAGGGCTCGCCATGGCATGGCTCCGTGCAGAGCCCGCATGTTATGAGGAGGGCCCCCAAATTGTGGTCCACCTCCACAGGTAATGTACTTGTGGAACTCTGTGGTTGACTTATAGTCACTTGTCCACTCAATCCGTACAGATTCGCAGGCTGGTGGCAGCCCACTGCAGTCCGCCTCCCCACTGCCCAGTCCCAAGCAGGTTGCAGAGCAACCAAGTCTTTTGGCCCAGTTCCTCCACAATAGGAAAGAACAGGTATGTACTGAAGAAAAGTGCTTTGGTACACAAGCGGAAGATGAAGAAGCTATGGCCTCTTTACAGTATGCATAAGAATCCCACAACATCTCCATTTCAATCATTCACTTTCAGACGATGTGCAAAAATGTGTCCACTCCAGTGCCAAGGTTTTTGTCATTTTCACTCAAATTGCAGGAGGCACAGACTATTAAGTTGTAGGACTACATAAGCAATCAAGCCTTAGACTTCTTTCATCAGAAAAAAAGTTATGTCATATGTTATATGGGTCTGGAGTTATCTGAGCGTGAAATGGTGGCGGCTGTACAAAATACAATACAATACAATACATAGATTTATATAGCGCTTTAACAACAGCTGAAGCAGGAACAAAGCACTAACATGGACAAAAGGCAAAAGTCGCCCCCTCATGGGAAGGAGAAACATTGCCAGAGGTCTGACCAGCGCTTTTTTGCCACCCCTGCAAGAAAAAACAAAACCCGAACAAATTCGGGAATGGCGCTCCACTCACACTTTTCAATGAGTAAATCACTAACTTTACCCCATTCAGGTTAAAAGCTTCCTGTCCAAGCGTGTGCTGATCGCGTATTTGTTCAACAAGGTGAGCTCTGTACAAAACACTCAACCACATTTAATGCGAATGCCTAATGCCTTTTTTTCTTTTTTGCAGCTTCCAGAAGCTTCCAGCGAAGCGCTCTTTGCCGACAGCCAGGCCCACATTTGGGCATTGGAGGGTGAACAAAAAACAAAAACAAATTTCCTCCTCCTCTTTCAACGTGTGAGATTAACCACGTGAATGTTTTCCAGGACTATCCTACCTGGTTCAAGCTTCCTTCTCGGAGGACCACTTTGGCGTGGTGCAGACGGCATTACCCAGCATCCTTAGCACAATGCTGCTTCTGCAAGAGGTCAGTTATACTGTAGTGACCAAACCAGGACTTGGACTTTCCTGATCCTTATTTTGCATTATTTCAGCATTCCTAACGGTCATACAAATGGAAAGACAGCCTAAATACACATTTTATTACATTAAAATAAGATAAGGTAACATTTATTGGTTTCACAATGGAGAAATTCACAGTAGCAAAGTTATGAAAGTAAGAGGAAAAGAAATAGAAGAACAGAATATAGGAGCTGCTGTAAAGGCAGCCACTATCGCAGCACCATCTTCAAGTTAAATGAAATAAAATGACACAACACAAAAGACAGTCAATTAAAAAATAAAAAATATACAGGTAACTTCCGAGTTACGAGTGGCGCGAGTTACGACCACTCGTACTTACGACCACACCCACCCCTTTTTTTCTTAATTCTACGCCTGGCACTGCAGCGTGCAAGCAGCCGGCAAAACGTACTACAATTGTGGCCAGCCAGCATGTCACACACTTGCACAGCAATGCGTGACGACATTCAATACAGTAGTTATACAGTGCAGATACCGTCTTGGCAACATCTCAGTACTGTAGACTGCTTTTTTCCTTTGGCGTCCGTCCGCCTGAGTCCAAGCGTGTGTCCTCTTGGCTTTGCGGGCGACCTCTTCTGGCTGTTTGCAGCGAGAGCAGGGTAAGTATAACATTTATAAATGAACTGTACAGTAAACATAATGTTAAGCAGATTCCTTACTTACAGACAGTGTATTGTCGGTGTTCAAATACCTGACATGTTTCGGCGACTACTTCCGCCTTCACACACTTGTACAGTAAACAGTTTTGTATACATTACCGGTACAGTTATACAGTAATAAAAATCGATAATATGAAATATAAAATGATAAAAATGACACTAAAAGTTATAAAATTTATAAATAAACTGTAAACAGTTCGGTATATAATAGTATTCAATAGAAAACGTTGCTTTAAAAAAACAATAAATTGACATTGTATAGTATCCTGTCGTGTAAACATCACGTCGGCTATTTAGAATGCATTTCGACTTCGACTTACGACTGTTTTGTCGGAACGGAACCCGCTCGTAACTCGGACGTTACCTATATGGTTTTCTTCACAGGCAGTAGACCGACACTTCAAGCTGCCCCATGCTTCCACTAAACCGTTGCGTACAGCAGGTGGCATGGGCGAGCCTGCCTACAAGACGCTGCGTTTTGCTCTCAGGGCCGCGCTCAAGACGGCCATTTATCGAATCACCACCACCTTTGGAGATCACCTGAAGTGAGTTTCTTGTTTGAGTCAGTCTCACCGTCTACGGCACAGGTGTCAAAGTCAAGGCCCGCGGGCCAAATCCGTCCCGCCACATCATTTTTTTTGGCCCGTGAAAGCAAATCAAACTTGTTAAATTCCATGATGATTGCTAAAATCTGAGCCAAAATTTCATATTTTTGGATGTCAACCACAATAAAAGTCATTATTCTTGACTTCAGATTTGAAAACGAGTTATTCATTAATTTGCTGTGTGCTCTATATGTAATATTTGAAGGGATTTAAACATTCTAATGGGTTCCCCAAATTCATAACGGCCCTCGAGAGGAAACCATAAATACAATGTGGCCCGCAGCAAAAAATGACTTTGACACCCCTGGTCTACGGGCATACATACTAACGTTTTATTCTTGCCCCTCCACCCCTTTCAGTGCTGTTCATATGTCGGCAGAGCACCGCAAAAGGCTGCAGCTTTTCCTGCACTACAAGGAATGACTTGATGTTCACATCTCTGTATTATGCTGATACAGAGCACATGATGGATGCTTTTAATTTTTATGAGCGCAATGAATAAACGCTCACAGGTCAGGGGCCTTTTTGTACATATTAGGTTGTTTGTTAAATAAAAATATGATGTAACCAAAAAAGAAAAAAACACCATCTCCAGGTTTCATTGAAAATAATCTCAGAGGAGAGAACGTGGCGAAGGTTTCAGGGCATCTTGGTGGCAGGGAAGCTTCAGAGATGAGCATTTTGAGGTGAGAGTTCATTCGGATGGTGTCAAAATTTCATATACAGTAAGACCTCGGTTTACGATCCCCTTGGCTTACGAACTTTTCGGTTTACGAACGTTACATTTATGAAAATTTTACCTTGGCAGACGAACTATTTTTCGGGATACACACGGAGCTGCCACAATGAGTGATGTGTCGTTCGCGAACGAGCCCGTTCTAACAAGAAAATGGTGGCCACCGTGTTTGTCCTCTATTCCCCGCCCCCAGTCTTCGGTTAAAGCCACGTGATTGGTCAAGAACCCAGCAGTGGGGGGGGGGGGGGTACATTAAAGATCAACATTAAAGAGAGGCAGAGAGGGTGAGCAAACACACACACGAAAGGGAGATGACAGAGCTTGAAACAAAAAAACAAGTGTGAGTGTGATATTTTAACTGTTTTCCAGTCATTTTTTCACTATTCTCACACTTTTGTTCAGGCTCCACAAATAACCCACACAAGTCATCTGTACACTTGATGCAAAAAGCTATCAACCCAGCTAAACAGATCACAATTGATGAAGAACTAGATACAATTATCACAGAGAAAGCACCTACAAGGGATCATTCCTCAAGATGGTGAAAGAAGCCTATCTTCCTCATCAAGTGTTTAATGCTGAGGAAACCGGACACTCCATTCCATCAAGCCATTATCGACCATCACAAATGTAAATAAAATGACTTTATTCTGCAGTGTAGTTTATTTCTTTAATCATTATAGCACATTTATTATACATAAAATAAGGTGTATTTATGTAGTTTTAATGCTTAGAAAATTACGTTTTATGGGGACCTGGGAATGGATTATTCTCATTTTAATGGGGTCCGATGGGAAATTAATTTTCGGGATACACACTTTTCACCTTACACACTCTGTCTGGTAACCAATTAAGTTCGTAAGACAAGGTCCCACTGTATCTAAAAGAAATTGCTGCAGAAATGTGTTGCTTTAAAGGGAATCTAACATTATCGAGCCCAAAATGTCCAAATTGAGTCAATTTCCTATCCATGATCCGAGCCGCTAATCCTCCCTGATGTCGGGAAATGCATGCAACCACGGGAGAATTCGTTTTCACGAGACGTGTGAAAATAGGAAAAAGCATCAAGAGTACTGTCTGTTTTATTGCACAAATTCTTCCAACAGATTTCCAACAGAACCATTTAGCATTTTATAAATGTTAACCTGTGGGTGGGTAAATTTGAATTAATTTTTCAGAAAGAAAAATATGTACTGTGTATGATGGAAATACTGTAAAGGACAGTTGCAGGCAGTCAGGAGGAAAAGAAACTTGTTGGATCTGTATCGAATATAAACCTCTGCAATCTTTAACCAATCAAATGTGTTGCATGACAAACAGCATCTCCTATAGGTTGATTTTTATTTTCTTTTTTTTACACTTTCATATTTATATATGTACAATTTGACTAAGAATTCTCTGAAAACGAGAAAAAAAAGCCAACCTTCAATCGCGATCACAACTCAAAGAACAGGCAAGCATGATGTCCAACGAAACCGTAAGTGACCCTCCTCCAAATGCAACCGAATATACTTTTTCTAGTTTCCGGCCAATCAGATGCCTCTAATTCAGATTGCCGGGGTTCCAATCGTTGTTTTCCTTTCCAGTCGGCTGCCATTTTGATTCCCCTCTCAGGGCCGTAGAACTGGAAAATTGCATGGAGCAATTGCACTGAATCCGATCAGGTGGGGTCGTGGCGAAAAAATAAAAGGTTCCAGTCCGTGGCACATGCAGGGAAAGTTTCATGTCGAAAATGGGTTTCGAACTGAGAGACTTCAGTGAGAACATCTACCAATGCTGTGGTGAGGAGAAAAAAAAAATCACCATTTAGTGCATGTTTCAAACGATAACATCCCTGATTTAAAGTGCACTCAGTAGTTTGGAAGCGGTCAGCAATCTGGAGCTTGTCACGAAGATGGGAAGGAGTGTGGCTACGTGCTGGTGTACGTTGAGAGGCAGCAGTCAAACATTAGACGGAGGAAAATTGATGTCTGAACGATGGCCAGCATTTTCCACCACCACGTGTGATTTGTGTGTCAGTGTGTCATTGGTGATAAAGAGGCCATGAATGTATCATGATTGCCCAGTAAAAAGCAGGCAGTAGCATTGTTTTTACACGAGTTGGAGATGGATGCTTTTATTGGTCATTGGCTATTTTTGCTGACATTTCTTGTGTACACATGAATGCAAATTCAAGGTACAATAAAATGCATGCACCTCCGAGTTTTGTGGAGACATTTTTTTGTTCCTTTTTAAGAACCCCCCCACCCCCACAAGTCAACATTTTATGCCATCTTTTGTGCAAAAAAATTAACTTCACTTTTTGATTGATTGTCCCAATATACTGAGCAAAATGGTTATTTTTTTCGGGCACATATATGAGTGCAAATTGGAAAGCGAACAATCTGATGTTTTTTTTGTTTTATTTTATTTATTTTTTTTTTTTTTGGGGGGGGGGGGGGTTCCTGGATATAGAATTGACAATTAATATAAATGTCACATTTTTAATTACCTTCAGTTTTGGTCTTTTGGGCACACACACACCAAAAGATATTTGATGCCTTTCCCTTTATTAGAAACAATACATTGGTGGATTTTTTGTCCAAATTTATAATAATAATAATACATTTTTATATTAGTTAAGTTTGGACACCTTTCCCCCCTAATTTGAAAGAAGGCCCTGTTTAAAATATCAGGATAGAAATGAAAACTTTTTTAAATTTGCTTCATCGATTATTCATATAAATTTGCATCCCTGACCTTTTATTTTTTTTTAGACACATAACAAATGATGAATTTGTTTGCTTATTATCTGAAATATATGTACTACATTTTCAGTTAATTATTTCTCTTTCTCCAAAACATTTCTGTACACATTTTTTTCATTGTACTTTTATTTCTTTAGACAACAGTACCTGCTTTTTACTGGACAGTATTTGTATCTGTATATGTTGCGTGCTCGTGCATATGTGCTTGGCTCAGGAGGACATGCACTGAACATGATCTGGACCCCCCTCCTCTTCGTCTGAGGTGTCCGGCGAGCTCCAAGACTCATCTGTGTCCGCGTCAGCTCCTTCACGTCGTGTCTGGATGGAGACCGAAGGAGAGGGAGTGAGCAGGTGGAATTCATTTATATACAGAACGTTGGTCTTTGAGACATGAGTTGAATTTGTTTTATGTCCATGCTCTCGGCTCAAAACAACTGAATTAATTTTAGGTTTCTTTTATTTCCAGACCATTAATAATAATAATAATACATTTTATTTATAAGTGCCTTGCAAAACTCTCAAGGACACTTTACAGTCACAGGATAACGTTTTTCATCAGGTGCATGACGTCAATACGTGTCCACCAGGAAGCACCGAAAGGCAGCTACGCTTATTGTAGAGTTGAGTTCACGCACACAACACACAAGTCGGGTCACATGGATCTTAAGGCACCACTGAACAACACAACTATGGACACTTTATTTGGTACACCGGGAGAATCGAGCAAAAAAATTCTCCCCAGACTCACCCTTGGTGGCCGTCGATTCCTCATGTGTCTCATCAGGAACCATAGCAGCTGGGTGTCGTACTGATCTCCATGCCGCACGCTATCCTCGTCGCGATCCCGCTTGTTCTTCTTCATCACCTTCAGGTGGAGCACAAACACAGCCAGGTTCGATTTCAGGTACCATTGCTCAAAAAGCTTCTGGTGAGAAGTGAGTACCTCTTTGAGGCCCTTTAGTCCAGTAGGAACCTCGGCGGTGGGGGCCCACAGCTTGATGTCATGGTCCAGGCCGCTAGTAGCCATGCCTGGTAGATGGGGGTGTGGCTCCAAGCAGTTCACCTGGGTGACATCATGCCAGAAAAAAAAAACATTTTTTTCAATTTTCCATCTTTTTCTCTTTACATTCATGTCCCCATAGGTTCCAAAAAAGAGATAATACATATTGATGAAATTTTTGAGTTTATTAATATAATTGAAAAACAAACGATAATACAACCCAAGTTGCATGCTCATATTAAATATGTGTGAAATAAATGTACATTAGTAAATTCAAAAGGTAGATAGATAGATAGATAGATAGATAGATAGATAGATAGATAGATAGATAGATAGATAGATAGATAGATAGATAGATAGATAGATAGATAGATAGATAGATAGAACACACCTGCGTATCGGGTGCTGGCTCATCTTTTGAAGAAAATCAAGGCTTTTGGGTGCGCCTTATACACCGGAAAATACGGTACACAAAGATACTCACCACCCCGCCTTTGTCTCCCTCCATGAACTGGACGATGCGAGCAGAGTACTTGTCCCACAGGTAGATGTGTCCGCAGTCACTGCCGCTCACCACAAACTCGCTGCACGGTCCGTAGAAGTTGACGCCCTTCACTTCCGGGTGGATGGGAGAAGCGATTTTGAAATTTTATACGCGTTTGATCAGAATTAACATCCTCTACCTGTGGCATTGTTGCGGTGTCCCTTGTATCTTCTACAGTAGTCGGCGCCGTCGCTGTGGTTGGAGTCAAACAGGTAGATGTCTTCGTCGTTGTAAGTGGCTAGTAGCTCTATAATAATAACAATAATAATAATAATAAATAAAAAATAGAGATAAAAATACAAATAAAATAATAATAATACAGTAAAGGCTTGCATATTTATGATTGGACATTTTCAAACATTTTTTTTCAATCATCCTCATGTGAAGGTTGAGTTGGTTGGGGTAATTGAACACCAGAATACAATCATGTATGTACCATGGGTTACCTGTGCCGTCATGACTGTACACCAGGCAGGTGACGTTGGTTTTGGACTCGCTGGATACGAGATGTGAGGGGCAGAACTTCTTGAGCACGCCGTTATTGTCATTTTCGTTGATCTTCCTTTGGTCGTAAATCCTACAGAGCGCAAAGGCCGAGGGGGCAGTCAAGGGCGGTGTGTGGAAATAATCCACGTTCACTTCATAAATTCCAATTTTTTTTAATTGACTTATCGATGCCGGTAAATGTATCTATTCCTGCAATAATTATTTAGAGGCAGAGCAATTTAACTCTCTACCGCTAAATGGCAAAATGTACAATTACTGGATTTTCTGGTGTATAAGGTACACTCAAAAGCATTGATTTTCTTCAAAAGATCACCCTGCGCCATATACGCAGGTGCGCCTTATATCTGAAGTAACATTTAGCCACAACAGGTCTCGCAACTACTGTCAGCAGCCACGACTCCATTTCCACCTGGAGAAGTAGTGCATAAACCAGACACGGGCAAACTACGGCCCGCGGGCCACATACCAAGGCCTTTTAATGCGGCCCGCCGAATTTGTCCAAATTATAGTAAATACTGGCTGAAACATGACAAAAAGTTAGCGGACACCAGGGCAGACAACTCTGAAAAGTTGCCTGCCCCATTTTTCACAACTTGAAACACAATAAGACGACTAATAGCAAAAAATAACATTGTTGCAAAGTATTAAGGATTTTTTAAATTAAGGATGTACCTACCACAAATGCTCCCTTGCTTAAATTACGACAAATATCCCATGTTGAAGATTTTGCTCCAGTTGTCGTTTGTCCATACATTGTTCGTTATGGTGCGTTGTCTGCTAAAAGCCACTAAGCACCTTTCAAAACTCTCAAGGACACTTTACAGTCACTGGATAATAATAAAGTTATGTTTTGTAGCGTCATAAATTTTGTTAGCTTCTTTTGAATTTTTCTTCTGGGGCTGAGGTTCTGTGCATCAACTTTGGAAAATGATATGCAAATGATATGCATGACCTTATAACGCTCAGGAAAGTCCGGAAGCAAAAGCAGGCTTCTGATTGGCTGTCGTGCCGAGTATTCAAATTTCAGATGCAGGTAGGATATTTAATACAGCCTGTGTCTGTGTGCTTAGCAACGATACACATGTACTATTTGCGCGTGAAGGCGAGGGCGTCCGTGGCGAGTTTTCTAGAGCGCGTGGTCAGAACAATCCATCCATGATTTTGTGGAATTTAACACAAGTAGATATTATTGAGCTTCAGTATTTCATTGTGCCTCTGTCAAATTTTAGAACCCATTGTGGCCCGCGAGTCAAAAAGTTTGCCCACCACTGGCATAAACCCATCCCCTATTGTAGCGCCTTATAATGTAGTGTGCCTTGTATTTGTAAAACGTTTGTATTTCTGTATTATGTTTGGAAAACTTTTTTCATTCATTGAAAGTGCGCCTTATAGTCCGTTGTGCCTTATATATGGAAAAAAAATTGAAAATACACCATTCATTGGAGGTGCGCCTTACACATTGGAAAATACGGTAATACATTGAGCAGTAGCGCTGGTACCTGCGTGTGACCAAGAGTTCAATTACTTCTGTTCAACTATTACAAACAAGTTAATTAAAGTGAAGTGAATATGCAATTTCAAATTTCAATATTAATTGAATTTTGGCATGCATGTTTCAAATGAATTGGAGGTGCGCCTTATACTCCGGTGCACCTATGGAAAAAGTTTGAAAATACATCATTCATTGGGTGTGCGCCTTATACACTTAAACATATAGTAATTTGAATCCAACTGCTGTAATGGTCATAAAACCGATTTGTGTTGCACTGACTGACGTTATGTCATGGTGGCGGCGGCCATGATGCTTACAAACCTGATGTACTGGTCTCTCCCGCCGACCGCAAAGTGGTGCGTTTTGGCTGGGTTGACGTAGATTGTGTAGAGGCCCACTTTTTTGTCACCTTCCTTCACCATCACCAGTTTGCTGCAAAACAAGGCAAAGGTTTAACAGGTGGTAAAAGGGCATCCTGCACACCAAACTCAACCAATCGTGGGGGTGCTCAAGTGTTTCCGAATGATGGTGCATCCATCCCTGGCAATACATGGATTGCCTTTTGTGCGGGTGTAATGGCCATCTGGTAGAATGATTATTTCTCAACAAATATTAACTCATTTACTGCCATTCTCAAATTTATCAGAATCAGAATCAGAATCATCTTTATTGCCAAGTATGTAGAACACACAAGGAATTTGTTTCCGGTAGAACACGCTGCACTAGTATCGTCAAAAAAAAACTGCTAAGTGGCACTATACAGTTCCATTTTGGCTACTGTTGAAAGGGATATTCTGGGATGGAAAAGCATGACGTGGAGCGCCATTCCTTTTTTTTTGGGGGGGAGGGGGGTACCAATAAAGCACTGGTCAGACCTTGACAATGTTTTTTCACGAACGGGCAGCATTTGTACAGCCGCCCCAATTTCAAGCTCAGATAACACCAGGCCCATATAACTTAGGCATGAACTATTTTTTTCTGATGAAAGAAGAGAGTCGAAGGTTTCTTATACTGCATTCAATGTTTATGTAGTCCTAACACTTAATAGTCAGTGTTTCCTGGAATTTGAGTGAAAATGACAAAAACCCTGGCACTGGAGTGGACACGTTTTTGCACGTCGTCTGGCAGTGAATGAATTAAGGACATCGTCTAATCAAAGTCAAAGTCAGCTTTATTGTCAAATATGCTAATATGTATGACATACAGCACAGATGAAAATACTGTCCTCTCGGACCCAGCATGCAAGGCACTTATAATGACTTTAACAAACATAATAAACATGAATAATAACCCCTCCCCCACACTTTTCAATGAAGATTGTGCTGCTTGGCATTTTTGAGTGATGTTGTATTATCTATCTAAATGTGCTGCTACACTAAACACTGCTACAAGATGCTAATTGTCAGCCTAAGTGCAGATGGGAGTTTCCCCACTGTATCAAGATTGAGAAAAGCCGTGTCGTTATTCTAAATACACAGTACAGTGATACCTTGGCTTACAAACTTAATTGGTTCCCAGACAGAATGTGTAAGGCGAAAAGTGTGTATCCTAAAAATTAATTTCCCATAGGAAACAATTAAAATGAGAGTAATCCGTTCCCAGGTCCCATAAAACATAATTTCCTACTTTCTAATTTTCTAAGCCTTAAAACCACACCAAATATACCTTATTTTATGTATAATAAATTTGCTATGGTATTATAATTAAATAAATAAACCGTACGATATAATAAAGTCGTTTTATTTACCTTTGTGATGGCCGTTGATGGCTTGATGGAATGGAGTGGCCGGTTTCATCAGCATTAAATGCTTGACGAGGAACGTAACCTTCTTTCACCATCTTGAGGAATGATTCCTTGTACGTGCTTGTCTCTGTCATAATTTTATCTAGTTCCTCAACAATTGTGTTCTCTTTAGCTGTGTTGATAGCTTTTTGCATCAAGTGTACAGATGGCTTGTGCGAGTTGTTTGTGGAGCCTGATTGATGGGATATTTTAACCTTGCAGTCTACACTCTGCCTCTGAACTATCAAAGTTGAATCTCTCACTGTTGTCTGTCTGCCTTTTTAATGTTTAAACCACCTCCCCTCACTGCTGCGTTCTTGACCAATCATGTCGCTTGAACCGGAGACTGGGGCGGGGAATAGAGGACAAAAACAGTCGGCTGCCATTTTGTTGTTAGAAGAACGGGCTCGTTCGCGAACGACACATCACTCATTGAGGCAGCTCCGCGTACGAAAAAAGTTTGTATGCCAAGGTAAAGTTTGTATGTCAAGGTAAGATGTCCATAAATTTAACGTTCGCAAACCGAAAAGTTCGTAAGCCAAGGGATTTGTAAACCGAGGTATGACGGTACTACTAAAAATGATTGTCTTTCAATCGCGGGGGCGGGGGGGGGAATTCAATTTACTAATTTCACAAAAGAAACACGTAGGGCTGAATTTGAGGGACTCTTAATATTTTGATCTCCACAGTGTATGCTGCGATCAAATGTATTGCATTTTTTTAGCTCATGGAACAATACAAGCACAGTATTGAGACAAGAAAACTCACTTAGCAGGACGGTCAAGCCGCAGGTCGATTCCGAACACGATGGCGTCCTCTCCCGCCGATAGAAAGGAGCACGGAGAGTCGGGCTCCAGGGCCAACTGATGCAAAAAAGAAACAGTAAGTTACATCAATGTTATGTTTATGCATTTGGAAATGTGCATGCATGTATCTAGAAATATCGTGAGGGGGTGTACTGAACCTTGTGTGCAGCCCCTTTGTGCTGAGCCACCCTCTTGGTATTCTTGCAGCGTTGGGTGGCTGAAAGCTCCGCCACACGAATCTGACCGTCACGGGCGCACATGGCCAAGGTGGAATCGCCACTGTGAGGTAGGAACTTGGCCTTGTGGGCCAAAACAAATTTCACAGTGTTTAATCTTGGCATCTAATGAGACTTGTAATGAAATGAAAACCGAATATCTTCATGTGTCTTACTTGTGACCAGAGAAGCTATCGGCTTTTAGAAAAATGCAGTACAGATGCTCCCCAATTTACGAACATTGGAGTTACGAATAACGGTACATACGAACATTTTTGCGGGTACAGTATGTCGAAAAATATTTGGACAGAGATGCTGAAAGTGGCTATGTAGAGGATGTGGGTGGGGAGGAAGTCCCTCTTCCCAGTTGACGCTCTGAGGACGTGATGCATCACAAAAAGTAATGGCTGCTGGTATGCAATTCAGTAATTACATGCCAGCAGCTTCAGTAATGGGTTACTGAAGACCCCAAAATATAAATTGTCGTACTACAGTAGGGTTTAATTTATTTTCTGACTGTTAGAGCGTCTTTGTTTTATACTTCCCCGTTCAACGTTTGACTTAAACATACATTTCATACAAAATAGAGCACTGAAGAAATTCACCTTACGAACGACCGCTCGGAACGTATCTTGTTTGTAAGGTGGGGAGCGTCTGTAGCATGTTTTAATTCAGCTTGCAGCTAACACAAGTGAAGTCATGGTGAGATTACAATTTTTGCATCCTGGGGATACACATTTTGCTCTTCTTTGGTTCACTAAGTTTCCCACAACAAAAACGGGATAAAACTAAGTACAGTGATACCTCGTTTTACGAATGCTTTAGCTCGCGAACTTTACGCGCGAGAATATAATCTTGGCAGACAAACTATTTTTCGGCGGACGAACACCAAACCACACAGTCGAAAAGCGTCACGGTGGCTGGCGGACTAGTTCTCCACACCCACTTTCCTTGAATGCAGATGTGGTTTGTTATCGAGTGGATACTTTTGCTTTTTTTGGGAACGAAAAAGAGACCACCACAGGCAAGTGTTCAGCCAAAGAGGACACACAAGAAAATTACAGTCGAGCAGAAGAAGATCATCGAAAAACAAGAACGGGGTGTGCGTTTGTGAGACTTAACATGCCAGTACGTGGATGCTAAGTCGAACATTGCTACGTGTGGCTAAGGTTATTTCTGTGTTGTCTAAGCAACGGTCTCAGGCAATAGAAGAGGTTGAAAAACTTCGGTTGATTTGGATTAACAAAAAGCAGCTAGCGGGGGACCGCGTGAGTGAGGGTATTATCGCCAAGAAAGCATGGCACCTTCACTCGGATATCGAGGCATCTACATCAACAACCATCACAAAGGTCAATAGAACGACTTTATTTTACAGTACAGTTTATTTTTTAATTACAATCCAATAGCACATTTATTATACATAAAATAATGTATATTTTGTGTAGTTTTAAGGCTTAATTAGGAGAACATTATGTTTTCTGGGGACCTGGGAACGGATTATTCTTATTTTTAATGGTTTCTTATGGGAAATAAATGTTCAGCAGAGGAACTTTTCGCCTTACACACAATTTCCGGGAACCAATGAAGTTCGTAAGCTGAGGTATCACTGTACCTCCACTTGTGTAGTGACTGTCCCGGTCAGTGAATGTTCAGTTTTGCCGCCCCCCCACCTCACCTGAAAGACATTACTCTTGTGCCCGCTGTCAAACTCCAGCTCAGCGCGCCGGATGGCCCAATTCCAGATAACCACGCGGAGGTCGTCACTACCGGACGCCAGACGCGTGCCCGACGGGTTGAAGTGCAGCGTGTTGACGCAGCCGGCGTGTCTCTCCAGCCGACCTTGCAGTTCCAACCTCTGCACCAGGCCACGGGCGCCGCACACGCGCCTCACAAACTGTTGCGAGTCCCGGCCGATCTCCCGACACCGCAGCGAGGGGATGGCGCGCCACGCCGGCCCGCGTAAGTCTTTCAGCTCGGCGCCCAACCACGCCTCCATGGCCTCGTCGTCTTCCTTGTCGTCCTCGTCGTCGTCATCGTCTTTCAGCTCTTCTTCGTCATCGGCATCCGAGCTGGAGGAACGGTTGTTGTTATTGCCGCCGCAGGGTCTGTTCCTTTTCTGTGCGGCCCTTCTTCCGCAATCTTTCGCCCTGTCTTGTCTGCCTCCCTCGCTGTCTCTTTCAGCATCTTCGGTCAGAGAAAAGAGGCCGCTGCCATCCATGCTGTCGGTGTCTTCCTCGTCATCGTTATCCTCCTCCCCTTCTTCTTCTTCTTCAGTTTCATTTTCCTTTGGCTCACTTTCTGGCACTTTCCTGTCACCAGATGCCTCTCCGTTGTCTTCAAGTAGAGAAACATATGTGGAAAATACAAACATGTGAATCTTGGCTAATAGCTGCCTTTATAAACGATTACAATTCCCGTATAAAAATTGTACACCGTACATTATTTGAAATGATAGAAAAATGCTAACACAAGCGGATATGCAGACAGTTTACCGCACATGTGCGCGTTAAGCTTTTATCAATCCGACCGCATTCAGCCATAAAATAAATAACCAATTGAGGATTACTTTGGTACATTGGTTTGCTGGTTTGCCGTAACAATAGTAACGATTGGCGGCAGCATTGCCGTTGGCTACCAGCAGTTGAGACGAACTGATTTTGAGCCAAAATGGTCTTTGTAATATCGGTTCATATTTTGTTCCTGTATAAAAGTTTGGTATACACTATTTGAAATAATAATCAAAAAACATAAAATATGGGGGAAATATACATTGACAGGTATGAAATTAGTATTGCTTTCAACAAAGGGAGTCAGTTGAAAGTTTTAAAAAAGGTGGGAAAGGCAGTTGTCTTTTTACATCTGCATTAAACATGACTGATTTAGCAGTGTAAATTTGGTTAATTCACTAATGAATTGTGCCTTAAAACTTCTGTGGTGAAGCAATAATAACAATACATTTCAGCATCTAACTAGAACAACTGAACTGAACTCTATGCCAAACTGTAGGTAGATACCGCAGTCGTTTTATTTCAGATGTAGTTGAAATATTGAAAAATATTGTAACCGTAATGCCTCCATTGGACCAATATTCCACTGTTACCAAAAACGACCTTGTCACTCAGATATGAAATTCACGTGACATGAGTTATTTGCTAAATTACCTTCGTTTTCCAACATTCCAACCTCCTCGTGTGCAATTGACAGGAAGAAAAGTAAAATGTTGCAAAAAATTACCACTGTGTTTGACTCCACCTTTGCTCCCACAGGCGTCTTTGTGGTGATCCCCTTGGGCTTCTTCCTCCCCAGAGGCCCCTTAAAAAGAAGCCAACAGTGGTCTGAAACGTTCTTAAAAGGCTACCACGGGTGGTTTGCAAATCAGTTACCGTTGAGCGACGTGGATTTGCCTTCTGTTTCTGCCATGACGTCCGTGAAGGCAAGTCTGTCACACACGTAAGAGGGTAGTGGGGGTCATACATGTGTCTCAAAGTAATCAAGTTTGCTGTAAAAGTTCAGCATTGTCCAGTTTAGTGTGTGCGTGCGAGGCGTTTGCAACCTGCGAGGTTGGCTAACCAGCGAGCTAATGCCACCCAAATTTATCCTCTTTGTGACGGCATCGTGAAAACTCGGTTTGACGTTTACAGGCCCTCTGACATTAGCGTGTAGCGTGATAACCACCGTTAGCACAATATTTGACTAAATACGCTGCTGTCATTTTTGATGCTGCAAACACCTGTTTGGTCACATACACAGTTGCTAACTTAGCTTTAGCCTTTTTTTTACCTTGACTCGCAGGCCCGACTCAACGCACTTCTTTTTTATCTTTCTGAAAGCCAAGTCCTTTTATATGGCAGCTTTGCGATCCTCACACCGCGCCTCTCCCAGCCGGGCTGAGACAAAAAAGACGCCGCATCGCGCGTCAAGTTTTCCGAGGAAAACAAACTCTGCAGCGTTCAAACAAGGTCGACTTGCTCTGTTTATGTTTTGACGGTTCGGCTTCTATTTTGGTGGGGGGGAGGGGGGGGGGCAGAGGATGGACTTCCGACATGGAGTACGTGACGTTTTTGTTTAAAAACCCGGAAGTTCCAGCCGCGAAAAATAAAATAAAATTACATTAAAATCCCCTGTGTTTCCGAATGACCAGTCGATCGTGTGTTCTCCTTCCTCAACTGCTACACCCTCTTATATTTTTAACAAAAAAAAACGCACGTCTGCGTTTTGACGACAGATTTCATGGGGGTGTATTCCAGTTAAGTGCCGCAACAAAAAGAAACGAAAATAAAACAATTGCGAATTTGGTTTTATTTATTTTTGTCTCACAGACTTCCCATATATGGCATTATAAAAATGCGAAACAGTCACAATATTAGGCTAATAGGAGACAAATAATCTTGTGTTTATGTTTGATGGTTCAGATTTAATTTGATTTATGCTCATTTCCGGTGACGTTACAGGTTGTATCCAAAAAGTTTCCATAGTCGGAAGTAGCTGGAGAAGATAAGCAAAAAAATATATTTAAGAAGTATGATGATATTGTTCATGTTGTTTTGTTTTAAGTGTCTCTTTCTCTTTCATCTGGATACGTTTATTGTTGCATTTTTGATGGTTTAGTTTTATTTTATTTTGGTACCTCTTATTTTATTGCGGTCGTATTTCCGGTGATACGATGGCCTCATCACTGGTACATAGCGTTTTTACGGTTTTACTCCAAAACGACGTCTTGTGCATTGAAATAAAAAACTTGTTTTTACTGACACTTTTCTCCTCAATTCTCCTCACATCTCCAGATATAAATCAACAACAAAAAGCAGGCAATCGCATGCCTCTAAAATATCCTGAGTGATCATCATTTGGTGTGGGATGTGTTATCAGTAAATGATTTACTGTAAATCATTTTCCCCCTGAAAATAAAACCAGGTATGACCAGGAGAAACACAAAATCATTAACGTCTCGAAACTATTTGAATGAATTGTGTATTAACTAGACTGCACTAATCACACAGTCCAGCTCGGTGAGGAATACTAAAACATCCGGTGAGAAACAAAATGGTTTCCTTCCTGTGTTTATGTCAGCCTTCGTGATCATACTGCAGTTCAGTTCGTGCTTAACGTTCAGTTTTTATCTCACAATCAAATATGCCTAAGTGTAAACAGAATGTTTAAAGTGGCAAGATAAACTTGTGCTTTTTTGCTTGAGAGCCAGTGGCCAGTCGACAATGTCCATTATTACACGTAGTGATAGGTCAGGATTAATGATGGACAGGTGAAGGTGATTACGTCACTAAATTTTAAGACTCAATTCACTTGATTTAATATAAATTTAATTTTGTTGTTTTATAAATTTAATTTTGTCGTGGTTTAGTTCTTCATGGTTGTAGTTATTACATTAAAAGTGGAAATGAACGTACTACACAAATCGCAATAAAGTGCAAAAACGTACTTGTCGTTTGAAATTGAGAAGATAAATGCTGCAACTTGATTCATTGATGACATTTTGTCTCCCAAAATAGAGATAAATACAAATTTAAAATGAAGGCATTGTATAATACACTTTCAAAAATACATTAAAAAAATAAACAAACAATTTTAAACGTAAACATAAACAATTCGTCGTTTGTGTTCTTCCGAGAGTGATATTTACACGGATGGAAAATGTCACTCGAAGGCGGAGGAAAGAAGTGAGGGGGGGGGGGAGTCGATCTTTGCCCACTTTTGACCCACATCACTGAAGTTGCGCCGGTAGTGCTCTTGAGTCTTCCCTTTGCGCCCCCTGTGAGCGATGCCGCTGTAGTTATGCCGTGATTTTTTTCGTGTAAACTTCATCTTTTTTTGTAAACTAAGCCACGCTCCGTCCGTCTGTCCGCCCGTCATGGAGTACTGGAGGCAGTGTGCCGCGTGGCTCATCGGCTGCAAAGTGTTGCCGCTCAACCATCGCGTCACCGTCGAAACGGCGCAAGTGTTCGACTTGGCGCAGACGCTCCGAGATGGCGTGCTGCTCTGTCAGCTGCTCAACAACCTGAAGGCTCACACCATTGACCTGAAGCACATCAACCTTAGGCCACAGATGTCCCAGGTATCAACAATACAAACGCGACAGTACTCGAGTATATGAAAGTAAATGCCTAACGTATCATTGGGAATGGGTTCTTATTAAAGTACAGTATTTTTTAATAGGATCATCCTTATCACGTTATTGCAGTACATATATAGGAAAAAACATTTAACTATATGCCAAACAGCACATTGCTATGGAGTTCACTGCCATTATACAAAGCTGACATCTTACATTTTTGCCATCAAGTCAATGTAAAAAAAACTCAAATCTATACCGGATATGAAAAAAAAGCCATTTGTGACTCTTGCATCTTAAAGCACCACTTTAGAAAGATTTAAGACATGAAGTCAAAATCATATACAGTACGTACTGTACATTTGAGGTACAGTGAGACCTTAACTTACTAACTTAATTGGTTCCCAGACAGAGTGTGTAAGGCGAAAAGTGTGTATCTCAAAAAACATTTTACCATAGGAAACCATTAAAATGGGAATAATCCGTTCCCGGGTTTCCATAAAATATACTTTTCAACTAAATAAGCCTGAAAACTACACACAACATACCTTATTCTATGTATAATACATGTGCTATTGTATTGTAATGAAAGAAATACACTGAATTGTATCATAAAGTCACTTTATTTACATTTGTGATGGTCATTTATGGCTTGATGGAATGGCGTTGGAGGTTGAAGGTCAAAGGGAATTGCTGTTTGGAAAGAGAGGCACATTACATGAGGACTGTAATTAAAGAAATAAACTGCTGTAAAATAAAGTTGTATTTACCTTTTTGATGGTCGTTGATGGCTTATGGAAGGAGAGTCACCTTCCATAAGGACTGTTGGTAACTTAACCTCTGGTGCTGTTCGGTCATGTGCTTCCGCCGAAGATCACTCCGCCAGCCGTGGTGGGTGTGTATTATGAAAATAGTGCTTATTATAAGGTTTAATTTTCATAAATTTGACGTTTGTAAGACGAAAAGTTTGTAATTTAAGGTGTTTGTAAGTTGAGGTCTCACTGTATTCCTTTTCGGTTCCACTGGAGACGCCAGTTAAAGTAATTGTGCTCTGAATCAATCTCAATAAAGTACTGTATTTTCCGGTGTGTAATGCGCACCCAAAAACCTTGATTTTCTCGAAATGATCACCCTGCGCCTTATACGCCGGTGTGCCTTATACAGGTATGTGATGTCATATTGAGCCACAACAGGTCTCGCAACTACTGCCAGCAGCCACCGACTCCATTCCCTCACGTCACGTAGATGAAGTAACCCCAGCGCGTTGTAATGTGGTGTGCCTTATATTTGGCAAACCTTTATATATTTATATATTATATTTGGAAAACAGTTTTCATTCATTGTTTGTGCGCCTTATACTCCGGTGCCCCTTATAGACTGGAAAATACGGTAATTCCAGTTCCTTCTAAACACACTTTCGTACTTCAACCGCCTTCGTGAACCCCAGCAAATCGAGTGCCCCTCTCGTGCATCAATTTTAAAGGGAATCAGCGGGCCCATTAATTGGATGTGAAGCGACACGGCTTTGTTCACACCCATAATGGCGCAAACCGCCCGCTTCTAAATGCTTCAAGCTGCATCTTCAATACAAGTGTCAACTATTAATTAACCGGCAAATACGGCAATTTAAAAAAAATGCCCACATTATCGACTGGTGGGACGTCCGAAAATATCGGCTTCCTCTTATCGGACCATGTTAAAGGGCAAATATATCGTTGTACAATAATTAATGTCAGGAGATAATATGAAATGTAATGGTCAGTTTAGAATAGCCCTACGATGCTGCGGTCAGGTTTTCAGTGTGATCCTCTTGTGTGTACTCACTAGACTGTGATGGAAACACAGTAGAATAGCCCGTAGCTGTAGGCCGCATACAAGCAAAAAAAATATAAATATATATATCTGTGCGACCCCCTTTCACGGTGACCCACTACCTCTCCTGTGTGGAAAGGAAAGCATCAGGGTCAATGGAGCACAGTGTTGTGGAACAAACAAGGCTCCCTCCAGCGTTGCTTTTGCCAGATGCACACTCGGACCTTTAGTTGTAAGAGACCAAACACGTATTGTTACGATGGCAAGATGTTTATCTTAATTGCGTTCTTTTTGAAGTTGCCGGTAGACATTATACTCGCGGGTTCATTGTGAAATCAGTAGTTTTCACTGCGAGTCCTTCCCATTACAACTACATGTCCTAATTGGATACAGCGAGCAGGCTATCGAATATGTACACGTACTTTGTGTAAAAACGATTACAAACGTGACAATGACATTCCATTTGGATAACGACTTCTTTGCAGTACCACCACTCATCATACCTCTTCTAGTATCACCATTTGTACTACAACAGTATGTCTAATACTAATTCTACAACTTTTTTTTCTGTTACAACGATTCGACTACTACAACTAGCGCTGCTAATTCCATGCATGGTAAATTGTATTTATGTAATATTTTGTATTTATACGGTCATTATGGAGCACTTTTCTACCTTTGGGACAAAAAAATGCTTCATACTGTTTCCCCATTTGCCAATTGATCAGCACTTGTTACATAATGTCGTACTTTGTATAATGTATTTTTTCTTGGTGTGCACTGTCACAATCGCTGTCCCCGAAAGGGTTAAAAATGCAATTTTGTTGACTCAAACTAAAAAACATTCCTCACAATATAAAATAGAAGAAAGACATATGACCCACAAGTCATTTTATTGGAGATATAATTTGTGTTTGTATTTATTTATTTATTTATTTATTTATTTATTTATTCGTGTATTTATGTATAATAATAATACATTTCATTTATAAGTGCCTTTCAAAACTCTCAAGGTCACTTTACAGTCACAGGCGTGTGTGGCTGCCGTTGCTCACCCGCAGAAAAAATATTCTGTGACTGTAAAGTGTCCTGGAGAGTTTTGAAAGGCGCTTACAAATGAAATGTATTATTATTATTTATGTATGCGTTTTTCTATTTATTTATTTATTCATTTTTATTGTAGTGTACTTAAAAAAAATCTCCTGCCTTTCACTGTCCCAGTTCCTGTGCTTGAAGAACATCCGCACCTTCCTGATGTGCTGCTGCGACGTGTTCGGCATGAAGAAAAGTGACCTGTTCGATGCCTTCGACCTGTTTGACGTGCGTGACTTCGTAAAGGTGACATTCCGATTGATTGAACCCATTCATTATATTTCCTCGCATGCTTTTTCCGTTATCAATCAACATCACGTGTGGTCTCTCCGATGCGTGGCGACAACTCCAAAGCCCGTTGCTGGCTATTTTCTTTTCGGTGAGTTGAGGTCCAAAGAAGCTTCCAGTTAATCTGATAATCCAGCACACTGCAAATATGTACTGTACCAGGCATCTTGTACAGTACCGTATAATCCCAGTCAAACAACCTTCTGGCAAGGTGTCAACAACACCATCACCATTTAGTATGTCAGGTTCATCTTTGAAGGATGAAATCCAGTTGATGATGCTAATAATTTAAATAAATGGAAAAGGTGTGGTGTTCTTTTTTTCCCCTCCGCAGAATGGCACGTGAAAAACCAAAACTGGGATAATCCACTTTTTGCCAGTGATGCCAACTGGAGGTCAAGAAGATTCAGCATTAGAACACTGATGACAAGATGACTAACCGACATTACAGTGACCATATAAAAACATACGTCGAGTGACTACTACTACTACTACTACTACTGCTACTCCTACTACTATTACAACGACAACTAAAACTATTGTAGTAGTTTGGGTGTATACGTACTATTTGACCCTTCCACTTCATAGCAAAAATTGATTGCTATTAAAAGATGAACTTTGATAGATGTTATTGTGCCCGCGTTGATGCCAATTTTTGGCAAAGCTGAGCTGAGAGAAAAGAATCAGGAAATATGTTTTTTTTTCCAATTTCAGATTTTCCCAAAAGCATTTCTTGTAACCTTGTACACTTGCATAAAGTGTAATAATAATGACAATGCTAATAATACAAAAATAAAAATAATATTGTATTTTCCGGTGTATAAGGCGCACTGAAGGATAAGGCGCCGAATTGTGTATTTTCAAACGTTTTCCATAAATGAAATGTCGTATTATTATTATTATTATTATTATTATTATTATTATTATTATTATTATTATTATTATTATTATTATTATTATTATTATTATTATTATTATTGTAGGGTGCAGCAGACTACAAGTTGCGCCTTTAATGAATGAAACAAGTTTCACATATTACGAAAATATATAAAAGTTTTCCAAATATACGGCACACCATATTATAAGTAGATGCTGGGGTTACACAATACTTCTTCTACAGGGAGAAATGGCGATGGTGGCTGCTGACAGTCATTGTGACACCAGTTGTGGCTCAATATTACTTCACATCTAAGGCACACTTGTGTATAAGGCGCAAGGTCTTCTTTTGAAGAAAATGAAGACTTTTGGGTGCGTCTTATACACCGGAAAATACGGTATGCAGCATTTTTCTGATTAATTATGTGTTAAGCATTGTATTAAATCACCTTTGGAATATTTTACAAAACCTCAAGTGGCGACGTACATCAACTTCTGCTGCATATAGTGCAAAAATAATCATTATTAATAATAAAAACAATAACAATCAGATTTAGAAAAAAAAGAAACAATTAGCATATCCACCAAAATTGACTCTTATTTAAGATTTTCAGCACCCTTCCTTATTTTCACCTTTCAATCATTTTGCGGGTCGTGCACTGTGAAACCAACGTATTTTCCAAAATCATGTTAGCCGTGTTTTGTGGTTTTCATGAACGTGTCTAAACAAACAGGCCTTATTTCAACTTTCATGGATAGTAAATTTCATGTCAATGTATGAAGAGACACTCAACGGGTATATCATATTTCTCTCATCTAAAAATGGACATCTTCCACCAGGTCATGGACAGTCTATCCAAACTCTCTTATACACCAATAGCCCAGCAAGCAGGATTCAAGTAAGTTGTTATTTTCACAATGTTCTTCGCCCGAGCAACGACACAAAAAAAGCATTTCACGACAGCTAAATTCAACGTCACCATGTTTCATTTTAACTCCGCTCATTGACCCAAGTGACGAGACATCATAGCCTGACCCAGATTTTTGAACATATTCAGGATTTAAACCATTCCGTGAATTCTAGACCACGATCAGAATTTTAAAATGAAGCCTTTGTAATCTTCAAATGTCTTCTTTGTCATTCGCAGGCCTTTCCCCACAGAGGAGAGTTTAAAGGACGAGGACATTTACAATCACCTGGAAGACCTTATTGAGTATGTATGAGGTGTCGTCCCCCCGCATCCCCCCCCCTCTCTGAGGGTCTATTATCGCTGTTGGTAGAACATAATTATGTCAGCGCGTGTCAGAACCATCTCGGCCCATCTTCTTGGCTCTCCGAGGCGCTGCTCTGTTTGTTTGCTATTATCAAAGGAAATGAATGACTTTGCATGACATGCCTATTAAAAATTCCTGAGAGGTGAGGGTGGGATGGGGGGCGTAAGGGGTACAACTTCCACCAAGAGCGTTTTATGGCCTGTCGTGCCAGTAGGGGACGCAAATGAATCGCTTTTAGAGTTGGACCTTCACTACAAAGGTTTTGTCAAGCTCTGTCCTTGTGCAGGTGTGTTTTTGGTTTTGTGTTTCACAGCAAGTTGTCAGAGTTAGCTTATACGTAATGAAAATGCAAAGACAGACTGTCGCTCAACGTTAGTAGCAATCATTCTGTCTTTGAAGGACCCCTCAAAAAGGGCTCACATGACAACCAAAATGACAACCACAAAGCAAAATGTCATGCCTTTTTCTTTTTTTCTTTCTATTCGATGCTTCGTGAGACTTTTTCTGTGAGTCTACTGCTGATACAGATGCCGACTAAATGTCATATTTAAATGTATTTTTGGTCGTGGTTGTAGTGAACATGCCATGGAAGATGAGGAGGATTTGTATGCGGCCGTATACACCCTGGAAGAAGACGATGCAGGTGGAGAGATTTATGAGGACCTTATGAGGACAGAGCACCAGGTACTTATACACATTCACACACAAATTACAGACATTCCCCTACTTCCAAAAATTTGACTTACGAACAATGCTACATACATCCAGTTGTACATGTCTCTCCAGTTCTACATGTACATATCGTTATAGAGCATATATTTTATTAAATGTTTATTTTTCAGTAACAACCAATACAGGTTGTTATACAAGCCTTAATGGACAACCTACGCGTCCGGACAAGTTGTGTCCATAATTTGTAAAATCACTTCAAATGACTTCTCCTGAGCGTATTTTACAAAGATTCCACGGCATATAGCTATATTTTACGTTTTAAGACTCGCGCTGAATATTCAGGAAGTCTTGTTTTTGAGTTGGTGACGATTCTTGACGTCACGTCACGGAGGGAACGCCCCTGACCGAGAAGGCGACACACAATGCATTTTGGGTACTTTGTTTGGTCTGAAAACGTTGTGTTGATCAGTGTTGATGGTGAAATTAGAAGGAAAACACATAAATAACGTGATGGTGAATCTAGTGTGTTGCACCAAGACTAAAATTTGATTCTTGTTGACACAAATTCCCAGCAAACAAATCAGCCCATTTCCAACGGAGCTTTGGCACCATATTGTGCATTCTCAAGCAAGGCAAAACGTCTTGGCGTGACATCACGAACAAGGGGGTGGGACCTTCTGAACCTGAAACGTTCTCAGATCATTATGAAGTAGTTTTGGGAGACATTAAGTCATTTTTATTGGTGTTTCATTTGACTAAAAATATCCGCCTGCGTGTTTTGGGTATTTAAGATGCTAAAAAACGTTTTTCTGATGTCAGTTAGGAAACAAAAAAAACGGTGTCGGTTGTCATTTAAAGATCAAAGTCAAAGTCAGCTTTATTGTCAAATACATACTTATATAAACCTTAAACATACTTATATAAGCTTTAAACAAACATTCCATACAAAATCTGAAGCAACTTACGAACAAATTCACTGAATGACCATTCAGAATGTATCTCGTTCGTAAGTTGGGGAGCATCTGTGGTCCAGTACACTTCACTTACTAAGTATTACTCTTTGCAACTCAATGAATGTACTTTTTATCTCTTTATCAAGATTCACAATCAGCCATGTTTCTTTTCAGAAGCAGGTTGAGATGGCAGACGTTCGCAGTTGCTGCCTCTCCGAAATCAAACAGACGGAGGAGAAGTACACTGAGACGCTGGAATCCATCGAGAAGGTACCGGCGTTGCCCTCGGATCTTTGCGTCAACCTCAATCAAGTGTGGAATTCTTTCTGGTGCGCGGATAATTATTCTGGATTGGATGTCACACATTCAAGATTTTAGGTGGAGTTGAGATTTCTCACAAAAAAAAACCTCAGCAAATAAAATTCATTATGATGTCACAATTTAGCTAATTTAGCGAATTTACATAATCATGAGTTTCTTCGGCCATGCTATCTGTCTATCTGTCCGTCCGCCCGCCCGCTCGCCCGCCCGCGCATCTAGCTAGCTAATCCGTCCAACTAGCTAGTTAATTAGCTACTAGCTATCTTGTTTATCCAGCAGTTCCAGCTAGCTACTTAGCTAACTCGCTAACTAGCTATCTTGTTTATCTAGCAGTTGTTACAGTTTTTATGTAAATGCCTCATTCTTTATGGCCCGTTATTTTTAATGCCGCCGGCTTCCGTTTGAGTGCAGTCATGAATTAACACACATTTGCATTCATATTGTTGCCAGCAGGTTGGCTAATGATGCTGATATTTGTGTCTTCTCACAGTATTTCCTCAACCCACTCAAGAGGATTTTCTCCGTGGCTGAAATCGATCAAGTGTTTGTCAACATCCCGGTGAGTTTTCTTTCCCTTTGTCGTATGTTTGAAGGATGGATGAAAAAATTTGATTCTTGTAGTCATTGTATACATTTCACTGCCTTCATACTCGCCGCAGGACTTGGTGAAGGTTCACAAGAGCCTAATGGCCGACGTTCAGGATTCCATCCAGAACAAGAACGCTTTGAATCTCTACCAAATCTTCATCAGCTATAAAGACAGGTATTTCACAACCAGGATGCATTCCAGAGACCCAACTATTTGAATGCAAGCCATTGAAAAGTCAAATTTGCCTTGCAAGTTCAATTTAACAGTGGTTTGTATCGCTTTTGTCTCACAGACTTCTCATATATGGCATCTACTGCAGCCGCGTGGAGATCGCCATCGCTGTGCTGGACCACATCTGCAAGGAGAAGGAAGATGTCCGACTCAAGCTAGAGGTCAGGATTTTACCAGCTATCTCTACCGCGCTCATCACGAATGTTCCAGGAGTTATGGTCACTCTTGCACTTGTAGGAGTGTTCCAAAAGGGCTAATAATGGAAAATTTACCCTGAGGGACCTGCTGGTGGTCCCTATGCAGAGGGTCCTCAAGTACCACCTTTTGTTGCAGGTATGGGATTTTCATTGAAGGATTTCGTTTATTCTTTTTTTCCAATTGTTCGTATACTATGTAAAATAGAGTCAAGGAACCCTATTTGCTGACTTTATGCAAAATAGATGATTCAAAAACATAACCTTTTCAAATTATATTTTATGAATATTCACTTCATGTGATCAAAATGTAGAACACATATTAGTCATCAAATTTGTGACACGTAAAACAAATGGAAAAAAGCAAACATGGTGACAGTGGGTGAAATTTTTGTCGAGGTTACCGTTCTATGTTTAACCACAAGGGGGAGACTTTCGCCACATTTTGTCTCACAGTCTCAAGAAGTACTTATTCACATCGAATATGTCCTTCAAGAAGTTAACTGCCATAATTTAATGTCACCACTTGTTAAATTATCATTTTATCAGCTTATTTTACATCCTGATTGTTTTATCTAAAAAAAAAATAAAGTAAAAAAAACTAACATTGACCAAGGACCAGCTTTGAAAGTGTAAGAAACAAGGGGAAATAGTCCCCCTTTGGGCTCTTTCATTTGCGTTGACCTTGGAAAGGTCGTCCTCAGGTGTCGTCAACAGATGGCCGCCCGCACACACGCCCTCTCCTTCCATCAATAATGTCCCATTGCTTCTTGCTCGGAAGGATGGCGTGTGCATGTGTGAATTGAAAGTGAAATGCGCTTCAAGGCAAATTCCCTCAGCATCTTTAGGATTAACACCACACAGGTGTTTTTATGGGGTTGTATTTGTTGTAGTTTTTCAATTTTATTTGAAAAGTTTTATATTTAGAAGATTCAACTTTTTTTCCAAGTTATTTTTTTGTTTCCTGGGAAAAAGTTACAATTGGAAATGGAAATGAAAATGGAAGTTGTTCATGATATTTGACTCAATACGTAATTATGCCATGGTATCGCATTTTTCGGGGATACTATCTCATATCGGGTTAGTCTTATTATTATAGATATGATATATATACAGTGTAATCGTAGATAGATATGATATACTGTATAGATGATAGATCGATATGACCTATTTTGGCATTCTCCGTGTAGTTTTATCTTCTCTTTTATTATTTATAATTTTATCAGTGTTGTTATTGTGCTTCTTTTATGACAGTTAAGTGTCTTTGAAGGCGCTTCTGAATAAAATGTGTGTGTGTGTGTGTGTGTGTGTATATATATATATCATCTCATCTCATTTTCCCTACCGCTTATTCCTCATTAGGGTCGCGGGGGTTGCTGGAGCCTATCTCAGCTGTCTTCGGGCACGAGGCAGGGGACACCCTGAATTGGTTGCCAGCCAATCGCAGGGCACACAAAGACATACAACAGTCACTCTCACACTCACACCTAGGGACAATTTGGAGTGGTCCATCTGCCTGCCATGCATGTTTTTTGGAGTGTGGGAGGAAACCGGAGGACCCGGGGAAAACCCACGCACCTCTGCACTGTGAAGCCGGTGTGCTAACCACTCGACAACCGGGCCGCTCCTATATATATATGTATATATATAAGCGCCTTCAAAGACACTGAACAGTCACAAAAAATATATGGATGGATAGATAGATAGATAGATAGATAGATAGATAGATAGATAGATAGATAGATAGATAGATAGATAGATAGATAGATAGATAGATAGATAGATAGATAGATAGATAGATAGATAGATAGATAGATAGATAGATAGATAGATAGATAGATAGATAGATGGATGGATTATTACAGACAAAAATGGCCTCCCGTATTTCTGTGATTTTTTTTTTTAATCAACAATCATAACCGTACATTGGCATCGTTATATTTTTATTCAAAACATTTCATCATAATGCGACTTTTCGTGTTCTCTGATCAAATTTGTTTGTAATTTTTGTTTAAAAAAACATTCAAAGTACAGTTCTAATTATTTTCCCTCGTAGGAGCTTCTCAAACACACTCATGATGCCACAGACAAGATCAACCTGAAGGTGGCGCTGGATGCCATGAAAGTAAGTAGAAAGGTGAATTCTTGTTACCTATTCTCTGCTCTGAATGCTCGGCAACTGTGTTGAAGTGTGGTTCGGAGCTTCAGTGAGTCAGACCATAGCCTTGTCTAACAGAAAATTAGTGCTTCACTGCCATCTTGTGGCATCTATCGGCAATGATACTTTTATACAGGTATAAATAATACCTGTATAAAATAAATACAGCGTTTGACTCTTTGTGGTGTGGCTTGTTTGGAACAGTAAGGATTATCTGTCCCTAATATTGTGTACGCTGTCATTATTTTTGCATCTGTCCAACTTCTGCACAATTAAGTGCATGCGTGCGTGTGTGTCAGGACTTGGCTCAATTTGTCAATGAGATGAAGAGAGACAACGAGACTCTCCGGGAGATGGACCAGTACCAGCGGTCCATCGAGAACCTGGTAAGCCTGCCGCATGTCACATTTTCATTCAGATCATGTTTATGTCGCAAAGAAATACAATTGCATGTGCTCAGGGTCACCCTGTTGAAAAAAAAGTCTTCATTGAGCGCGTAAACATCAGCTGCCAATAACAATGCGGTAATTGTTGCTGGTCGCATTGAATGAGACAAAGGTCGGCATTCATGCCGAAAGGTATAGAAACCAGCGCAATATGAATTACCGGTTGCTTCTTTTAATTATTATGATGTGTTTTGATTATTCAGTCCAGTGTCAGGAGGGCCGCGCTGAAAAGCAAATGGCATTAAAAGTACAGTTGTTGATTTTGCATGAATGCAATTTAATTTGTTTTGAAAAGCGTTGAGAGGAAATTGTGTTGAGTTGAACTCTTTCGTGACCCAATAACCATCATCGTGTAAATTGTGAGGTGAAATCTTTTCTGTTCTAATTTTACTAGGATCAAGCTTCATTTTTTTTAAATAAACTTTTATTATTACCAAAATTGTTGGAAGGAAAAAAAAATGCATATTTTATAAAAGCCTCTGTTTTAGGAAAAACAAAATTTTAGGAAAAAAAATCCCCATTTTTGGGGGGGCGTTATTTAGTAATGTATTTCAATGTTTTTTTTTACTCATTCACTGCCAGACATGAAAAAATGTGTCCACTCCATTATTTATGTATATATATATATATATATATATATATATATATATATATATTTATGTATTTTTATTTATTTATTTGTCCGTTTATTTATTTGTTTGTTTGTTTAACTATCTATTTATTTAATTCTTTTTGAGAGAACCAACCTCTTAAAAATAATAAATACATACAGAAATGAATGAATGAATAAATAAATAAGATGTAATATAAGGTTGATTTAACTCATTCACTACCATGTTCAAAAAATGTGTCCAGTCCAGCGCCAGGGGGGTTTTCTCATTTTCACTCAAATTCCAGGACAAAAAGATTATTGAGTTTTACGACTATATAAACATTCAAAGGTGCATAAGAAACGTTAGACTCATCTTTCATCTGAAAAAAGTTAATTCCTAAGCAATATGGGTCTGGAGTTATATGAGCTTGAAATGGGGGCGGCTGTACAAAATACAATACAATACATACATATTGATTTATATAGCGCTTTCACAACAGCTGAAGGTAGAACAAAGCGCTAATATGGACAAAAGTCAAATGGTGCTCCCTTGTGGAAGGGAAAAAAAACATTGCCAGCAGCCATGGCCAGCGCTTTATCAGCACCCAAGCATGAAAAACCAAAACCCGAACAAACTTGGAAATGGCACTCTACGTCATGCTTTTTAATTCCTGAATAAATTGGGGAATGGCAGTGAATGAGTAAAGTTTTGTAACACAATACGTGGCTGTATGTTCTGATTTTATGGATACATATAAATTGCTTTTTGTTTTAATGTTGATATTTTCGGCTAATAACAAAAGTAATTCGCTATTATACCCTCAAGAATCAGCCCCTAATTCGCTACGGTCGACCGAGAGGAGACGGAGAAGTACGCATGGTGTCCAACTTCGACCGCCGGAAACTGGACAGGTTTGCAGAGCGGACATGTTGTCTTCATCTCAACACTTTAGCGCTTCCTGGTTTTCCAGGCACTTATTCTTGTTTGACGTGGCCGCGGTGGTCTGCAAACGACGCGGAGAGAACTACGAGATGAAGGACGTGATCGACCTCAACGTCTTCAAGATCACAGACAACCCCATGTCGGATAAGGAGGCCAAGAAGGTGATCTGACATCATGATCACATGTAATAGTTGATGAGGTATACTTGTGCAATATCATCACTAATTTGCCAAAAAAGCAAAAATAAGAACTGGAAATAAATGCCGCGTTTGCTCGCTAGTCCGAAGCTGCTCACAGCAATATGTCATTTGCTGCAAAATGAAACTTCAGAGCGTGAATGTGGAGTAGCAGCGGGGGCGACGGCTGATTCAACACATTTTTTGGATCTCTATAAAAACACTTGTGGAGTTCGGAGAGGGCAAAAATTGGCGAGCGATGGCTGAAGTTGATTTGATCAGATGTGACACCACAAGCAGCAGCACACTGGGGCTTTTTCTTTGACAAAATAAATGTGTTTTAATTTACCATGGATACATATTGATAAAAAATCACAATGCAATGAGTATAATTGGAGTCGTTTTCGTTAACATACCTAGTATTTTGGGGAACAACTTTCTTTAGGTAAACATTACGGGAATGATAATTTCTGGAGATTGAACTCTTTTTTTTCAGGCACGCTCTACATCACGGGTGCCAAAGTCAGCGCCCTGGGGCCGGATCTGGCCCACCACATCATTTTATCAGAAGAAGAAAGCCTTTAATAGTCCCACAATGGGGATTTTTTTTGCAATTTTTTGTGTCACTTTTCGGTTTGCGACCAACGGGTGGCACTGTAGGGCCCCGCCTGCAGCTGCATTTTAATCAGTGGCAGTTAAAAGGACTCCCGGCACAACTGTTTAGTGTCGGGGTCATTATTTGTTTCACCCTGTCAGGTTTGTTTCGTCTTTTCATGTTTTACATGTGGTTTTGTTTGCTACTTTGGACCTTTTTGTTCTGATGACTTTGCTGTTTGAGGGTTTTTTTTCTGCAGACTTTATTTAATACAATACTTCAAATACACTCTGCTTTTTCCTTCTGCCTGCTTTTTTTGGGGTCCACCACCACCTTGCAAATCATGAGCAAATCATTTGTGTCAACTGTCATGATAACGTGCTGGGTTTTGTATGGATGTGAAATTGTAATGGGCAAAAAATAACATTGACATTTTACATCGGCCCTATCGAGGAAGCCGTAACTCCGAAGTGGCCCTCGAAGAGTTTTACCCTCCTGCTCTACATGGATGTTTTAAAATCCTTTTCAAATTGTTGTCGTTTTTGTCGCCCCCTCACATAGTGGTGTTACGGCTTCTACGTGACGCATCAGCAAGGACACACCAGCTTTGAGCTCTTTTTCAAGACCAGGGAGCTGAAGAAGAAATGGCTGGATCAGTTTGAAATGGCCGTGTAAGTATAATTGGAAAAAAAAAATCTGCATGCTGTCTGTTGGTCATTGTTTCCATCAGAGGTTGATTCAGTAACCATGAATTGTACTTGAGTAAGAGTGGTGTTACTTTACATCAGGGGTGTCAAACTCATTTTTTGCTACCGGCCACATTGTAGTGACGGTTTCCTCTCAGGGACCGTCATAAATTTGGGGAAACCATTAAAATGTTTCATCTCCTTTCCATATTACATCCAGAACATACAACAAATGAATGAATAACTACCGTATTTATTCGAGTATAACGCGCACACGTTGATAACATGCACCCCTAATTTTCAATAAAAAATCGCTAAAAAATGTGGTTTCACTTTTTCTCGGCTCAGACCAAGCATTGTGATAAAAATCATTTATTGACAATGTAAACACTGAATCGAAACTGGATATTGGTAATTGTGCAAAACAGCAATGCTTAAGTCACGTTTCAGTGTGGGCGAAGGCGAGGAAAGGAAATGAAGCGTAGCTAAATGAATGGTTATCAACAATAAAAAAAAAGGAATGCGCGTGATCCGGGTCTTTCAGAGAATTGAAGCCATGGAAATGCTGCCCCCTCCTAGAAGGGATAAAACATTAAATATATATGAGATTTTTCCCCAGGTCCATATATAACGCGCTCCCAAACTTCGAGTTATTTTTTAGGTAGTAATTTTTGCGTGTTATACTTGAATAAATATGGTAGTTTTCAAATCTGAAGTCATAAATAATGACTGTTGTGGTTTACATACAACAATTTGAAATTTTGTTTCGGACTTTAGCAAGCATCATGGTATTTCACAAGTTTGATTTGCTTTTGGGGACCGAATAAAATGATGTGGCGGGCCAGATTTGGCCCCCGGGCCTTGAATTTGACACCCGTCCGTGTTTTACAGTGATTCTCCCCGACATTTTTTTTCAGTACTTTTAAATTTCCAGTTTTAATAGCACCACAGGAGACACAAGCCAGTGTCTTATTGTGCCGGTCCCAAGCCCGGATAAATACAGAGGGTTGAGTCAGGAAGGGCATCCGACGTAATTTTTTTTTGCCAAAACAAATATGCGAATCAAACCTCTGAAAATGGAGGACACTGACTCGCTGTGGCGACCCCTGAAGGGAAAAGCCAAACAGAAAAGAAGAAGAATGTAATAGCGTTAGCATCATTGCTACTTGCAAATGTGACATGATCGAATGCTGCTTTCATCCGCCGTCTGCTGGCTCGTCATTAACCAACTAAACCGAACTAAAAAAAATAAATTCAGATGGTTTATCTTCTACATTTGATGAACCAGATCGAACATCCGACCGGCGTTGGCCAACCATCATGGTCACCAGTTCAAGATGCACACCTTTGATCGAATCTCCTCATGCAACTTTTGTCAATTGCTGCTCAGGTGACACTCACGCTTTCTATTTAAGTGTTGATTCATGAACATGAAGATGACATCAATTTATGGCAAAATGTGTCTCCGTGCAGGGGAGTCTTCAACCAGGGCTACGTTTGTTTAAAATGTGCGCTGGCTGTCCACAAGGAGTGCCTTGGTCAGCTGGGACTCTGTAGAAGGACAGGTGAGGACAACATCATTTTTTTTCTCACCCCAAGATGAAGGAAGTGCCTAATTTACAAATATATATCAGATGAATTAACTCATTCACTGCCAGACGAGGTGCAAAAATGTGGTGCCAGGGTTTTTGTCACTGTCCCTCGAATTCCAGGACCCACAGAGTATTGAGTTTTAGGACTTACAGTGAAGCGTCAGAAACCTTAGGCCAGTGGTTCTTAATCTTGTTGGAGACACCGAACCCAGGTTAACTTAGACTCTTCTTTCTTAAAAAAAGTTATTTCCTAAATGATATGGGTCTGGAGTTGTAAGAGCTTGAAATGAGGGTGGCTGTCCAAAATACAATGCAATACATACATATTGGTTTAATTAGTGCTTTAACAAAAGCTGAAGATGGAACAAAGTGCTAACATGGAAAAGGGGGAAATGCTGCCCCCTTGTGGAAAAGAAAAAAAATGCCAGAGGCACCCACGCTTTATCGGCACCCAAGTATAGAAAAAAACAAAACCCAAACTAATTCGAGAATGGTGCTCTACATCATATTTTCAGTTCTCGAATAAATTCGGGAATGGCAGTGAATGACTTAAACACGATCTCGAATTTTAGGATAATGTCCAAGTTGGTATCCACACACCGTGACATTTAAAATTGTGTAACGACTTCTCCATGATCAGATCAAAAACGTTGAATTCCGCGATGGTTACCTGCTGTTAATACATTTATTTATATATGGTGTATAGAGAGATAAGTGTGGTTTGTTTAGAGCACTGGTGTCAAAGTCGAGGCCCGGGGGCCAAATGTGGCCCACCACATCATTTTATTCGGCCCCAGAAAGCAAATCAAGCCTGTCATGTGCCAAGCTGCTTTCTAAAGTTCAAACCAACAGTCATTATTTTTTACTTCAAATTTGAAAACTGGTTAATCATTAATTTGTTTTGTGTTCGATATGTAATATGTGGAGGGATTAAGCATTTTAATGGTTTCACCAAATTCACCCGCAGAGTCATCCAAGCATCGCTTCAAGGTAAGAAGTTATTCATTGTTTTTCTCCTTCTACATAAGATTTGCTATTTTTCATGTATGAAATGGATATGAATGATGATGTCTTAAGTGTACCTTTTTCTCAATTTCTGTCCATCACGATGTCGTTTAGGTACCACTGATCCCGTCTCTCATCTCTCCTCAGGAAGGCACAACCCCTCCAGATCCAGGTTGGTTTGTCTTGTTTGTTTATTTATTTATTTACATTTAGTTTTATCCACCCCTGTCGTCAAAGTTTGTATGTGGCACAGTTGCGGCAACATCCCGCTTGGCTTTGTTTTGTGTAAAAGTCTCATGTTGAGAATGTGAGCACGGAGCGGGGCGGTTCATAGGTTCCTCAGGGGGGTCTGGATGGAGGTGGGTGACAAAGTGGCCATGTCGCCGGCCCTGGCATGAGCGTTCCGTCTCCAACTCAGAGCCTGACGCCGGCAGCCATGGGTTTTTTTCAATGCTTTTATAAAATATTGCATTCAGGAAGGACGCAGAAGAATCTGTTGTTCAAGTGAACGACCGCTTTGGCGAAGGAGGTGTTAACTCATTCACTGCCTTTCCCGAATTGGACTTGAATTGAAAATATGACATACAGCGCCATTCGTGAATTTGTTCGTTTTTTTTTCTTGCTGAGGTGCCGATAAAACGCTGTACGGACCTCTGGCAATGTTTTTTCCCTTCCACAAGGGGTCAGCATTTCCATTTTTTCATGTTAGCACTCCGTTCCAGCTTCAGCTGTTGTTAAAGTGCTATATTAACCAATATGTATTATATTTTGGACAGCCACCCTCATTTCAAGCTCATATAATTCCAGACCCATATCATTTCGGAATTAACTCTTTTTTTCTCATTAAAGAAGAGATATTAAGGTGTCTTACGCTGCATTGAATGTTAGTGAAGTCCTAAAACTCAATATTCTATGGGTCCTGCAATTTGAGTGACAATGACAAAAACCCTGGCACTGGAGCAGACACATTTTTTCACATGTCTGCCAGTGAATGAGTTAAAGACAACATGCGAATTCACTCAAGCAAATTTTGGATACCAAAGTACTTTCATTTTAATCTAATATGAACATTGTGTACAGTGAAACCACGGTTTTCAACCATAGTCTGTTCCAGAAATCTGTTTGAAAACCAATTTGGTCGAAAGCATTTCCCATTGTAACAACATTTCCCATTATAATCAATGTAATCTATGTTTATTTTTTTTTAATCGTGATTGAACAATACTAACACGTCTGCTCACATTGGTACGCTACACGAGGATAAGGTGTTGGTCACAATGATACACGATACAAGGAAGTGACGTATAGGGAACCGCAGGGGAGTTGAGTAGTGCATTCAGGTGCACTACTCATCCACCCCATTTCAAGCTCAGATAACTCGGGGCCCATATAATATAGGAATTAACTATTTTTTTCTGATTCAAGAAGAGATACTAAAGTTTCTACCGCTTCATTGAATGTTTATGCAGTCCTAAAACTTAATATTCTGTGGGTCCTGGAATTTGAGTGACAATGACAAAAACCCTGGCACTGGAGTGGACACATTTTAGCACATCGTCTGGCATTGAATGAGTTAATGTTAGTGGGGGAGATGGAAGAGCTACACTTCAGATTCAGTTTCCCAACCCCCCACCTCAAATATCCGTTTTTTTTTTTTAACGCTTGAAAATTCCGCAAAATTCTTCTAGAATGCTAACACAACAAGCTCTCCACTGTAGTAACCAAAGATTTTTTTTTCCTGAGTGGCCTATATGCCTTTATGTTGAAGGTTTCGCCAGGATGCTGGTAATCCGAGACTACGGCGGAACCCCCTGCCCGCCGCACGGCCCCCCGCTGTGCGCCCGCACGGGCGACGTGCTCGAGTTGATGTTCGCCGACTTGCACAGCTCCTGGTGGCAGGTGCGTGTGTCTCCGTGTGTGCGTGCCTCACGCCACTCTTCGGGGAGGGAGTACGTGTCTCGGCCTGCACGCGACGTCCTCTGCAAATTCATTTTGTTGGAGGTCCACGCAGCGCGTTCGTGTCGCTGTGATGGCACTATGGCCGAAAAAAAAAATCATATCTAATAAAAATTGCTGCCGAAAGTTAAAAAGATGGACGCCGTATTGAAATTGACAATCTGTTCTGTCGAGTAAATCAGCCCGATTTAATTTTTTTTATTACGATTGTTTACCACATCATTTCCGTATTGTTTTTTTATTCACATCAATTAAACGCTAGCAAAACAAGTTTCACCAAATCTTTGATTGAAATGACCTTGAGAGTTCATTTCTACATCACAGGCAATACTCGGAAAATTAATATATCATGAAAAAGTTCGTTCATTTACGTAATTCAACTTAAAAGGTGAAGATATTTCAAGCTTTTATTTGTTAGAATGTTGATTATTATGGCTTACAGCCCATGAAAACTGCAAAATTTGAATCTCAAAAAATTAAAAAAGAATATCACATGAAATATCGATGAAAACGTTTCTTAAGCCGTCATCTGTACTTCTTTGAAAGTGTCGGACGTTTCGCTCCTCATCCGAAGCGCTTCGTCAGCGAACTAAAGTTGTGCCGGTAACTCTGGCCCTATATCCCTAATGGAAACCAATCTGATTACTTCGATCGTTATATCCCTGGCTCCGGATTCAACTCATTAGCCAATCTGAAGACCTCTACTGTTCTATCCCTGACTCTGGTTTCATCTCATTAGCATGACTTAGCCTACATGGTATTGACCTTAGTATCCTGTTGTCTCAATTAAACCTTAAACTACCGTGGCGATTTCCTGAAGTGTTTTGCTGTTTTACAAAAATTGCTTCTTTTACTCGTCTTTCAAACTACAGTGATACCTCGGCTTACGAACGCTTTAGCTAAAGCACCTTACGAACGTTAAATTCGCAAGAATATAATCTTAGCATACAAACTATTTTTCGGGGAACACACAGAGCGCCACAATGAGTGGTGTGTCGTTCTTGGGGCTCCTAACAAGGGGCTGGAAATGGCAGACGACTTTTTTGTCCTCTATTCCCAGTCCCCAGTCTTCGGTTAACGCCGCACATGATTGGTCAAGATCCATGGTAGAGGAGGGAGGGGACACACGATGCGGGACACACGCAGCAGTGAGCGGGGGAGGGGTTACAGAAACACAGAGCTGCAGATGAACAGGAAAGGCAGACGACAGAGCTTGAAACAAACAAAAAAAAAAAAAAAGTGACAAAAAAAGTGAAAAGGTGCGAACATGGATAGAAAACAGTGAAATTTAGACTCGTTTCATAATTATTTATTATATTGTTTTGTTCTTATTTTCTTGTGTCGGCACGAATCAGAAATCAGCCAAGCAATTTCCACTTGCGTTAAAATTGCTTCATTTGTTAGTGTAAAGTCTTTTTTTTTGGGGGGGGGGATTCATTATTCATATTTAGTTAAATGTTTGATGCTATTTTATGCTATTACCTCAGTTTCTTTGTTGTTTTTATCAGCAGGAATCGAAAATGAGGGAAGTGTTTAGAATGAAACCCTGTCAAAGGGGGCATATCTGATATATGTCCTATATGTCCATATGAGGCCGTTAAAAATTGCCAGGGGCATAATCCCTCCACGCCTTGGTGGAAATCTCTACTCCCGTTTGTCACTTGAACGATGACGCAAAAGCATCTATTGTCACATATGACACACAGGTCACGTGACTCCCTCTTTGCTCGGTAAGATGAAATCATTGCGTGATGTAAACATTGTGTGAGGTCGGCGGCGAGTTGATGAATTTAGAGGCTTGAGCGGGACAGCAACATTCTGGCCTTTTTCTTTGCAGCCTATTTTTCACGGTGTGGCGGTGCATTTTTCTTAAGTGAGGCCAATGATGGATCACTGTTTTCAATCTGTTAACGGCAATTAGTTGACAGTGGGTGGGGGTCGGTGGGAGGAAGGCAGTGGGGGTGCTTAACACTTAACGGAGGGTCATTCCAAAGCGTAGTACTGCAAACAGACAAGTATAAAGTGAAGCGAGACCATTCAAAGCCGGGTTGTCCAAACGTTTTGCTAAGGGGGCCAGATTTGGTGTGTTAAAAATGTAGGGGGGGGGGGGGGGGGGGGGGGGGCAACCTTGGTGCGCGTTCTTTACATATAATAGCAATTAATTTCAAGAAATTTCAGTGAGCCATTTTGTGTTTCACATTTTCTTTTTTTTTATTTTCATTTCAGCTGTTTTAAGCATGTAGTTTGGCAGTGTCTGAAAAAACGTCTGCCCGGACGCCAAGGCAATTTTACGCGGGCGTACAACTTACAAAACGTCTCCGCCCAGGTGGCCGACAGCTTTTTCAAGAAAAAAAAAGTTTTTTTTTTAAATCAAACGTTTGTTTTATTCCGATTTCGAAATCTTTGTTCGTTTTGGAAATTTCGGAATTTCGGTTTGTTTGGCAATTTGCCTACTCGGCAGCCAATCAGAAGCCTGCAATGGTGCTTCTGGACTTTCCCGAGCATCATAGCCCCAGATGAGAGATTCAAAAGAAGCTAACAAAATTTATGACGCTACAAAACATAAACGTACATTAAAAGCATCGTGGAAAGAGGAGTTCACGTGGCTTGTAGCAGACGACGCAATGCAAACATTGGATTGTGCAACATGCCGAACAGTGTATGGACAAACGACAACTGGAGCAAAATGATCAGCAATGGATATTTACCATAAATTAAGCAAGGGAGCATTTGTGGTCGGTACATCCATTGCTTATTTTTAAAGTGTTTTTTTTTTGTTATATATTTGGATTATTAATCCTTAATACTTTGCAACAATGTTTGTTTTTGCGATTCATCGTCTTATTATTGTGTTTCAAGTTGTGAAAAATGGGGCAGGCAACTTTATGGCTGGGCAGGCAACTTTTCAGAGCCCATGAAGACAGCCCACAATTGGTGTTCTATGCTCCCTCTTATGTGCACCAGTTAATTAATGCAATTATAGGACAAGACTGGACCATTTGGGGTTGGCAGTTCATTTCCTTGTCGACACTATTGTCAAAATAAGAAAACAAAGCATAAAAACAGACATTTATGCTGTCTTCTAAATTCAAAGGTTACTGTGGGGGGGTTTCCAAACAGAAGCACTTGATGACAATTAAAGCTCCACAGGGTACCCTTAATCTCGGGCGTCCCCGGCGGCGCCACAGGATGGAATTACCTAACAAACCCTCCAACTCCCCATCTCTACACCCCCTCACACATCCATAACTCTGCCGTTACCCAGAAGGCAATTATCTCCGTCCCGCTGGCACAACAATACAATCAATCACAGTGATTTCATTTGATCCTTCGGCGGGTGCCTCCTGCTTATGCTTCCCGAGTAATGTGTTTAATCTTTTTCGCGCACGCTTATCCAGGGCGTAACAAATAGAACCAAAAGAGCTTGGATGAAATGTTATTGCGTAGAAGAATCACGGAGACTCTAATCGAGTTAAAAGGGCAGACTTTTTTTTTCTTGCACATTCTCGGCTTAAAAAAGTGCAGTGGCCAATTGGAGATAAGTCGATGAGCTACCCCCCCCCCCCCAAAAAAAACAAAAAAACATAAAGGGGTGTCAGTGGGGACTCCGTTTTCTCAATTAGTGCTAACGCCGGCTGCTTTGTTGACTTAAACGTTTACAAATGAACTCAGTCTGTCGCAATGAAGTTCACGAGATGGACCGCAGCGTCACTTTGGAAGGCGGACCTTTGCCAAGGATATCTGGCATATCATATGCAGGGTCCGCAAAAGAATTTCAATTGTTGGGAAGGGGGGGAGCATATCAAGAAGAACTGTTGATTTAATTATTGTTTAACTCTTTCACTGCCAGGTGACGTCAAAAAATGTGTCCACTCCAGTGCCGGTGTTCTTGTCATTTTCACTCAAATTGCAGGATCTGCAGAATATTGAGTTTTGGGACTACATAAACATTCAATTCAGCGTAAGAAACTTTAGACTCTCTTCTTGAATCAGAAAAAAAGGTAATTCCTAAGTGATATAGGTCTGTAGTTCTCTGAGCTTGAAAATGCAAAATGCAATACATACATATTGATTTTTATAGCTCTTTAACAACAGCTGAAGCTGTAACAAAGCGCTCACATGGACAAAAAGGCTTCCTCCTCGTAGATGGGAAAAACATTGACAGAGGTCTGACCAGTGCTTTATCAGCATCCCCGCAAGAAAAACAAAGAAGGAAAAACACAAACAAATCCGTAAATGCCGCTCCACGTCATGCTTTTCAATTCCCGAATAAATTCCAGAATGGCAGTGAATTAGTTAATTTACTCTCATGTGGGGATGGATAACAAGAAAATGCTAAGATATAATGCACCTCTAAAATATTACATATGAGAATTTAAAAACTCACAGAAAGGTGTTTGAGCTGCTTTCGCCGGGCCTCATACAATGATGTGGGGACCAGATTTGGCCCCTGTGACAAGTTTGACACCTGTGGCTAAAATCTCTCTGGGAAAGTGAAACACATGTCCTAAAATCATAACACTTGCGATATACAGTAAAGTCTCGTTATATTGATATCGGATATATCGATAGTCCTGGTTATATCGATACTATTTCTATGCACGCACGGAGAAAATTACATGCAAACACGGTCGGATATATCGATAGTCCCGGTTATATCGATATTTTTTCGGACTCCCTTGAATATCGATATAACGAGACTTTACTGTAGTAGTTTGCTAGCCAAAGCCAAGGCACTTCCGCTTCCTTTTTTCCTTTCTTGCTTATTATGAGGCATCAAATTGTCATGATTCTCACCTTTCGTGGCAATCGGTTGTCTCTTTTTATTTATTTTTTTTGCAAACAGGCAATCAAATGAACACGTCTCCATGCAATTCCGAATAGAGATAAACAAGATTGTTCGTTAAAATACAGTTTGCTTGATCTCCGCGCTGCTTGAGTATTCGCTGGCACAAACGACCCTCCATTATTTTATGGGCCTAAACGAGCCGCTTGTTGTGACGCGCTACAAATCAAACCGCCGACAAAGTCGCCAGCGTAATTAACCAGGGGGGAGCTTCAAACTAGACGTGCCGCTTGTTGCGCGCTAATTACCGAGGATTTATCCGCGACGTTGTGGGCAGGAAGGGAAAGAGTGAGGAAAAGGACCGTGATTGGACGGGAAAGCGCGGGACACATTTGATGTGATTTAACGTCCCGTTGTATTTCACAGGGCAGAATCCCGGCGAGCGGCAAGATTGGCTTTTTTCCCAGCGATGCCGTGAAGCCTTGCCCCTGCGTAAGTCTGCATATTTTCTCGACGATCGATACGGCGAATTAAGCGTGAGCGCCATGCATTTAGCCCAGTAAATGGCCCATATTGACGTGTGCGGCCAAAAGATGTGCTTTTCCATTACATGCCTGCACTCCTGTTGAGGTCTGATTTGAACCCCCCCGGCCGCCTTCCACACCTCCCGCCGTGCCTCCACTATCACATTAGCGGCCCTTTGACCTCCGTGCCTTTCAAGCGCAATGAATCGAATAATAACCGGCTTGTTTCTTTTCTTCTTCTGCGACGTGCCAGTTACCCAAGCCTGTCGATTACTCCGCACAGCTCTGGTAAGAACACGGGAATTGTCAATGACGTCCAGTTTTTCACGTTCACGACGACTTGCTGGTGGTTTTGCAGGTTTGCGGGGCCTATGGAGAGGTACCAGGCCGAAGAGGAGCTACAGGATAGAGGGAATAGCACCTATCTGGTTCGACATCGGAGTAAAGAATGCACAGAGTATGCCATTAGTATCAAGTAAGTCGTCATCGTGGATGCTATGTGGGCTCGGTTGTCAATGCTAATCTGCAAACACAACAGAGATCATGAAATCTTTGTCGTGAAATCTTTGATAATTTACCACCCAATTGTTTGGGGACTGCGGCGGTTCAGTGTGCGTGCGTGTCCGTGTGCCTGGTGGTTTTGGATCATGGTGATGCAAGAATGTGTGTGCCTAAAATTGACTCTTGAATGCCGATAAAACACTCTGACCGATCCTTAACTCATTCACTGCAGTTCACAAATTTATTCAGGAATTGAAAATATGATGTGAATTAGTTTGGGTTTTCTTTTTTTCCTGCTGAGGTGCTGATAAATCGCTGGCCAGACCTCTGGCAATGTTTTTCCTTTCTACAAGGGGGCAGCATTTCACTTTTTTCCTTGTTAGCGCTTTGTCCAGCTTCAGCTATTCTTAAAGCGCTATAGAAACCAATATGTATGTATTGCATTATATTTTGGACAGCCACCCCCATTTCAAGACCCAACTCCAGACCCATATAATTTAGGAATTAACTATTTTTTTCTGATGAAAGAAGAGAGACTAAGGTTTCTAACGCTTGTTTGAATTTTTATGTAGTCCCAACTCAATATTCTGTGGGTCCTGGAATTTGAGTGACAATGACAAAAACCCTGGCACTGGAGTGGACACATTTTTGCGCATCTAGCAACGAATGAATTAAATTCATTTTTATTTATTTATTTATTTATAAGACGTTGGTTCTCCCAAAAATAATTAAATAGATCAACAAACAAACTAACAAATTAATAAAAGTAAAAAAATACCTACATACATAAATACGTATATAAGTAAATAAATAAAAAAACAAGAAATAAAGAAATCAATATTAAATAAATAAATAAATAAATAAATAAATAAATAAATAAATAAATAAATAGATAAATATAACAATATCCCATAAGCCAAAAAGGATTATGCCCTCCATACCTTAGTTCCGCTTTTTTAAATAAGGGAACGAAAAGCAACACATGAAAGTGACTCCACAATTAATGCCACCTAAAACAACCCGCAAACTCCATCAACTCTAAATTGCACCACGCAGTAATGCGACGACATTTCCTTTGCCAAGCTGAAAATGATCGGCAAATTAAATGGTCCCATTTGATTGCCTTTTTTTCTCTACATTCTTAACAGGCCCTGCTTTGATAAATGTTTGCTATTGCCCGGCAAAGTAGTCCCGAGACCTGCGTTTAACCTGATACCAAAATTGATCAGAGCAGGATGATATGTCTCTTTGAGTCGATAAGAAGAGGTGAAGTAGCATGTGGCTCACCACCCACGCTTGTATTTATACTCTCTATTCAATTTTGATTGTACGTGGCTTTGCAGCCTACGCAACCAGTGTGACAGAGGCTGCCGCCGCATTCGTCAGAGACCTTGCGCAAGCGCTAAATGTATCTGCTGTATGCGATTGCGAGGAAATAAACTAGAAAGGGAGAGAAAGGTGACTATACCGCACACTTTAAGTCATGTTTAACTCGAGGAAAGCGATCAAGTTCCTCCAACGCACCTCATTGAAATGATCAACTCAGCGGCGCACCAAAGTACCCGGTATTTGAAATCCTACGAACTGGTCAGTTTGATGAACAGGAAGGTTCAATCTGACTGCACGTTTAAACAAACGTGACAACATTCTGCCATTAGCCAATGGTCTCATTTGATGTGAGTGAATATGGAATGCACTAAAAAGGTCTTGAGTGTTGCTCTCGCAAAGACCTTCGTGACTTTCAACACGGGGAGGCCGGGCCCGACGTTTGCAAGCATGTCTCGTTGATTAGCAGCGCATGTCTTATTCATCCTCGTGCAGGTTCAACGACAGAGTCAAGCACATTAAGATTCTGACCCAGGACGGCTGCTTTTACATCGCGGAGAGTCGACTCTTCAAAACGTTGCTGGTAAGGCTCCGTGATGCTCCACAAAGCACGAAACTTGTGGAATCCTGTTGATTTGATGATGTTGCTTTCAGAGAGTTTTGTTGGCCATCACTGCAGAATAACGGCATCATTAAAACATGCTAACTCGATGAATACATTCATAAATTAAAGGAAGTATGGTTAAAATTGGGAGTAGTGAGTTGATGGGTGGTAATAGAGCATTTTCTCTCACTACAATTGGAAAGGCAGAGTCGTAGCGAGCTACTGTTTACACTAACTTCTCTTGCTAGCTTCTCTTGCTAGCTCAGAGCACTTGGTCAGTAAAGTACACTGAAAAAGTTTGGGGTTTATTTATTTCTATCGAGATCCATATTTTAAAGCAGAGGGGACATATCTAATGTCTAATGCGACCCCCCCCCTACCCCCCCTCAGTATGTGTCATTAGCGAAATATCATAGGTAGGTAGCTACAGTGATTACGTGTAATAGCAGTAGAGGATCATCAGGGCCTTCTGTGCTGGCCTAAACATATCTGAATAACAGACTGATGTTAATCATATTTTATCCATGAATTGTTATTAAATAATTACAAATTATTTTTCAGCTTTGTTTCCTTGCTTTTCACCTGTTGCTCCACTTCCAGATGTGTGTTTTCGCATTTAAACATTTAACCAATCACATTTCAGCTATTATTTGTTACCAGGGTCAGAAATCTACCTGGACGCCTTCACAATCAGTTCTGCAGGCCCTCTAGCAGAAAATAAGTGTTGATAAAACTGTTGCTTTAACCAATCACATTTTGAGTTGTCGACACCAAGGCCCTTCTAGCACCCTCTAGTGGACTTGTAGTGAATGACACTGCACTTTTTATATGAGTTGCAGTCTCAGCTGTAGCTGCAGTAAAGGTTGTATAGTCATAAAATAGCTATCAAGGGTTGGATTGATTCAGATGTACCACTACTGAAGGCCTAGGTGTCAAATAAAAAGAGTAAATAACAGGTTAGCAGATAGTTTGATATTTACGCACATAGATGTTAGTAGTTACAGTTGAAAGGTAGGTTGATCAGTACACTAAATTATTATTTTATCAGTTTCCAGGCTTAAGATGTCATTTGGTTACATGGGTTTTGGTTTTCAGGACCTGGTGAAGTACTACGAGCAACACTCCTTAAAAGAAGGCTTCAGCAGCCTTGATACCAATCTTCGTGTCCCTTACCGGGAATGCTGTGACGGAAACTCGTCTTGGGCCATTAGCAAGACTGGCAGCGGTGAGTGCGTCCTCGCAAAAAGATTTTACCGCAGAGACTCTTGCGTCTGACAGCCATAGATGCTCCCATTTTAGAGAGAATACAGATGCTTAAGAAAAAAAATCTGAATTCATTTGATGGCAATGTCTTGTGGGCTTTGGTGGAAAAATTCATTTTGCCCGTAAAAAGCCATCAGGGGTATGTCAACGTGGTGTCTTTGATAACAAGCACGTTCTGGAAAGAAGGAGTGAAGAGAGGGCAGGTAGGGATGAAGTCACTTTAATGAAGCGGCTGGACAGACAAGGGATGAGATAAAAGTAAAATGAATGGAGAGGCATGGTGGCAGCTCACCAGGCATTTTGAGGTCACCGCCCCAGGCGGGCAACGGGAGACCCATCATTCATGACCGCCATGCCAGATAACACGCTGCTCGCCTCTGACACGCATGCACAATTTTCCTGACCTGTCACTCGCGCAGCCAGCCGAGTAGAGGAAGAAAAGGGAAAGAAGAAGTGTGAGTGACACAAACCGAAGGGAAACCCGGGTGTCGTGGCGGGAATATTACCCGGGGAAAATGTTTGCAAATAAAAAGCGCAGGAGGGAGCTGGAGTGAAAATACGTAAACAAACTCCATCGCCGGAACAAAGCTAACGTTAGCCTTTTGTGTGTGTATGAATGTGTCTATGTGTGGGTGTGGGCGTGTCTGCTCATCCTCGCATCAAAGCAGCAGCGGGCGCCATTCACGACAAGACGCCTTTACAGAGGCGCTGCTTCCTCAGTGCATTCTGGGATAGATTATTATTGCCTGAAGTCATCCTCCCCCGCAGACTTAGAGCTAGATTGTGTGGGCAAGGGCTTCCGTGGTGAGCTGGATGCTATGCCCCCCCCCAAAAAAGAACGCAACATAAATAAACACAATCAAAAGAAGTGCTTATAGACGCTTCTGCTGCTCTGCCAGACAGGCATTTATTTATTTGATGAGATGGAAGTGCACAAATAAAGGCATCACCTTGAGATATTTGCCTGTCCACTTGTTATTTGGCCAATGACAAATATGTACAACCAATAACTTCATCAAAAATGTATTTGTACACATACAAATGCATTCAAATTGACCCTTTCAAGGGTCAATGTTTACTACAGTGGACAGTTTAATCATGTTATTAACTCATTCGCTGCATTCCTGAATTTATCCGGAAATTGAAAAGCGTGACGAGAAGCGCCATTCCCGAATTTGTTTGGGTTTTGGTTTAGCTTGCGGGGGTGCTGATAAAGCGCTAGTCACACCTATGGAAATGTTTTTTTCCCTTCCACGAGGGGGCAGCATTTGCCTTTTGTCCATGTTAGTGCTTTGTTACAGCTTCAGCTTTTGTTAAAGGACAACCGACGTCTCCGGACAAGTTGTGTCCATAATTTGTAAAATGGCTTCAAATGACTTCTACTCAGCGTATTTTAAAAAGATTCCACGGCATGTAGCTATATTTTACGTTTTAAGACTCGCGCTGAATATTCCGGAAATCTTGTTTTTGAGTTGGTGACGAGTCCGTACGTGACGTCACTAAAGGAACGCCCCCTGACCGAAAAAAAAAGACACATTGTAGCAGTCCTTCATCACGTCAATGTATTTTGCTGTATTGTTTGGTCTGAAAACCTTGTGTTGCACACCAAAAGCCGCTAGAAGAGGGTGTCCAAGCTCTATATAAGGAATTTATCAGCCTGTGGAAACGGAGGTGGCCACAGGAGGTCGCCATTTTGTGCCTCTTTTCTGGTGATCGTTTCTCCCCAATGTTGCCTCAAAATGGCACGGAATAAATTCTTTAATCAATTGCAAACATGTATGCTTTCCTCTTCAGAACTATTTGAATCATATTCATGACTGGAAGTGTAACAAGAAAGCAAGCATATTCTCTGAATCTGAAGCCATTGTTCTTTCATTCTCAAGCAATGCAAGACGTCTTGGCGTGACGTCACAAAGTGGGGGCGGGACTTTCTGAAAATGCCCAATTCGCAGCTCAATTTTTTGCAGATTTTGGACAGCTTAAGTCATTTTTATTGGTGTTTTGCATTTGAATAAAAATATACTGCGTGTTTTGGGTATTGTAGATTTTATAACGTTTTTCTGATGTCAGTTAAGAAACAAAAAAGTAACGTCGGTTGTCCTTTAAAGCGCCATACAAATCAATATGTTTTGTTTTTATACTTCCTCCTTTCCTTTCCTCTTACTTTCATCATATTGCTGCTGTGAAATGAAAACACTAAAATAAAGGCTAACTCATTCCATTCCAAACTACAAAAATCTAACTAGCTCCATGATAATACGGAATACAAAACCAGGTTTGACAGATTTTACTATCATGAATCGGCAACGTAAATAAACCTGATGAAACAGACAGAAACTTGGCACTCTTAGCAGAAACTGTCATAAACTGAGGCTCGCCCAAGAAAAAAACTCAATCTATTTTGTACGTTTTTCTGTGGGTAAGCAGCGGCAGATTGGCCTGAATGCCCCACTTCCACCGGTATCACCTCATCAGTATTCATAATCCTATTTTGCCTAAGCAGTCAGTTGTACGAACGATCCAAATTGAACCTCACCCCACCATGGCGGTTTAGTGAAGGATTTGCTGTTTTATGAAGATAGCTTCTTTCAAACCATCTATTTTCTTTCGCTAAGATTTTAACCTCATTGTCGTCAAATGAGTGGTTGCTAGCTTTTAGGTGCATATGTACTGCCGATTGAGGCCCACTAGTATTATCCCTGCGACGTTGATAGTCTTTTTTTGAGAATGTATTTAGTCTCCCCAATGTATTGCTCTTTACAATTTTAATTTTCACAATGTATTTACTAAAGCCCTTGCCTATATGTGTGTCTGTCCCTTTGGTGCAGATGTCCACTCATTCTTCTCTCTTGCTTGCTCTATGACTTTGCCAACTTACTCACTCTTCTCTCTCTCTCTCTCTCTCTCTCTCTCTCTCTCTCTCTCTCTCTCTCTCTCTCTCTCTCTCTCTCTCTCTCTCTCTCTCTCTCTCTCTCTCTCTCTCTCTCTCTCTCTCTCTCTCTCTCTCTCTCTCTCTCTCTCTCTCTCACACTCTCTTTTTGGGCTGTGTTTGTGTGTGTAGTTGTTTCCGGTGGTTGCAGCTTTATACCTCCCTCATCCTCTCCTTTCTGGTCAGGTACTGCTACACGGCCTTTCTCTGCTCTCCAGTCTTGCCGCATGACATTTTATTATTATTATTTTTTTGCCATTCGACAAATAAATAATGCAAAAAAAGTGTGGACACTCAGCAGCCAGGATTTGCATCATGAATAAGCTTTAAAAAAAAGAATGAGAAACTATTGTTCCTGATGGTCAAAATATACCTAGATCAATCATTAGGAATACCAAATAAAGTACAAATAAAAATATATATCATTAATTTTAGTTTAAAAAGTACTGTTTCTTTTTAATCATACAGCAAAAAATAAAAAATAAATGTGAATCATGTTTTTTTCAATAATAACAAATAGCGCTACAGCACAGACAATGAAACACGGTTACATCACACTCAGAAGAAATCCTTGGATGTGACCTTCCCATGTTTTTTTTCCCATGTTTTTTTTCCATCACATTTTCACTCAAAATGATTGCATTTTGAAGCTCCCCCGATGACATCCGTCCGTCCCTTTGCGGTCCACCAGTGTTTTCTCCCAGGGTCGTGGCCGTGGCTGTGGCTCGCTACGATTTCAGCTCTCGGGACCCGTGGGAGCTGCCTCTGCTGCGGGGGTACATGGTCAATATCTACTCAAAGATGGCCAGTGGCTGGTGGAAGGGCGAGGTGGCTGGAAAGGTACGCCACGTTCGGACTGCAGGCAAATGTGATCCAATTTAGGTTTTTTTTTATTTGCTCATACGGGGCCTGCAAATCCTTAAAATGTCTTGAATATACATTTTCTTTTGCGTACTAAAAAAACATGCAGAAAAGAACATTGTGGAACAACGATCTGTTTTTGTAAATGATTGTGTTCAACTGAATTTTCTCCCACAAATTTCCACAAAAATTATTGTGGGGGACAAAAAAATTACTTTTTGCGTCTGCCTGACAGTCACAAATTGCCTAACCCATGAATGACCATTCATCAGCACATTTTCCCTTGTGAAAGTGTTTTTGTCATGTCTTTTTCATCCTAAAAGGAACTGCATTTCCTCAAAAATCTACAGATATATCTATATAAATATATCTATATATATATATATATATATATAAGATATAGATACAGATATATCTGTATATATATATATATATATATATATATATATAAAATATATATATATATATATATATATATATATATATATATATATATATATATATATATATATATATATATATATATATATATATATATCGATATATCTGTATATATATCGATAGGTATCGAATTGATCAATACCTATCGATCTATCAACGCCTATCGATCGATCAATACCTATCGATCTATCTATCAATACCTATTGATTGATCTATCAATACCTATCAATCGATCTATCGATACCTATCAATCGATCTATCGATCGATCGATGGATCTATCGATCGATAGATATCGATCGATAGGCATCCATCCATAGCTATTTATTTATTCCATTTATTTATTTATTTATTTATTTATCAGGTATTTCAACCATTTTTATGGACAAAAACAATGAATTAAAAAAAGTAAAATATCTATCTATTGAGCTAGCTAGCTATCTAACTAGCTACCTAGCTATCTACCCACCGAGCTATCTAGCTAGCTATCAATCTAGCTAGCTACTTAGCTAGCTCGCTATCTATCGATTTCATCCATCCATTTATTTATTTATTTCTCAGCCGTTTCAAACATTTTTTATGGACAAAAACAATGAATTAAAAAAAGGTCAAATCAAAATACCATATCTGCTGCAATGCATGCCCACACGCCCCCTCCTCCATTTTGAAATATTTTTTAAACATTATCCGCTACCAATATTTCTCTGTTTCGCTCAGAGCCTTTGCATGAGTTGTGTGTGTGGACTCTTGTCTCCAGGTGGGCTGGTTTCCTTCCACTTACGTCGAAGAAGAGGACTGACTCCACCAGCTGGACGAATGTCCCGTCCATGTGACCACGACGCAGTGTCACCTCTCCTGCATGCCACGTCTCTTTGATATCACGGGGAGAAACTCAACAGGGAAGGGCCGCACCCTCCAAACTCTACGTCCCCCAAGACCCGCAGGCAGGACTCTTAGGTTGAGCACATGTCACATCACGGATCTGTATCTAGACCCCCCCCTTAAATCCCCTTCTTCCGTCCTCTCTTTGCCGACTCACCTTGTCTTATTATTGATGACTTGGTGAGCTGGTGTGAAAGTTGTCGTCTTGTTGTGTTAGCGGGAAAGGCTCAGTCAGCCGACTGGAGGGCAGACACGTCCAGCTGACGGGTGCCGGGGTGATGCCGAAACTCTCTTATTTTCACAAGTCAGGTAAATAAAATGGAATATTTACTATATAATTGTGTCAGTCATCAATTCGGTGATGTGTCTTATTACTTTTGTCAACGGAATGGGGGATTAGCCCCTGAACCCCCTCCCAAAAAAAATCAACATTTTGACATACAGTGATAGTACCTTGGTTCCCAGAAATAGTGTATAAGGCAAAAAGTGTGGATCCCAAAAATAATTTCCCATCAGAAACCATTAAAATGAGAGTAATCCGTTCCCAGGTCCCCATAAAACATAATTTTCTACTTTCTAATTTTCTAAGCCTTAAAACTACACAAAATATACCTTATTTTATATATAATAAAAGTGATATGGTATTATAATTAAAAAAATGAACTGTACTGTCTAATAAAGTCGTTTTATGTACCTTTGTGATGGTGGTTGATGGCTTGATGGAATGGAGTGGGCTTTCATCAGCTTGATGAGGAAGGTAGCCTTCTTCTTTCACCATCTTGAGGAATGATCCCTTGTAGGTGCTTTCTCTGTGATAATTGTATCTAGTTCCTCATCAATTGTGTTCTGTTTAGCTGGGTTGATCGCTTTTTGCATCAAATGTACATATTGCTTGTGCGGGTTATTTGTGGAGCCTGATTGATGGGATATTTTAACATTGCAAAGTTGAAACATCAAGTCAAAATTTCACTGTTTTCTATTCATTTTCTCACTCTCTCTCTGTCGTCTGCCTCTTGCATCTTTTATGCAAGTCTAGACTATCAAGTTTAACCACAGATGGGGCAAAATTGTCATAATGTGACAAGTTAGTCTATTTTTATTTGTCCTACAATATTGATATTTATGTGATGAATACCATTTGAATTTACGGTGGGACAAAATATCAATAGTGTTGAGTATTTTTTTCCACCAATTATTAAATAATAACCAATAATTAAATATTTACTTACGGTGCAGGGGTGCAGGGTTCGATTCTGGCTGTGGCCTTCCTATGGCGAATTTTCATGCTCTGCTTGTGGCTATGTGGATTTTTTCTGGGTACTTCAGCTTCCTCCCACATTTCAAAAAACATGCACGACAGGTTGATTGAGCACTCAAAATTGTCCCTTGGTGTGATTGTGAATGTGAATGTGCTCTCTATGGGGCAGTGTGGTGCACGAGTTACATTGGTTAAATGATTTATAAGACACCAACGAAGAAGAAATTGTTGGTGGAAGGAAGAAGCAGGATCTGAATGTTTGGATAGAAGTTGATCACCTCCTTGGATGTCAATGGGGAGGATATATGACTCTTGCTGCTTCGTAGGAGGAAAGGATTGACAATGGATATGAGGACAAAACAGAAATTGCAACTTGGAATGAGTTGGAAGAACAATTGTCAGAGTGGAAAGACTTGGAGGGCGTGGCGGCGAAGATCAGGTAGGAGAGCAAAAAGATTCTCTTTAAAATGTGGATGATGCTTGATTGATGATGCAGATATGTTGTGAAAATTAATGCGTAATTGTATTAGCAGAGAGATTAAAGTCAGATGACTTAAAATGTGTTGTTTGCTTTGACGCTGGTTGTAATGTTCTTTTCAGTGTTTAACATTAATCTGTGTTGTCTCGACAAAGTTGGATGGGGGTAAAAAATGCCTCCAAACTTTTATGGTGTGACATTTGTATCTAAAGGAAGTCTGTCTTCATCCGTATGTAAACATCTAAAAGTATGTGAATGTGAGGTGGACTGTATTCTTTGATGTTCAGGTTTTCATTTGAATTACTGTGGGGGAAGTAGGAGGCGGTCTTCGTTTGATGGTGGATTTTGTTTGCATTTTTTTTCCCCGATCTTTGTGGTATGATTCAAGCGTGATGTAACACCTGTTCACTCCATCGGGAGCCGAAAGGCGTGTAAGTGACGATGTCCAGTGACTTTCATCAATAATTGATCAAATTATCTTATTTTGAATTGTTCTTGACAAGTGTCAGATTGGGGAGGCGCAAAAGGGGCCAATAACCAATAGGTTTGTGACCATTTTTCCCCAATTTTTCCAAGTCAAATGAGATGCTCTTAGACAAGATCTGTGGACTTCTGCTGTACTGTAGCTTATGTTTCTGTTTAAGTCCCACCTCTTCTGGGCTCTGTTGATGCAGTCAGTGGACACACGACACGTCAGTCGTTCGTTGAAGTCATTGTTGATTAGACTCCAAAAAAAGTTGGAGAAAAACTATTAAAAAACACCCAAATATTGGAAGAATAAATATAAAACACTGTGAAAATTTGACAAAAGGAAAAACATATATGCTGGAAAGATAGATAAAAATGTAAAAAAAAAAAAATCTGTATTTTCCGGTGAATAACGTGCACGCATATATGTATGTATGTATGTGTGTATATATATATATATATATATATATATATATATATATATATATATATATATACATACATACATATATATATATATATATATATACAGTAAAGTCTCGTTATATCGATATTGGTTATATCGATAGTACTGCTTATTACGATACTATTTCTATGAACGCAAGGAGAACATTTACATGCCGCAGGATCGGATATATCGTTAGTCCCGTTATATCGATATTTTTTCCGACTCCCGAGATATAACGAGACCTTACTATATATATATATATATATACATACACACATATATATGTGTATATGTATATATACACATATATATGTGTGTATATATGTACATATATATGTGTGTATATATATATATATATACAGTAAAGTAAATATATATGTATATGTGTGTGTGTACTCTCTGTATATACTGTATGTATGTATATATATATATATATATATATGTATTTACAAAAAATAATAATATGATTTTATATATATGTTTTTTCTTTTAAATAGTATATTTTTAAGGGCAAAAAAAACTTTAATTCCCGCCTCAGTTGTTTCCCCATTTGTCATCCGCCGCGGCATGCCACAGATGCAAGAAGGCCGCAACCCCCCCAGTCAATAATCACGATAACTGAAATTTGAAACCCTCATACTAACAGTATGCAATCATATCACACAATACCGCAAAACCATTTTTCATATCTACTCTCTTGATGATTTCTTGACACATTCCGCTTTGTTCCGACTGCAATTGCCAAGCCGCGGTTGAACCGCAACACCGCGCGGATGACGAGCTTTGGCTCCTGCGGCGCGGCGTTGAGCTATCAGTATTCCCGTAATGTAAACACCGCCTGAGGCGTGCTTTACCCGCCGCGCTCTGCAGCCTCTTTAATGACGCGAATCTGCCGGCTGAGCGCTCAGCCGCACTTTGGCACTAACGCTCCCGTCACACAAAAAAGCCCCCCCCCCAAAAAAAAAAAACAACATGTCCCCTCTTAAGGCGCCTCCTTGCCGTCATCTGATTGTTCCTCTCTTGGGAATGAAAGGCGGCGACAAGGACTTTGGACTGCAGACGTGGACAGACATGTATCTATCCATGGACGAGATAAAGGATGTGGAAGCCGTGGTACGGCAATCTTAAAAGAGCCACGATTGCATTTTCAGTGAGTCAAAGGTACATTTGATGAGATTCCCCCGGCCTCGTGCGGAAATGCAACCAACCGGATCATTAGCAATCCGCAAAGGTATTGTCTTTATCCTCCCCTGAAGACCAACTGATATTGCTACCTGCGTCCTGAGGCAATCAAACAGAGCACCTCGGGCTGCCTCGCTCCAAATCTCGCCGCCACCGCCTTGCCCTCGGACATCGCTTTCAATCTCCCTATACCCACCCAACCCCCCGCCCCTGTTCGTCAGGTAATTCTACAGTCCTCATGGTCAGCGCCCAGCAACACGTTCTCCCTCTCTCATGCTCACCCTTAGATGTACCACCGCTGTCTTCAAATTCAAAGCCCAACCCCTAAATATGGTAACATAAAAACACATAGCATCGGATTTGTCAAAGATGTTTGTTGGGACACTGTGAACAAAGGCTCGAACACAGGAAGATTGTCTTTTACTGCCGGCAGGGGACGTAGCCATTCATGACGGACACCCAACTTCTACAGCCCTTTGCCAAGCTTTTTATTTACGAGTATATGCAAATTTAAAGGACAACCGACACCTCCGGACAAGTTGTGTCCATAATTTGTAAAATCACTTCTACTGAGCGCATTTTGCAACGATTCCACAGCATATAGCTATATTTTATGTTTTAAGACTCACGCTGAATATTCAGGAAGTCTTATTTTCGAGTTGATGACGATGCCTGACGTGACGTCTGGACAGTAAGGATATATATAGGGCCGAAACTACCAGCAAAAGACTTTAGTTCGCTGACGAAGCATCTTGGATAAGAAGCGAAACTTCCGACACCTTCAAAAGAAGTACAAATGACAGCTGAAAAAACCTTTTCATAGATGGACCACTCCTGTACGACTGAGAGCTTACACAGACCTTTATTTATATAGCACTTTTCACAGGTAAAACCACAAAGTGCTTCACAAAATTTAACAGTCATAATACAAGCAATACACAAAAAAACGCATTAAAAGCATAAAAAGTACTCAAAAAAACTGCCATCGATAAAACCTACACTTTCAATGTACACGTCAACAAGAATGTACGGGAAATGTCAACTATCGCCTTTGTTAGCCTCAAATGCTAAACTACGAGGCTACAGGCAGAGCTCACTGTCGGGGAAGCAGCAGCGAGTGATTTCAAGATGGCGCCGCGAGAGTGGCTACCTTTACAGTTGCTCCTGTATTTTGTTTTTCTACTTCCTTTCCTCTTAATTGGATCACATTGCTGCTGTGAAATGTAAATGTCTCCACTGTGAGACTAACAAAGGCAAATCTAATCCAATCCAAAGTATAATCCAGAGCGTCATGACTCAGGGTGTGCAGGATTCTGAATAAAATAAAAAAAAAACAACATCATAATAACAATCTGTCAGTCAGTTGAGTTTCACACTCCTGCCACCACCCCTAACACCCCTTTGATTTCCTCCTTGGCAGTGTCACATTCGCAGTCTCTAAAGGGCATCTGTCACTTCAGTAAAGGTTGTTTTGTTTAGATTCCCGCATTCCCGAGCCCATCGTTTTTCTTCAAGAACTGCTGTGCATAAACAGTCCCTGTGCCAGATCGACAGGGAAGGGGGGGGGGGGGGGGGGCGAACACATGTGTAATGGCTTCCTACCTCTGCCTTTTTACGACAGCATCCGTAGCAATGCGAATTAAGATCTCTCTGATCAAAAGAGTCCAAATGAGCGCTTCTTTGCTATCGCCTCGTCACCCTCGTTACTCCCTCTTCAAGTCGTTTGTGCTCGTCCGCTTTGATGTTTGACAGAGGCCGTGCTCCTTAAATGCGAGCCGCTAGTGGAATTTGCATTCATGGCCAGTGTTTCGATGTACAGTGATACCTTGGCTTACAAACTTAATTGGTTCCCAGACACAGTGTGTAAGGCGGAAAGTGTTTATCCTAAAAAATAATTCCGCATAGAAAATCATTAAAATGAGAATAATCCGTTCCCAGGTCCACATAAAACATAATTTTCTACTTTCTAATTTTCTGAGCCTTAGAACTACACAAAATATACCTTATTTTATGTATAATAAATGTGCTATGGTATTCTAATTAAAGAAATAAACTGTTCTATATAATAAAGTCGTTTTATTTACCTTTGTGATGGTCGTTGATGGCTTGATGGGATGGATAGCTTTTTGTATAGAGTGTCCCAAGGAGCTCTGGGTTGTATATCTTGGAAGTTGTGATATTGCAACAGCAACAGATGCAAGCAGACACACTCGAAACATCATTAATAGCTGGTTCCCTTGCTTGTCTTTTCATTTCAAATTGAACTGATGGCTAGTGCGGGTTATTTATGGAGCCTGATTGATGGGAATTTTCACCTTGCAGTCGACACTCTGCCTTTGAACTGTCAAAGTTGAAACGAGTACAAATTTCACTGTTTTCTATCCATTTTGTCACTCTCTCTCTGTCGTCTGCTTGTCTCTTTATTGTGTAAACCACCTCCACTCACTGCTGCGTTCTTGACCAATCACATGGCTTTAACCGAAGACTGGGGGCGGGGAATACAGGACAAAAACAGTTGGCTGCCATTTTGTTGTTAGAAGAACAGGCTCGTTCGCGAACGACACATCACTCATTGAGGCAGCTCCATGTATGAAAAAAGTTTATATGCCAATGTAAAGTTCGTATGCCAAGGTAACATTTTCATAAATTTAACGTTCGTAAACCGAAAAGTTCGTAAGCCAAAGGGTTCGTAAACCGACGTATCACTGTATGTAACTGATTCACAGCCATTCCCAAATGTATTCGGGAATTGAAAAGCATGACGTGGAGCGCCATTTTCAAATTTGTTCGCCGGTTGGTTTTTCGTTTTTGGGTGCCGAGGAAGCGCTGGCCATGGCCTCTGGCAATGTTTTTTTCACTTCCACATGGGGGCAGCATTTCCCTTTTTTTCACGCTGGTCAGACCTCTGACATTGTTTTTGCCTCCCAGAAGGGGGCATCATTTAACCTTTTATACAGCCGCCCCCATTTCAAGCTCATGTGACTTAGAAATTAACTCTTTTTTTAATGAAAGAAGAGAATCTAAGGTTTCTTATGGTGATTTGAATGTTTATGTAGTCCTAAAACTCAATATTATGAGGGTCCTACAATTTGAGTGAAAATGACCAGGGTTTTTGTCATTTTCACATTTTTTTCACATTTTTGCACGTCTGACAGTGAATGAGTGAAGCACTACCAAGCTAAGGCTAGCTTTAGCTCAACTCTCATGCTATTAAATATTGTTTCACATTCCTTTGCTAACTTAGTGAAGTGATGAACAAAAAAAAGGTAGAATCAGAAAACATCACATTATCGGGCAGTGAATGATTGAACATCAGTGCAAGATTTGGGTGTGCTTTTCATGTTTTACAGACGCTTCCCAACTTACGAACGAGGTGCGTTCCAAATGGTCGTTCGTAAGGTGAATTCGTTCGTAAGTTGATTCAGTGCAATATTTTATATGGAATGCATTTTTATGGCTTGTATAAGTAACCTGCATTGGTTTGTTCTGAAAAATTAACATTTAATAAAATAGATGCTCTATAAAGATGTGTACATGTACACTGAGAATACTACATATGTTCCTACAAAAATGTGCGTATGTTACGTTGTTCGTAACGCGAATGTTTGTAAGTAGGGGAGCATCTGTACTTGCGACTACCGTCTCCTTGAGCCATGACTTAAGGAAAAGTTATTATTAAACAAAGACTGGAAAATTTACAGTAACACAGTGGTTTTCGTGGTTTGTGAAATAAAATGTCTGTCTTGCAAGTACACTTGACTGGCGACCAATCCAGGGTGTATCTCACCAAAACCACCCGGGGATAGGCTCTACCCCATTAGGCACAATAGAGACTGCTTGACTTTGTTTTTTATCACATCATTATGGTGGAGGCTGGGTGGGTGGTGGTTGGGGGGGCGGGTGGTCCTCACTGTGAAAAAGTAACCGTGCCATGTCGAGCGTGGCGAACCAGCGGCGGTGTGCACACAAGTGACAGCACGGAGGTCAAAAGTCGCTTCTGGCCGGCAAGCTGACGAGCAGCATCCTTACAGAGAGAGAGGCGGAGCAGCCGTCCGTGACGAGGGGGGGGGCTGTGTGTGGGGCGGAGGGGGGGGGACACCTTGAACAAGGTGGCACTGCTCTTCACGGATGGCGATTTGGCAGGGGCGACCGATCAGCCTTTCCGACCTGCATCCTTTTTTGTCACGAGCACAACATTGACTCTTTTGTTTCCTGGCCAGTTAACTCAAATAGTGTACTGGAAGCATTTAGTTCATCAGTTATACATAGATTCATTATAAAGAAACAATGACTACTAGTTCAATGCCCTGCTTCTCCCCTAAAATCAGCTTCAGACCACCTCTACTGTAGCATCTTATAATGTGGTTTGCCCTATTTGGAAACTAATTATTTTATATAACTTCTTTCATTCATTGAAGGTGTGCCATATACTTCGGTGCGCCTTATATATGGGAAAAGTTTGAAAATACAGTAAAGTCTCGTTATATCGATATCGGTTATATCGATAGTACTGCTTATTACGATACTATTTCTATGAACGCAAGGAGAAAATTTACATGCCGAAGGATCGGATATATCGATAGTCCGGTTATATCGATATTTTTTCCGACTCCCGAGAATATCGATATAACGAGACTTTACTGTATGTCATTCTTTGGGGGTGTACCTTATACGACGCGCCTTATACACTGGAAAATACAGTAATGTATGTATGTCTGAAAATGGTGCTTATCCCGATTATTTTGCCGTTTCGTTTTTTGTGCGCTCTTATACCAAAATACAAAAAACATAATGGTTAAATTTGATCATTTTTAAACACCATTGGCAGTGTCACTCAAAGTCAATAACTTTCTTAAAGTGTGACTGTAAAGTGTCCTTCACAGTTTTGAAAGGCACTTAGAAATTACATGTATTATTATTATTATTGTTATAATAATAATAATAATAATAATAATATTAAAGTATGAGTTGTGAAGTTATTTAAAGGACAACCACCACCATTTTTTTGTTTGCTAACTGACATCAGAAAAACGTTTTATAGCATCTAAAATACCCAAAAACACGCAGGCTGATATTTTTAGTCAAATGCAAAACACCAATAAAAATGACATAAAGTGTCCCAAAACTACTTCAAAATGACCCCGGAAATGGCGAGTTTCAGAAGGTCCCGCCCCCTTGTTCGTGATGTCACGCCATGACATCTTTCCTTACTCTAGAATCAAAACAATTGCTTCGTATTTGGAGAAGATGCTTTCTCGTTACTCATCCAGTTATGAATATGATTCATTCAAATAGTTCTGAAGAGGAAAGCATAAATATTTTCAATCGATTAAAGAAGTCCTTCCGGATCAATTCGAGCCATCAGGACTCGAATGTAGCGTCCCAGAAAATTCACAAGATGGCGCCCAAGATCCGTTGGAAATGTGCTGATTTGTCTGCTGGGAATTTGTGTCAACTAGTATCAAATAGGAGTCTTGGTGCAACACACAACGATTCACCATCGCGTTATTGATGTGTTTTCCTTCTAATTTTGCCATCAATACAGAGCAATATGAAGTTTTCAGACCAAACAAAGTACCCAAAATGCATTATGTGTCGCTTTCTCGGTCAGGGGCGTTCCAGACGTGACGTCACGTCAGGCATCGTCATCAACTCAAAAACAAGACTTCCTGAATATTCAGCGTCAGTCTTAAAAAGTAAAACATAGCTATATGCCGTGGAATCTTTGTAAAATACGCTCAGTAGAAGTCATTTGAAGTGATTTTACAAATTAGGCGTCGGTTGTCCTTTAAAGATACGTTAGCATTTTTAACACACTCATATCCAGGTTGTACTGCCATCTCCCCCCAAAAAAACAAAATGTTCACAAGGTACTGAAGCAAAAATATGTTTTGTACATTTTACAGCGACTGATGTGTTATTTGAGTTCTTCCCCCTTTCCCAGTTCAACTTGTCAGTGCAGAGGCAAAGGGACCATTAAAGCTCCCCACCGCTGCCGCCTGAAATAAACGAGGACAAACGGATTTCTTCCCGAGCTGTAGGAGGCGAGCAGACAGACTCGCTCTTTTATTTATGAACGCCGTCAGGAACAGATACACATATGATTCTTTAAGGTCGTTGGCAATCCCAGCCCAGGCTGATTTGCAATCCAGGTGGAAAGATTTGATGGCATTGAGGGATAAGGGACAAGAGCTGTGATGGTGACACCCAACGGGATTACCATCTAGGGGAGGCGATTGTATTAAAAGGAGGAGACGCATGACCACTGGAGTGCGATCGTGACGAGAAAGCTGATTTTTATTTTTTAGTTTTCTGGTGGACTCGGGGGGGGGGGGGGGGGGGGGGGTGAACTTCAACCTCGCCTGAAGATAAATCGAAAATACGCATCATGCCTTATTTGTTGTTGCATTAGACACGCATTACAACTCAAGGTTATGATCGCGTCATACTTCATTGCCTGCCGTTGCGTTTGCATCCTTTCTGCTCGATGATTATTTAAAAAAAATCCTCTTGTCTTACATTATGTCTTCAGCAAGCTAAGATAAAAATGAAAAGAGGACCATAGATGCCATTGTACCGTAATTTAGCGAGCAACATCGCATCATTTCAGGTCGTATGGAATTATCATCGTGTGAATACTGTAGCATAACTAAAAATAGACTAAGTTGTCACATGACTACAGTGATACCTCGCCTTACGAACGCTTTACCGCACAAACTTTTCGCTTTACGGACATTAAATTCGCGGGAATATAATCTTGACATACAAACTAATTTTCGGCGGACGCACCAAACCACACAGCGCCACGGTGCCTGGCGGACTAGTTTTCCACACCCACTTTGTTTGAGTGCAGACGTGGTTTGTTATCGAATGGAGTACTTTTGGTATTATGGGACCAAAAAAGACCCCAGCACAGGCTAGTGTTAAGCCTAAAAAGACATTAAAGAAAATTACGGTCGAGCAGAAGGAGATCATCGAAGAAACACGAACGAGGTGTGCGTTTGTGTGACTTAGCATCCCAGTACCGGTATGCTAAGTCGACCATTACTACGTTTGGCTAAGGGTGTTTGTGTTGTCTAAGCAACGGTCTCAGGAAATAGAAGAGGTTAAAAAACTTCTTCTACACACCTTTCACACTGTCTAGGAACCAGTTAAGTTTGTTAGCCAAGGTATCACTTTATTTATATATTATACTTGGGAAACATTTTTCATTCATTGGAGGTGCGCCTTATACTCCGGTGCATCTTATATATGGACAAAGTTTGAAAATACACCATTCATTAGGGGTGCACCTTATACTCTGGTGCACCTTATACACCGGAAAATACGGTAATTCCAGTTCCTTCTAAACCTACTTGGCGTACTTCACCTTCCTTTGTGAAGTCCAGCATATCGAGTACGCCTCTTGTTCTCCAATTTTAAAGTAAATTAAATGAGCTGCATTGATTAGATGTGAAGCAACACGGCCTTGTTCACACCCACAATGGCGCAAACTGCCCATTTCTAACTGGTCCAAGCTGCGTATTTTAGACAACTGTCAGCAATCAATTAATTTTAATCAGAGGTGGGAGAAAATGCAGTGATACCTCAGCTTACAAACTTAATTGGTTCCCAGAAATTGTGTGTGTAAGGCGAAAAGTTCGTCTGCCAAACATGAATTTCCCATAAGAAAGCATTAAAAATTAGAATAATCAGTTTCCAGGTCCCCATAAAACATAAATTCCGACTAAATAAGATTTAAAACTACACAAAATATACCTTATTTTAAGTACAATAAAAGTGTTGTTGTATTGAAATTAAAAAAATAAACTGTATTGTATAATAAAGTAAAGTTCGTATGCAAGGTAAAATGTAACGTTCGTAAACCGAAAAGTTTGTAAGCCAAGGGGTTCGTAAACTGAGGTATCACTGTACTGTATATAAAGGTTTTGCAAATATACGGCACACCACATTATAAAGTGCTACAGTAGAGCCTGGCATTACGCACTACTTCTTCTAAAGAGGGAAATGAAGTCGTGGCTGCTGACAGTAGTTGATTTGCTTTCACGGGCCGAATAAAATGATGTGGCGGTCCAGATTTGGCCCCCGGGCCTTGACTTCGACACCCTTGCCATAAGCAATGCATATTTCATCGAGACTCACTTTCAAAGACACACACACTCCCATAGACAATCTGAACTTGTGCCCTGAAAAGTCAACAAATAGGCAAAAGCGTCCTTTTGTCAAGCAGCAGATCGCTTCTGAACATTGCTGTCTTAGGCCCGTCGTGCTCGACGCCGCCCTCCGAGGAAACTCGCGTTTGTTTCAATGGCGACGGGTCAAGGATGATTTATTCTTCATCGCCGAGCGTCACACTCGGCACCTGCTGCTTTGATTTCCCCCGGATTCTCTCAGCTTCACTGTAAACATCCCCGAGTGCTACCGAAGTTCAGGGGGACTTTTTCATTTCAAGTTGAAAAAGCCTGGAAAGAAGTCGAGGCTGCGCCGTTACCATTTTTAGCTGGAGCGTCATTAATATTCAAAGAGTTTCGGGGGAGAAAAAAAACCGCAGAGCTGGGGATATGGCGAGGTTCATCGTATATGCATGCTGAATGTTGTATTTACATTGTCGAGTGACAGAAAAAGTCGATCCCCCAATGCGGTGAAGCTTTTGCTTTTGGGATCTTTGAGAGAACGGGGGGAATTCGTGGTCATGCGGCAGAAAAATGTTTCCCGCCTCATTGACTGCGTTCCATTTGACGGTTTTTAGAGAACTGCATTGTAGAATCCAGGAGAATGGTGTGTCTTGGGATTTGTGTTTTTTCACCGCCTCTACTTTGTTGTTTTGTTGTCATGTGTAAGATCTTAGGGTGCTGCAAAAAAAATAAATAAACAAACAAAAACAAAAAAACAGATCTGCCAGTCTTCCCATTGTCCCTGTGTCGGTCATTGTTTAACATTTACAATTGTCAGCCTTACTACCACAGGATAATTCAGTTGGGATACATTTTTAGACGTCTAAAATTCACACTATTATAGCTGGTGAGCTAGCTATCTATTAGCTATATAGCTATCTAGCTAGCTTTCTGTTAGCTATCTAGCTATCTATCTATTAGATATATAGCTATCTAACTTATAATAATAATAATATAACTTTGCTCCTGTGAAATGTAAATTTCTCCACTGTGAGACTAATAAAGGCAAATCCAATCCAATCCAATCCAATCTAGCTATCTATCTCAATAGCTACGTGTTAGCTATCTATTACCCAGCTAGCTAGCGTTCTATCTATTTGAGTTACGGCCGTGTTAATTGAACGCTGGCGCGTGTGGCTGTCGCTGCTCACCCACAGATAAACTTATCCTGTGACTGAAAAGTGACCTTGAGAGTTTTTTATTAGTAACGTTTTTGCTTTTTTGAATGTTGCTGTGCCGATGACCATTTTGTGTTTGGGAGCCTTTTACCGAGCGAGTTGCTTGTTCTGTAGCCACAAAGGGACATAAGTCTTCTTGTGCCGGTCCCAAGCCTGGATAAATTCAGAGGGTTGTGTCAGGAAGGGCATCCGACGTAAAAGCTTGGCCAAAACAAACATGCGGATCAAACCTCTCAAGATGGAGGACACTGATTTGCTGTGCGACCCTTTGAAGGGAAAAGCCGAAAGAAAAGAGTATTATTATTATTATTATTATTATTATTATTATTATTATTACGTTTCTCTTGACAGGTAGATGGTTTCAATGAACATTTCATGTTAAAAAATAAATATACAAAATTTTGTATATACAAAATGATATGCTAGCTTGCTAGCTATGTAGCTATCTATCTAGCTAGCTATATAACATTATTTTTTAAATTCATAAATTGATTACTTTATTTACTAGTTTATATATGTATATACGTTTGTTTATTTATTTATTTACGTATTCATTTATATAGTTATTAACGTGAAATGTAAGAAAAATGTTTTTGTTACATCCAGAGTGTTGACAGTACTTTGTGGCTGCTTTGAATGCTGGTTGACCCGCACGAATTTCACATTTAATATCACATGAACAGTGATTCATGCCCAAAGGCCTCGGGTATCAAGTATCATAAAAGATCACTTTGATTGCACTAACATGTTATAAATGTAATCGTCGGCCCTTAGGACCACCGCCGCAATCGCTAACGTGCCACTTCACGTTCCGCGCGGGTTATTTTATGCGGCGAGGCCTCAAGCTAAACTGTTAAATCACCGATGAGGGTCAGAGACATTTTATAGCATGCGTTGTAACAATAGCACTTTTGCTGATTGATTCAATTTGCCCTGAATTCAGAAGCAAATAACCGCAACAAAGTAATACTCGTCACCATTGTTATGCTTATCTTATCTTGAAATCTTTAGTTGATGAAACTATCGTTCTCTCTGCGGATGATATAAAGTTATCTTTTGTCATGTCTCTAGGTTGGAAAACCGAGCTACAGTACGGTCGATAATTTGCTGGAGCATATAATATTGTGAAGGTCACTTTTTTTGCTAGCATTGTTAGCTAGCGAAATGGATTTTTGTGTCTGTTGAATGGAGGGTAAAATTGAGAGGAAAAAATATGTTTTACACTTTTGTTGGTTTGTTGAGTTGATAATTCGATCATGAGATTTAAAATGACTCGTGTTAGCTTGTGCACAAAAATAATCTTGAATGAATGAAAACAGCGTGAATCTGTTTTTTCATTAATTCTTGATGTCGGCATTTAATAAGAACACAAAGGGAAATTAGAGCAAATTGGGAGCCTCTCTGTTTTAACTCATTCATTGCCATTCACGAATTTATTCGGGAATTGAAAATATGATGTAGAGCGCTGTTGCCGAATGTGTTCAGGTTTTGTTTCTTTCATGATTGGGTGCTGATAAAGCGCTTGCCATGGCTTCTGACAATGTTTTTTTCCCTTTCACGAGGAGGCAGCATTTCCCATTTTTCCATGTTAGTGCTTTGGTCCAGCTTCAGCTGTTGTCAAAACGCAATATGTCTTGCTTTGTATTTTGGACAGCTGCTCTCATTTCAAGCTCCTATAACTCCAGACCCATAGAATTTAGGAATTAAATAAGATGTTTCTGATGAAAGAAGGAAGAGAGTTTAAGGTTTCTAATGATGTATTGATTGTTTATGTAGTCCGAAAACCCAATATTCAGAATTAGAATCAGAAAACCTTGATTCGTCCCACAATGGGGAGATTTGCAGTCCACAGCAGCAATTTGAAAGGGGATGGTGGGGGGAGGGGGGAATAGAAAAACAAGATATTCTAAGCATAATAAAATAAAAATGTCAGCAGACTGATATGTATACTGTATATTATATTATATATTATAATATCCTGTGGGTCCTGCAATTCAAGTGAAATGACAAAAACCCTGGAGTGGACACATTTTTTGCACGTCTGGCAGTGAATGAGTTAAAAAAGTGACTTCTGGTTTTGAATGTCAGCACTTCACTGACAAATGCAGGGCGAAGAGATTTTGTATCTTTTTATAACTGAAAAATGAAAAGGTTATTTTGGATCATGATGAAGTAACAAAAAAAAAACAAAAAAAAAAAAAAAAAACACGAGCTCGGAAAATCTGTCTTTACAAGTTTGACACATTAAAGTGGTTTTATTTCTGCAAAAGTGCAAAGCGTTTGTACATCTGCACTGTGAGAGCATTCAACTTTTTCAAGGATTTACCACGTTCCCATTTTTAAAATATATTCCAAAGCAAATTAAAACAATGCAAATGACACTCCTGTCTCAAGCAACATAAAACGCTCCAGTGAATTAATATCCCATCCTGCTCGGTTTTCAATCCCCTCCTCCACTTCCTAAATTGGCTCCTCACAATTATGATTATTTTACAATTCCAAAAAACAGCCGTTTTCCATCTTTCACCGCCAAGACGATTTAATGAGAGGCACTTACAGTCGACTCAAGCAGAGAAAGGTGTTTCGCGACAACCCTCGGGAGAGAAATTAATCTCACAACTAAGATTGGTCTCAGCACTCAATATGCCACCCAGTGGGATGCCACTTCATTTTTATTCATTGACCTTCCTTGAATTCAAGCTAATTTTCCCTCAGCGCATCGCCGACATGAAGGCACCCACAGCAGGACGCCGTCTTTCCGATTTTTCTCCCATTTTGATTTAAGGATTAGTCGTGATTCCCAACTGGGAGCTCACCACTGACCGATCTTCTATAGCAGGGGTGTCAAAGTCATTTTTTGCCGCGGGCCACATTGTAGTTATGGTTTCCTCTTGAGGGCCGTTATGAATTTGGGGAACCCATTAGAATGTTTAAATCCCTTCAAATATTACGTATAGAGCACACAGCAAATTAATGAATAACTCGTTTTCAAATCTGAAGTCAAGAATAATGACTTTTATTGTGGTTGACATCCAAAAATATGAAAATTTGGCTGAGATTTTAGCAATCATCATGGAATTTAACAAGTTTGATTTGCTTTCGCGGGCCGAAAAAAATGATGTGGCGGGCCGGATTTGGCCCGCGGGCCTTGACTTTGACACCTGTGTTCTGTAGCTATGGAGGTCCTTCTCCATGAACCTAAATAATGATTGCAAGTTTGAATTTTAGAGCTAACGCGTAACTACCATGAAACACATTTTAGAGACATCAGCGCACCTCTCCATTAACTCATCTAAGCTAGCTTGACGCTGAATTAGGTAGAAGTTATTTTGACTTGAAAAGATGAGTAGTTACTGTATGTCGGCTTTTTGTTAAGAAATTACTCGGTTCTGGTTCTTAGGAGAACAATGTTGTGCATTTCAGTCCATTTATTTATACGTTGTTTTTGTTGACTCGTGTTAGCTTGCTTAGCGTGCTTTTAGCCGGAGTTGTGACTTTGCGTCTGCAGTGATACCTCAGCTAACGAACTTAATTGGTTCCCAGAAAGTGTGTGGAAGGCGAAAGTTCGTCTGCCAAACATTTATTTCCCATAAGAAACCATTAAAAATGAGAATAATCCGATCCCAGGTCCCTATAAAACACGTTTTTTTACTAAATAAGCCTTAAAACTGCACAAAAGATACCTTATTTTATGTTTTAATAAATGTGCTATTGTATTGTTATTAAAGAAATAAACTGTACTGTATAATAGTCGTTTTATTTACCTTTGTAATGGTCGTTGATGTAATTGCCTCTTAATGATATCCGAGTGCAGTTGCCGTGCTTTCTCGGCGATAAAACCCTCACTCACGTTCAGAGGATTTTATTTGGCATTTCTGTGACAGCTGTATGCTTTTGATTTAGCATTCGAATGTGCGTTTTTGCTATTTGGCAAAAAGGAGCACAGAGTGAACATGCCGACTGCTAATGCTAGCTTTGCTGGCTTGACACAAGGGAATAAAGTGCTGCATTGTGTGTGTTGATTGATGTCCCAACTAGGATTGGGTCACCAAATGGAGCGTGATTCATTGAATGTACAAACGCAGTTCTCACACATACACGTACACGTACACACACACATGCTCTCAATGTTCAACAAGACAAGACAGTTTTTACTCTTTCCCCTTTGGCAGAAGTGTATTCTGTGATCGTGTAAACATTTTCTTTTCTTTTTTAAGAGAACTGTCTGAGTGTGCGCACATAAGCAAACAAACGATACATCCAAACTGGTTACGCAAGTCCACGTCCGCCTTCTGCCTGCCGCAATAGAAAACAAGCAACACATCTTGGCAAATTCATGAAAATATTTTTTTTTTTTACAAAAATTAAATACACTTATTTTATAATACAACTTTTTTAACCCATCCCCACACTTTGACATGAATATGAAGCAATTTTATAGATTTTGTCAATTGTAGCTTTTTGGCAAAACAAGTGGGGGGGAGTTAAGGGGGGTCACCAGAAGCACAGAAGGGAAAGCAAAGAAGTGCCGAAAAATTCTTTGTCTCTATATTTAGTTCCCGTGTTTTTTTCCGACAAACGTGTCAATCACAGCTCCGGACATCAAATATCTTCTTCCGATTTACACACGTCCCTAAAATTGAAACGCTCAAAGTGCAGCAATAATTTTAAAACATACGCTAGCATGTAAGTGCCTTGCCAGACAAGGGTATGAGTTTTAGAACTGGTTTAGTTCAGCATTTGTCTTCACATTGGCGGAGAACCAACCCAGATTGACATCATTTGGCCTCAGACACCCACCTCCCCTCACCCGCAACGGGCAGTTAGGACGGCGGAAAAAAATCATTGGCACCGCCTTACCCGCTCTCGAGGACTTGCACGTATCGAAACAAAGGTGCGGAAAATCCTACTGGACCCTCCACACCCTGCTCACTACCTTTTCTAGCGACTCCCCTTAAGCTGGGGCTACCGATCCATGCGCACTAAATCCAGCAGACATTTAAAGGCCAACTGATACCATTTTTTGTTTCCTAACTGACACTGAAAAACGTTTTATAGCATCTAAAATACCCAAAAACACGCAGGCTGATATATTTAGTCAAATGCAAAACACCAATAAAAATGACTTATTGTCCCAAAACTACTTCAAAATGACCTCGGAAATGGCGAGTTTCAGAAAGCCCCGCCCCCTTGTTCATAACGTCACGCCAGGTCGTCTTGCCTTGCTCGAGAATCAAAACAATGGCTTCAGAATCGGAGAAGATGCATTCTTGTTACTCATCCAGTTATGAATATGATTCAAATAGTTCTGAAGAGGAAAGCATAAATGTTTGCAATCGATTAAAGAAGTCCTTCCCTGTCAATTCGAGGCCTTGGGACTCCAATGTAGCGTACCAGAAAATGCATAAGATGGCGCCCAAGCTCCGTTGGAAATGGGCTGATTTGTCTGCAGGGAATTTGTGTCAACTAGTATCAAATAGGAGTCTTGGTGCAACACACGATTCACCATCAAGTTATTTATGTGTTTTCCTTCTTATTTCGCCATCAACACAGATAAACACGATGTTTTCAGACCAAACAAAGTACCCAAAATGCATTGCATGTCGCTTTCTCGGTCAGGGGTGTTCCTGACGTGACGTCACGTCAGGAATCGCCACCAACTCGAATACAAGACTTCCTGAATATTCAGCGCGAATCTTAAAACGTAAAATATAGCTATATGCCGTGGAATATTTGTAAAATATGCTCAGTAGGAGTCATTTGAAGTGATTTTACAAATTATGGGCACAACTTGTCCGGTGGCGTCGGTTATCCTTTAAAACAGCTTCTTCCTTCGTCGCCATTAACTCTCCTTATAGTGCCTCTTTGCAATTTTTTAAATGATGATACTAGTGCAGCATGTTCTACCAGAGACAAATTCCTTGCGTGTTCGATATACTTGGCCAATAAAGATTATTTTTACTCTGATTCGAGACTGAATATCCAAGACTCGCTGCCCTCATTCACCCTTTTGTTTTGAATCAAAGTGTCACTGGAAAGGCGCAGCCGATAAAAATGACGACTCCGTTATGCCGGCGATGTGACAATTAACCACAGCGGCTGTGTGAAAGTCTCCCGGGGCAGAAAGAAAAAACAGTCACATTATTATTATTATTATTATTTTGTCACCAATGTAGAGTCCATGTGTCACCCTTGACTTCTCATCTTTTTCTAGTTTCACTTCCGATCGAACTTGCCATCTTCTGACGTTATATCAAAGATGCACTGTTATCTGAAGCCCCTTTCACACACTGACCATTTTAGCTGTCTTTGTCATGGTTCGCTATCCTATTCGTATTAGCATTTCAATGATCGGATGGCGGGTTGAAGTCGCTCCCGTGAATTTACCGCCACGTGGCTTATTATCGGAACCCGAACGGAGGTAGAACGCCGGCAGTTTGTAAAGCGATAGTTCAACGCCATGACCCGAGCGTTAAAGAACAACCGAGGCCTCCGGACAAGTTGTGCCCATAATTTGTAAAATCACTTCAAATGACTTCTACTGAGCATATTCAGGAAGTCATTGTTTTTGAGTTGATGATGATGCCTACCGTGACGTCACGTCAGGAACGCCCCTGACCGAGAAAGCGACACACAATGCATTTTGGGTACTTTGTTTGGTATGAAAACTTCGTGTTGATCAGTGTTGATGGCGAAATTAGAAGGAAAACACATACATAACGCGATGGTGAATTGTTGTGTGTTGCACCGGGCCAAGACTACTATTTGATACTAGTTGACACAAATTCTCAACAGACAAATCAGCCCATTTCCAAAGGAGCTTGGTAGCCATTTGTGCAATTTCTGGGACACTACATTGGAGTCCTGACGGCTCGAATTGATATGGGAGGACTTCTTTAATCGATTGTAAACATTTATGCGTTCCTCTTCAGAACTATTTGAATCATATTCAGAACTGGATGAGTCACAAGAAAGCGTCTTCTCCGAATCTGACGCCATTGTTTTGATTCTAGAGCAAGACAAGACGTTCTGGCGTGACGTCACAAACAAGGGGGCGAGACCTTCTGAAACTCGCCATCTCCGAGGTCATTTTGAAGTAGTTTTGGGACACCTTAACTCATTTTTTATTGGTGTTTTGCATTTGACTAAAAATGTCAGCCTGCGTGTTTTGGGTATTTTAGATGCTATAAAACTTTTTTCTGATGTCAGTTTGGAAACAAAAAAAATGGTGACGGTTGTCCTTTAAGTTGAACATAACTGCTTATGTCGAAAGCAATTACGGCTGTTCCCGCTGGTGCTGACTTTGAATTACCGTATGTGAATGCGTAAGAGCAGCGCGAACGCTCAATGCGGACACGGAAATGAGCAATCTGTCTCGCCATACTCTTCTGCTCATTTGCTGAGAAAACAACGTGAAAGGGGGTTTCTATTTACAAAATGAGTCGAGTTTGCTGGATTCCATTGAAATAACTTGTGTCCAGGTCTGGATTGTATCAGTATTCCTGCAAAAAGCATTTCGTCCCAGTTGTCGACTATGTACAGTGGATGGACGGACTTTGAAATTTTGGGCAGGTGGTCTTTTATCGTCTGTTGTAAAAAGTTCCAGGATCTTGCAAGTGTCCCTCTGATGATGCCGATTGTTTTCAGTATGTCACGGTAGGACCCAGCCTGCAGCTGCACAGGTGTTGCTCATTAGAATCAGTGGCAGTTAAAAGGACTCCCGGCATGACCATTCGGTGTCAGGTCCTTGTTTGTTTCACCCTGTCAGGTTTTTTCCGTCTTGTCATGTACTTGTGGTTTTGTTTGCTACTTTGGACCGTTTTCTTCTAATGACTTTGTTGTTTGAGATTTTATTTCTGCCGACTTTATTTAAAACAATGAGGCAAATACTACCTACTCCTCCCTCCTGCATGCTTTTTGGGGTCCACCACCACCCACACAATCTTGCAAAGCGTGACTGAGCCACTGACACCAGCTCACGAAAGGGTTCTTGAACCTCCATAAGGTCATGATTTGTACATTTTTTTTGTCAATGGTGCAATTGGAGAAAATATGGAGTCTTGACACTCCCGTGACGGTATACTTTTCGGATATTTCTAATAACGTGTAGCTTTATACAGTTTACAGGTAGTTTTGACTGCTCTCTTCGGCAAACTATCGGCATATCGCTTCATGTAACAGTTGTTTCTTGCGTGAGATTACAAGACAGGAGTGATGTTTCACCAGTCAATGTCGCGTACTGCGCCGAGAGGCCTTCCTGACACGTACAAAAAGATTTGTCAGGTTGCTGAGGTCCACACTATCCAGAAGTCAGCCTCTTTGCGTCCATGTCCCTTTTTGTATTGTTTATATATTTTTTGGGGGAATCTGGGTTTTGGTTACTCAGCAAAGAGAAACAATCAGTAATAGCAAGGCGAGGACAAAACGCCAAATGGCGTGATGGCGGCGGGCGGCCCGTCCCGACAGTTGGTTGTCACACTCGCCGGGGCCCTGGCAGCGGGCCCTCTCGCACAGGACACCGGTGAAGCCCGGGGAGCAGTGGCAGCGCTGGTGGTGGTGGCACGTGCCGCCGTTCTGACAGCGTAGCATCGCGTTGTCACACACACGCGCTGCGGACACAAAAAAACAAAAGAAAAGAAACAAGAAATAGGGCGCGTCAGTCGGGAAAGTGTCAGCAGGAGGGTCCGCGGGGCCATGAGCTGCCTCTTCTCGTCTTGTCTTGAGTCATTGAGGGAGGTTGGGACAAGGACTTTTATGAGACATTTTGAGAGTGGGACAAGACATATGCTACGAGTGGGAAGCAAAGCCAAAGAGCGACAAAAAAGCCATGAAGTCAAATGAATGAATCAAGCTGTGTGTGTATTGTGAGGCGGGCCGCTGTGTTCATTTTCAGTGCTGGGGAGGTGGCAAAGACAATGGATATGAAATCGGAACAATAAAATACATAAAAATGTATGCACACGGCACAGTTGATCTAATTTACATCATCAAAAATAAATATTAAATGTTTCATGTTCTTCTCTGAACTCAGTCGCTGTCATTCACAAATTTATTCGGGAATTGAAAATGTGACGTAAAGCGCCATTCCCAAATGTGTTCAGGTTTTGTTTTTTCATTTTTGATTGCCGATAAAGCGCTGGCCATGTTTTTCTGTTCCACAAGGGGGCACAATTTCCCTTTTTTCCATGTTAGCGCATTGTTCCAATTTAAGGTGTTGGATTAGATTGGATTGGATATGCCTTTATTAGTCTCACAGTGGAGAAATTTACATTTCACAGTTGTTGTTGTTGTAGTTGTTGTTGTTAAAGCGCTATATAAACCAATATGTATGTATTGCATTGTATTTTGGACAGCCACACTTCCGAGACATATATTTAGGAATTAACTTTTTTTTACGATGAAACGAGAGAGTTTACGGTTTCTAACGCTGTATTTGTGTGCCCCCACTGCCCGTCTCAGCACGATGGAGGACAGGGCTTTCAGCTGCTCTTATTCATTGTATTCTATTTGTGATTGTATTTTATTTATTATTGTACTTATGCTTGTCTGTGACCTTGAGAGTGTCCTAGAGAGCTTTGAAAGGTGCTTAAAATGAAATTTATTATTGTTAATGAATGAGTTAAGCACTACCAAGCTAAAGGTAGCTTTAGCTCAACTCTCATGCTATTAAATCTCATTTCGCATTCCTTTGCTAATGTAGTGAAATGATGAACAAAAAAAATATCTAATCTGTTTCCAAATGCAGGGAGTAAAAGTAAGAAGAATACTTGAGTACAGACAGAAAAATTAACTTAAATGCAGGTAGCAAGTATTTGGCGCTATGCTAATAAAAATTTCCAGCGTTGATTGAGAGCTGAGGTGTACATAAGCTATGATTCACCATTCTGCGGCAAAACAACTCGCAAGTCCATTATTGTCCAGCAGCCTTGCCGTTGGCAGTTGCGCAAATCGGTGAAGAGGTCATATTTACCCAGAAATTTTCAAGTAATTGGACAGCCACCATGGCATAATCTTTTTTGTTTGGTTTTTGGTGTTCCGCGACTCAGCTTTTTTTGTAAACTGAACAAATAAGATATTTCTCCTGGAAAAAAGCAAATTAGACAGGCAGTTAACTTGCTTGTTGTCATCATTTTGAATTATTATTTATTATTTTGGCAAAGTTGTGGAAGGGTATAACTTGTCAAAATGAGATTTTCAGATTTTGGGAGATTAGTGAACTATTATGAATGGTATCCCAACAAAATATATTTAACTCATGCACTGCCATTCTGGAATTTATTCGGGTGTTGAAAAGCATGACATGGAGCACCATTCCCGAATTTCTTCGGGTTTTGTTTTTTTCTTGCGGGGTGGGTTTGCCGATAAAGTGCTGGTCAGACCTGTGGCAATGTTTTCCATCCCCTCGTGGGAACAGAATCTACCTTTTGTACAGCCGCCCCTATTTCAAGCTCAGATAACTCCAGACCCATATAATTTAGGAATTAACACTTTTTTTTCTAATAAAAGAAGAAAGTCTAAGGTTTCTTACACTGCATTGAATGTTTATGTCGTCCTAAAACTCAATATTCTGTGGATCCTGCCATTTAAGTGAAAATGACAAAAACCCTGGCACTGGGGTGGACACATTTTTTGCACATCGTCTGGCAGTAAATGAGTTAAAAATGTTTCAGATATTTTATGCCTGTAAGAGGTACATAGAAAAATATGAACAATCACCAGCTAAAAAGATGGTAGCGGTTAGGTCACGCTCGACAGACTGCAATACTCCAATTGGTCAGCAGACAACAACAACATAATAATAATAATAATAATAATAATAAATTTAATTTCTAAGCGCCTTTCAAAACTATAAACATGGAAAGAGAATTTGAAAGCCTTTGTTTCTTCCTCTTCATATCAGAGGACTGTGTCAAGTTACTCTTTGTTGAATTTATGCCTAATATGCCTAATACAGTTTCTGTCGCACAATCACATGTTTAGCCTTCCGAACTTGACATTAGCTCGCTTAAGCTAACAAGATAGTCCTTGACAGCTAATGTGATGGAAGACACAGTGTCCTTAAGTCTTCTATTTACATTTCATTTTATTTTTTTTAGTCGATGAACATCTGATGCGCTCGAGTTGAGAGCATATTATATTACCAGGCCCATCTTAATTTCTCCTGTAATTACTCTTAAAGGCGTATCAATGCTAACGCGATCATTTTCACAGCGATGCCCTTGGAGACAATTTAGATCAGGCAGATGCTTTACATTTGCAGACTGGAAGGAGTGTCCTCGCTACTGATTATTTTATGTCTGTCAACATTTACTACTCATGCTTTGGTAAAGATCTAAAATAGGAATCAACATTTTCAAAATACTAACACAACGCAGGGTATAATGTATCTTCTTACCATGCAAATTTCCCCAATGTGGGACGATTCTGATTCTGATTTTATTTGTTGTCTTTGACAGATTCAACAATCAGGTTCTAATCCATGAAAACGTTCTTTGTGTGTTGCCGTGCCGAGTGTCCCATTGTTTGATGGCGTCAGCTTCAAGGATAATTTTGGTCCCCCCCTACATTTTCTCTGGGCGACATATGTCCCACCTCGCACCTCGAAAGGTGAGAGAGTTTTAGCGCTAAAACTGTTTGGACAGAAGTGTGCTTCGGGCTACGGGGACCAAAGTCGCTACAGTAATGTAACAAAAGGGCAGAAAAGCCGTCGAGTAAGTTAGTGGTGCCACGGAGATACTTTTGAAACGAGTTGAGTTGAGAGTTGAGAAATGAAAACAGAAGTGTTTTACTGTGCTAACGGTTTTGAATCAAGACATGATCCCGATCAAACTAGCGCTGTTAAAATCACATGACAGACTGATAATGTCTCTGCCACATGTGGAACGGTATTAGAAGGGAGACCCCGTCTCCTTTCCTCAGGTTGCTCTATTTTGCCTCAACTGTGCTCAAGCGTTCGTAAGATGAGGTATCACTGTATAGAGCCTGAGCGACCAGCAAAATTTTAGTTAGCTGACGAAGCTTTTCGGATGAGGAGCGAACCGTCCGACACCTTCAAAGAAGTACATATGTCGACTGAAGAAACCTTTTCATCGGTTTGCCTCAACTGCTTTCTAATTCGACTATTGACCGAATCCCTTCCAATAAATGGCCAATTAAGTCCATTCCTACCGATAATATATTTACTTAGCACTAAAATGATTACGAACAACACATCAATAACAACTAATGTCCCCACCACCTCGGTAAGCTGTAGATGAACCCCCCCTACCCAACCACCCTGTGTAAGTAAATAATGGGAGACAGTTTTCAGATACAGAATCGTCTAATTGGACGTTAGTTTCCCTCGATGACGGCCGATCGATCACTTTGGCCATGATGTCAGGCAAAGTAAGCCGAAACCCAGCGCTCTTTGCCGCGCCCCTCCCCTGTTATCATATTAACATGAAAGCGTCGCCGTTTATCACGACTGCCATGGCAGCCACCGGGCAACAGCATTCGAATGCAAACAACGTCATTACAGTGATACCTTGGCTTTCGAACTTAATTGGTTCCCAGACAGAGTGTATATGGCGAAAAGTTTGTATCCCAAAAATTAATTTCCCATGGGAAACCATTAAAATGAGAATAATCCGTTCGCAGGTCCCCATAAAACATATTTTTTTACTTTATTTTCTAAGCCTTAAAACTACACAAAATATACCTTATTTTATTTATAATAAATGTGCTATGACATTATAATTAAAGAAATTAACCGTACTGTATAATAAAGTCGTTTCATTTACCTTTGTGATGGTCGTTGATGGCTTGATGGGATGGATAGCTTTTTGCAAAAAGTGTCTCAAGGAGCTCTGGGTTGTACATCTTGGAAGTTGTGATATTGCAACAGCAACAGATGCAAGCAGACACACTAGAAACATCATTAATAGCTGGTTCACTTGCTTGTCTTTTCATTTCAAATTGTACAGATGGCTAGTGTGGGTTATTTGTGGAGCCTGATTGATGGGAATTTTTACCTTGCAGTCTACACTCTGCCTTTGAACTGTCAAAGTTGAAACGAGTGCAAATTTCACTGTTTTCTATCCATTTTGTCACTCTCTCTCTGTCGTCTGCCTGTCTCTTTATTGTGTAAACCACCTCCACTCACTGCTGCGTTCTTGACCAATCACGTAGCTTTAACCGACGACTGGGGGCGGGGTATAGAGGACCAAACAAGCCGGCTGCCATTTTGTTTTAGGAGACCGGGTTCGTTCGCGAACGACACATCACTCATTGTGGCAGCTCCGTGTGCCAAGGTAAAATTTTCATAAATGTAACGTTCGTAAACCGAAAAGTTTGTAAGCAAAAGGGTTTGTAAACCGAGGTATCACTGTACTTGTTTGTTGAACGATATGAAATGGCGGCGTTACAAACAAGGGGGCGCTATTTTTTTTTCTTTTCTGTTATCGGCATGCTGAAGTCACAAAGCCTCTAAGCCTACCTTGGTTACGATTTGTGACGCCAAGCGATGACGCGTTTGCTCGATCTGCGTAAAGACGAAGGGGGAGGGGGGAATGTTACACATCACTCTGGCGAGTCACAATGGTCATGCCAATTGAAGCACAGGGACGGCATGCACGCGTGTTCTTCCCATGAACATGAATCAAGGACATTTGCGGAGCGCAGTTGGAGGAGAATGATGTCATTTGGTGACGTCCGTATGCATTCTCGATGGATGACAAAGTTGGAGACATTTAGACGTGGCAGCTGCTTTGTCACCCGCTACCAAAGAGTCACCTTCAGGCATCAGCATGCACGGTGATGAGAGAGGGGGAGAAAAAATTGGTGTGTGTATATATATATATATATATATATATATATATATATATATATATATATGAGATTTATTTTTCTCTGGCTCTGGGCAAATATTAGTCCGTGCTCATGTCTGAGAGGCAGAAATGATTTTTTTTTTTTATCCCCTAGTCACTACGGCCTAGTGGGTGATGGACCATTTTAACCATTCAAGATTCTAGTATGCGATTTTCTATTTATTTTCTAAACTCACATTATTCAAGCCTATTTTTTTTCTCAGGTTGTTTTTGTTGTATTTACAAACAATAAACGTTTGAGGTCCTTGGTTTACAAGGGAATTTCTTTTCCACAATGGCAATGTGAGGTAAATTTATCGAAAACTGCCTTTCAATGCTTGACATGTGCTAACCTAGCAGCTGAATCAGATTTACAGTAAATACTTGGATGAACCCCCCCCCAATACATAAAATACAAAATACAAAAAAAAAAGCAGCAAGTACAATGGTGATTCCATCATGACAAAAATAATATGATATGTGAGCCCCGCATGCCGGCAGTGAACTGGGCTGTGTTAACTTCAGCATTTGGCTAATGACAATTGTTTTTTTTTTTTCACATGCTTTGAGTTGAGAGCAAACATTTGAGATATGAGCCTCGCATGCCGGCAGTGAACTGGGCTGCGTTAACGTCCGCATTTGTCTCATTACAATTTTTTTTCACGTTTGAGTTAAGAGCAAAAATGCAAGATATGAACCCCACAAGTTGGCAGTGAACTGAGTTGCGTTAACTTCACAACAAGCGGCAGTTCGACAGATGCTAATGTCGCTAATTGTCTTCTTGTAATCCCCCTCGTGGAGCAGAACATTAAAATGTGATTGCAGCTAAGTGGCTTGATGAGAAAAACTTTTGCAACCATGTCAAAAAATAACAAGCGTGACAGGGGAGGGGGAGTGCATCTGGCATGCCGACGTAACTGGCGTCACAAATGATCAGGGTAGGGGGGGACAGTCGCAGTCATGCTAGGGGAGAAGGAAATGGTCAACTTACGCGCAGGTCCGTGACCGCTCGGAATACCTGAGGAAAGAATGCAAGAGCCATGTTTTAGTTTAGTTTTGTAAAATATGTTCAGTCTACAGTAATACATTGGCTTACGAACTTAATTGGTTCCCAGACAGAGTGTGTAAGTCAAAAAGTGTGTATCACAAAAAATAAATTCCCATAAGAAACCATTAAAATGAGAATAATCCGTTCCCAGGTCCCCATAAAACATAATTTTCTTTCTAATTTTCTAAGCCTTAAACCTCTAAAAAGTATACCTTATTTTATTTATAATAAATGTGCTATGGTATTACAATGAAAGAAATAAACTGTACGGTATAATAAAGTCGTTTTATTTACATTTGTGATGGTCGTTAATGGCTTGATGGAATAGAGTGGCCGATTTCCTCAGCATTAAACACTTGATGAGGAACGAAGCCTTCTTCTTTCACCATCTTGAGGAATGATCCATTGGAGCTGTTTCTCTGCGTTGACATCACTCTGCTGCTGTGAAATGTAATTTTTGCGAGACTTTTCCAATCCTCAATCAATTGTGTTCTGTTTAGCTGGGTTGATAACTTTTTGCATCAAGTGTACAGATGGCTTGTGTGAGTTATTTGTGGAGCTTGATTAATGGGATATTTTAACCTTCCAGTCTACACTCTGCTTTTGAACTATCAAAGTTGAAGAGTCCAAATTTGACTGTTTGCTATCCATTTTCTCACCATTTTAATTTTGTTTTTTTCACTTTTGTTTAATTTTGTTTTTTTCACTTTTGTTTTTTTTTTGTTTCAAGCTCTGTCATCTCCCTTTCGTGTGTCTGTGTGTTTTCTCACTCTCTCTCTGTCATCTGCCCGTCTCTTTCATGTTTAAACCCCCCCCCTCACTGTTGCATTCTTGACCAATCATGCGGCTTTAACCGAATACACCATTTTGTTTTTGGGAGAACGGCCTCACTCTCTCTACGTCTGGAAACCCCACCCCTCACTGCTGTGTTCTTGACCAATCACGTGGCTTTAACCGAAGACTGGGGGCGGGGAATAGAGGACAAAACCAGTCAGCCACCATTTTCTTGTTAGGAGAACGGGCTCATTCGCGAACGACACATCACTCATTGTGGCAGCGGCGTGTGTATCCCCCAAAAATAGTTTGGATTGGATTGGATTGGATTGGATTGGATATGCCTTTGTTAGTCTCACAGTGGAGAAATTTACATTTCACAGCAGCAAAGTGATGAAAGGAATGAAAGTAGAAAAACGAAATACATGAGCTGCTGGAAAGGCAGCCACTCTCGCGGCGCCGTCTTGAAGTCAAAAGAACAAAAAAAAAAACTAAATAACAAATAATATGACAGCATCGAGACAATATGACAAAACAAAGACACAGAGAGACATTCATTCTTCAGGACTTGCTGTACCCTCTTTGTGATGACATGAAACAGTTCTAGATGAAAGAGGAGAGGATCAAAGCGTCTTTCCACCAGTGGATCAGGGACATCAGTTCTTCTTTGTTTGTTTGTATGCCAAGGTAAAATTTTCATAAATGTAACGTTCGTAAACCGAAATCTTCGTAAGCCAAGGGGTTCGTAAACTGAGGTATCACTGTATTTAGCGTAAAGTGACTTTTTCTGAAAATGACCTCCCCCTTAAAACGGAAAAGTCGTGTACTTTCTAATACTTGAATTGCGGTCCCACCTGCCTGACGAACAACCGTCGTGATTAAAGAGGAGGACCCTAATGACAGATGAGAGCAATTACGGCCTAATTACATTTCGCCCGCTCAGCGTATTTGTCTTCATATGAGGCCCGCGATATGTTTAATATTCCCGTCGGAAACACTAATGGCTTAAAGTGAAGGGAATGGGAATAATCGAAGACAAAAGTAAGTTCATTCGGCACCTCGGGCGGGTAGTGGGGGGGGGGGGCAATATTGTTTCGTCACTTCCATGTGTGACATTATTGCATTTTACGCGGCTGCCAAATAAGCACTCATATTGCTTTTGAAGCAGCTAGACCGGGGCCTTCATCACTTCACTCCAGATGCGGCCTTGCATTCCATTTTTTTTTCTTTTTTTTTCTTTTTTAATAACGGCCTGTCAATCCACGGTGCAGCGGGCACAAGGTGAACCCGGCAATATCTCCTCGGATTTCCGCTGCCGCTGCGTCGCATCATGTCGCACGTACGACAACAAAGAGACGCGATATCCTCCACAAGAAACCGCCGGAGATGATCGCACTGGCGTTTCCTGAGAACAAAATCGCACATCGATTTTCGCAATGCGATATCACCGATCAAACGGCGCGTCTCGGACGATGGCAAAGGCTGATGGCCGATGCTGCCCGTCCACCAGCGGCGCATCCCCGAGTGACGGGATGAGATTTATAGAGGCAGTCAGATTTTGGATTTGATGAATGTGACTAAACTCCAATCCAAGATCATCGTGTGGCTTCGTGCAAAAAGATCATCTTCTGCCTGTGCATGGGCAGGAAAAAAACGGGCAGCATTTCAAGTGGACCCTCGACTGGGAAATTGGTGTTAAATCGCTGGTGAATGAGTGAAAGAATGAAGATGAATTGATTTAGCAGGCAGAAAGGCAGGTATGGGAATGATGTGACGGGCAAAACAAAAAAAATCCCTTGTGGCGATTTTTGAGTGGAGGATCTTGACGAATTATGTCAATAATGTGACAAAAAAAAACAAAAAAAGCAACCCTTTTTTTTAAAGGAAATGTATGAAAAGGTTTCTAAAGCCATCATCTGTACTTCTTTGAACGTGTCGGACGTTTTGCTATATATACAGGTATCGATGAGAAGGTTTCTTCAGCCGTCATCTGTACAAAAGTGAAGGTTTCGGACGTTTCGCCTCCTATCCAAGAGACTTCGTCAGCGAAAGTTCGCTGACGAAGTCTCTTGGATAGGAGGCGAAACGTCCGAAACCTTCACTTTTGTACAGATGACGGCTGAAGAAACCTTCTCATCGATGGACCACTCCTGTACGACTGAGAGCTTACACAGACGTATATATACAGGTAGCATAAAACTTACGACCGAGTTCCGTTCCGACCAAACGGCCGTAGGTCAAAATGGTCGTAAGTTGAAATACATTCAAAATTTGAATAGAGACTTTGAGGCTAAATGACTCGCAAACACCCCCCTCTGGTGCTATCACACGGTCGATTGGTGTGCGAGAGTGAGATGCTGGCTGGCAAAAATTACATACGTGTTGCCAGCCTGCTAGCGTGGTGCGGTGCCAGGCGTAGAATTAAAATTTTTAAAATAGGGTCTGGGGGTCGTGGTCGTAAGTACGGGTGGTCGCAAGTCGTATTAGTTTTGTGTGTGTATATATACACACACACACACGCACACACACATATATATACACACACACACATACACACACACATATATATGTAGATATAGATATACATATCGAGATAGATAGATATAGGGTCATAGCTACCAGCAAATTTTAGTTCGCTGACGACACTGCTCGGATGAGAAGCAAAACGTCCGACACCTTCAAAGAAGTACAGATGACAACTGAAGCAACCTTTTCATCGATGGACCACTCCTGTACGACTGAGCGCTTACACATACGTAAAGGAAATGTATCAACGTGGTGAAATAATGAATGGCGGTGGAGTGATTGCCACACCTGATTTATGATTTAAGAGTGGGTATTGCAACCCTAACTCGCCCAGAGGATTAGTTCATCTTCCGCCACCTTGGTATTCTTTTGAGTGTAAGATGGCGCCGCGAAAGTGGCTGCCTTTCCAGCAGCTCCTGTATTTTGTTTTTCTACTTCTTTCTTTCCTTTATTCTTCCTTTCGTATCTTTGTTGCTGTGAAATGTGCATTTCTCCACTGCGAGACAAATAAAGGTAAATCCAATCCAATTCCAATTTGGTCTCCGATTCAGGTCGGAAACTGTTTCTCTTCCAAATTGAGAAGAGATCAGATTCTCACGGCCAAAATTCTGTGAAGGATTGCATGGCTTTTGCACAGTATGAACCGGTCAAAATGGAGCCCATAGATAGCATCTAATCAGCAAAGGACTGGCAGATGGTGACATGAGTCACAAACCGAGATACGGAGCAGAATGCGGCTCTTGTGCGGCTGTGGTATTTGTGCGTATTTAAATGAGGCACTGCGTATATTTGTCAGAGAAATTTGCTAAATTGAAAAAACATGCACTTCACCGAGGCTAATGGCTACAAACCCAGTTTGAGTGATGCAAATCACAGCTGGAAAAAAAGCACGTGTTAAATTGTGCCACTCAATCAGAGAGGAAACCAAGCGATTAACTGTTTGCGCTAGCTAGTCTGTCATTAGCATCATATCCGTTGTGAAATAAACGTGAAAACCTGGGCTCCCGGTGAAGAGCAGTTGAAAGTGTTCTCAGCGACCGCTCTATGGATTTGGCCCTCCGGAATCGCACGGCTACTGAGAGCGAGCGGGTCATTAAATCATCAATATGAAATCCATACATCGCATACATCCATACATAAGCGTCTTTGTTTAGAATGAAGCTTGAAACTACGGTTGACTTGAAACTTGATGCTAGTCCCGCATTGCTTTTATGCGCTACGAAAAGCACACAGATCCAAAACCCGCTGCTAATTTTGCCTCTGAGCTATCGATGGTACCCGTTGTATTAGCTATAGACAGATAACTACATATGTCCAGACGCTCTCTTTTGTGTGTATCTGTGTAAGCTCTCAGTCGTACAGGAGTGGTCCATCGATGACAAGGTTTCTTCAGCCGCCATCTGTACTTCTTTGAAGGTGTCGGACATTTCGCTTCTTATCCAAGATGCTTCGTCAGCGAACTAAAGTCTTGCTGGTAGTTTTGGCCCTTTATATATCCCTACTGTCCAGACGTGGCGGTGCCGGACTCTGCTGTGAGTCTCAGTTTGGGGGAGCAGAGGTCTACTCCATGCGGCTCCACTGATTACTCTATTGTCCTGACTGATCACTTCTATTGTCCTGCCTGAGTATGAGGTCTACAACTGGCCTAATTACCCCATTTGCACTGGTATCACCTCATCAGCATAACTAAGCCTATGTTGCCTAAGCAGTCTGTTGTACGAACGATCCAAATTGAACCATGGTGGTTTAGTGAAGGATTTGCTGTTTTATGAAAATAGCTTCTTTCAAACCATCTATTTTCTTTCGCTAAGATTTTAACCTCTTTGTCGTCAAATGAGTGGTTGCTAGCTTTTAGGTGCAAATGTACTGCCGATTGAGGCCCACTAGTATTATTCCTGCGATGTTCATAGTCTTTTTTTGAGAATTTGTTTAGTCTCCCCAATGTATTGCTCTTTACAGTTTTCATTTTTACAATGTATTGAATAAACTACATTACTTTGTTTTTCATTTGGCAGCCTATCTTTTGGATCCACTAATATTTGCCTTAGTGTTTATAGGTTTGAAATAAGTAGGAATTTTGTGTTGCCAAAAGACTAGTTTTTCAGAAACTCCTGCAATGTAAGGTACTACTACTCCTCTCCTTTTAGCATCTTCAGAATTTTTGGTTTTGCTCCCTATTCTTTCCTTTTGACATTTGTTAAAAGACCACTGAGGGTAACCACAGTTTGTGAGTTTTCTGTACATATAAAAATATTGTGAAGTAGCCGCGGCGGTAGAAGGAGCACATGACTGATACATTCAAAAATGTTCTAATACTGAGCAACTTTTGCCCTTTTATTTGGTTTCATGCCGAGCCACTGGTTGATTCGCGTAGCGGATGCTTGTTGGCGACGCCACGACCCACTAGGGGGTGAGGCGCAGGGTTGCTTGGACATGACGAGATGGCCCATATTGGGTGTGACTCAGTACAACAACAAGGATGACTCAGCGGGGATCTGAAACCCCAGATCAGATGGTTTCGCTTCCACAAAGATCGCCATAGTGACGCCAGGCACGGCTGTTCGCTGTTGCCAGACAGTATCCATGGTGAAGGATGGGGATGGACTCACATATATTGGCGGTTCCTTTGGGTATCGGGAGATAGGAACCCACGCTCCAGGCTCGGCCGTGGTAATGCCTCTTGCAGCGGCTGCAGTCGGGCCCCGTGGTGTTGTGCTCGCACTCGCAGCCCAGCTTCCCCTTGTCAAACACGCAGCTGTTGGCATGTAGGTTGCACTTGCATCTGAGACGGAGAGAGAAAGCACAGCGCACAAGGCGGTCGCCTGAGGAATCCATCGAAAAAAAATGTTGGTTTGTTTTGACATTGCTAAATTGAAATCCTGGTTGAGTTGTTTGACTTGGATCAAAGCTTGATTATTCTTCCCTTTGGAGGGCGGAAAAAAATGAAAAGAGAGCGACAAGGCCTCATTTGTCAGTGCCTCTGCGAAGAGAACAGGGGGTGTTGAAATAAAAGGCTCTTTGCTGAGGGAGAATCAAACAGGGATCTGATTGAGCGGCGACTGACCCTATTTTGACAAAGATCTTGAAAGGTTCAAACTAGCGTGAGGAAAACGGTCTCAGGGCAGGTGACCGTTCACTCAATTTGACACCCTACCCTTCCTCCCCACAGCATCGACCGCCGCCAAGTTTTTGTTTTTACAAAAGGCTTGAGCGCAAAAGCGTCCATCATTTGTGACCAGCTCGGTTATATGATGCCAGCCAACACGAGAGGGAGAAATGACAGCGGCAGTCCGAAATACATCCATTCTAATTGACTTCCTGGCCTTGCGGCGACGGCTGACGTTAATGATAGATCACCGAAGGGAGATGGGAGGATGGTTGGGGGGAAATGTAGAACCTGCAGCACGGAAAGGACATTGCCGGTAAATGACTGTGAACAATAAAAAAAGCCCACTGCAGCTGCGTGGCTTCATTTGTAAGACATGATCAGAAATTGTGCCATTAGATGGCGTTTTACCAGTGATGGGCAATCTGTGCTTGCAAAGCCTTCTCTACTTACCTAAAAGTATCTGAATCACACACTAATGTTAATTCTATTTTGTCCATAAATTCTTATGAAATAATTCCAAATTGTCTTTCAGCTTCCTTTCATTGCTTTTCCGCTGTTGTGCTGTGTGTTTTCGTATTTAAGCATTTGACCAATCACGTTTGCAGCCATTATTTGTTACCAGTGTCAGAAATCGACCTGGACGCCTTCACAATCAGTTCTGCGGGCCCCATCACATCAAATAAGTGTCAATAATATTGTTGCTTTAACCAATCAGATTTCGAGTTGGCAACACCAAGGCCTTCTCACAGGCCTTATTTCCTGGCTAACGCTACCCTCTAGTGGACTTGTAGTCAATAACACTACACTTTTGATATATACATCATAGTCGCAGTTGTAGTCGAGGTTGTAAAGTCATAAAATAGTTATGAAGGATTGGATTGATTCAGACATAGCACAACTGAAGGCCTAGGTGTCAAATGCACGGCTTTTCACTGCGTTTTACATTGTCTGTACTGGGTAGATATTTTTGTCTATTTAACTTTCAAACAATGACACGGAAATTAAAACTTAAATAAAAAGAAATTCAAAATACAGTTAATATGGTATTGCCTGACTTTTCTTACGTGATATTCCATGATAACAGCGATGGATACATTTCCGCAAAGTAGAGGGTTTCATTGCATTAGCTATAGCTCATCTCATACCACAAAAATTCCTCAAAGTCCAACATTGTTTAATCAATGGAACCCCCCACCGCCCAGTACTACAACCGTGCTCGATGAAATTAATGATTGGGTGTCGCCCTTCTGCCACACAGACAGCAGTCGCTCCCTGAAGTCGAGCGATTAGATTTGACCTTCCAGTTAATTAAAAACCAGGAAAATCTGGATCATCTGGCCTCAGTTGGTGTGGTGAGAGAATGTGGAGCCTAGTGGGTTAGGCTTGTAGTGACTGGATGATTTTGCCATTGGCATTATCATAAAGAAATAGATATAAATATAAATAAAGTTTTTACCCCATCTCACGGGAGCAAGAACACCACTTGACTGAGGTCAAAGATGACCTCAGTCAAGTGGTCAAAGATGACCTCAGTCCCTTTTCAATAGTCGACAAAAGCGATAGAAGGATTCAACCTTTGTGCTTCAATTAGAATAGATCCCACACATGTCGCTTTTGCCAGTACGTTGTGAAGGGCTAATACTGTAACAGGATTCGTTTACGCCACGTAACGTTTTTTACAATTTTTGCAGAGGGATTCAAATATATTGAAGGTTCAAGTTTGGTTCTCATTCGTATTGCAATGTAATGCTAAACAGGAACAGAAAAAAATACAATGACATTTTTAATCACAACATTCCTAACCGCAAATTATTTCCCGCGGCTATACAATAAGCGCTAATACCACACAATTCAATTGAAAACATATCATTGTGTTCAATTAGGGTTGACATTTTCCCATTCTACATTGCAGTATATATATTTGCCAAAATATGGCTTTGAAAGGAAAGGTCTGGCAGGGTGAGTGGCGTGGATATCCATAAAAGAAAGCTGTTGATGAAGTGAAGTGATCAGCAGGCTGTTATCAAGCTCACCATTAGCATGTCGGCGTATTGACTGACTCGTGTCACCTGTGGGTTTTAGAAACCTGATGAATGTGCTAATTACCCATTTCTCTTTTTCAATAAAGGAATTAAGAGCCCACCGGCGGCTGTATCTGCCCTTGGTAACTTGCGGGCAAATGAAATAAAATTACCTCATGATGTTGACGTTTACCTTTTGCCAGCAAACGTCAACTTCTTATTGAGTTGTGTAAAACATTTTATCGACCGACCGAACTATCTATCTATCTATCTATCTATCTATCTATCTATCTATCTATCTATCTATCTATCTATCTATCTATCTATCTATCTATCTATCTATCTATCTATCTATCTATCTATCTATCTATCTATCTGTCTGTCTGTCTGTCTGTCTGTCTGTCTGTCTGTCTGTCTGTCTGTCTGTCTGTCTGTCTGTCTGTCTGTCTGTCTGTCTGTCTGTCTGTCTGTCTGTCTGTCTGTCTGTCTGTCTGTCTGTCTGTCTAGCTATCTATCGGTCTGTCTAGCTATCTATCTGTCTGTCTAGCTATCTATCTGTCTGTCTAGCTATCTATCTGTCTGTGTAATATAAATAAGTCACCAGTCTTCCCTCAGAGGTATACACGTGTTATTCAAATTCAATCTAGACAAAATGAATAGTTTTAGTGAAGCTACAAAGCGTCTGTGTGTTATTTTATGCTCCCCAATGTTCCCCCAAAGCCATCGCCTAACTCTGCGTACCCTTCTGCCGCCGCCCCCCTTCCTCCGGTGGGTGCCGCAAGCTCATGAAAGTGCCGCTTTGCACACACTTCAGCTACAATGAGACACTTAAAAGAAGTCTAAATTTGTAAGCTTCTCCATCACCGCCTTTTGCGACAAGCGTGGCGCCCCGCTGCAAAAACACACACGGGGGAGATCTAAACCCTCAGGATGGCGGAGGCTCCCTTTCAGTGGTCGATGGCAAGATTTGCCAGCAAAACAGGATATCTAACAGAATCTCGCGTTTCATCTTCTGACGGGCAAATATCCCGCTAAACCTGTCGGTGTCTTTCTCCAGCTGCAAGCTTGAAAACATTCTCGGTTTTCTTACAATTTTGGGGAGGATTAAATGCTGTGCCAGATGAAAAACGTGATTGGATTACACGGGATTTGGCCAGGATGCGTAGGTTTATTGTCAACCCTCAACAATTTTCTTCCGGATTCACCACTTTACCATTTGTACCTTCGTTTCGTTCAAAACGGTTCCATTGACCTACTCAGTGTTCATATCTACGGTATCTGTCTTTATAAGGCGGGGCTTGACATGGTGAGTGACGTAGACGTCAGCAAATGAGGAAGTACCAGTTGTTGCAACCACTATGTTCAATTAGCTTTGTCAGAGACATTCAGCGGAGTAACTTAAGCAATTGAGCTTCTTTTATTCAGTGTAAAAGTACTCCTCGTGCTTATTACGGCATGACTCAGGAAATGTAGCCCTGAAAATCATCACAAACAAAAACAATATATTGAAAAAATCGGTGTACAGTTAACTCACTCACTGCCAGACATTTGCGAAAATGTGTCAACTCCAGTGTCAGGGTTTTTGTCATTGTCACTCAAATTCCAAGACCCACAGAATATTGACTACATAAACATTTAATGCAGCAAAAGAAACCTTAGACTCTCTTCTTTCATCAGAAAAAAACAGCTAATTCCTCAATTATATGGGTCTGGAGATATATGAATTTGAAATGAGGGTGGCTGTCCAAAATAAAACGTAATACATACATACATTGGTTTATATAGCAGTTTAACAACAGCTGAAGCTGGAACAAAGCGCTATGATGGAAAAAAGGGAAATATTGCCCCTTTGTGGGAGCGAAACCATTACCAGAGGTATGGCCAGCATTTTATTGGCAAGCAAGAAAAAACAAAACAAAATATTCGGGAATGGCGCTCTACGTCATCTTTTCAATTCCCGAATAAATTAATAAATACATTCGGGAATGGCAGTAAATGAGTTAAAATCTGAACAGAACCTGCAAAAAGTGAGGACCGACCGCATTGGCAGGTTTAGACATTTCGAGGCAGAGGCGTCACATCCTCCGACGGTTTTCGCTTTGTCATTGAACGGCAATATATATTGTTAGCGCTCTGCTATTCAGGGACCGTTCTCAAGTTCTTCTCTTGCATTTTAATTGCACTCGTGCCGAGCAACAAAGCAAAGCATTTATTTATATTCCTCGTGCTCGCAGTAAAACAACAAACTCATGACAGAAATGTTTGCTACTCGTTGGAATCAGCACACATCAGCCCGTTAATCCCAAATGCCCACATGCAGTTCGTGCGCAGATGCACACACACACACACACACACACACACACAGGCACACACACACACACACACACACACACACACACACACACACACACACACACACACACACACACACACACGCTTTTCCAATCCTCTGAGTACGTGCCCAGTGAACCATGGCAGCTGTTGTCGGCGTGATTGACAGAATTCACAAGTCAGGTTCAAGTGTGGGTGCGCACAACCAGACAGCGTTACTCGCATTGGTTGGGAGGAAGAGGAAGCCCTCCCCCGCCCCCCCCCCCCACCGCACTCACACCCGTCCTCTTACTACAGATGCCTTGTCACATGCTGCGATGTTTACTGCCAGTCATTCGGTGGTCTCCGGCGTTTAATTAGCGCTCGTTAAAGGCCACGCTGCTTTTGTAAATAACATTTGTGGAAAATGTATATCGCATAAAGTGATATCTCTAAAGGGATGTCTCGCAGAAGTCAACATGGCTATGATCGTGTCATGCAAGTAGGGTGGTAAACACACAGTCGAGGTACTGCATGGTGTGTGTCTGTGTGTGTGTGTTGTTGGTTTTAAAACATGAATAATAATAATAATAATAATAATAATAATAATAATACATTACATTTTAAACGCCTTTCAAAGCTCTCAAGGACACTTTACAGTCACAGACAAGCATCGGTACTATAATAAATAAAATATAATCACAAATACAATGCAATAAATAAAATACAATTACAAATACAAACCAAAGAGAGAACTACAGTGTGAATGAGGGTATTATCGCCGAGAAAGCACGGCAACGTCACTCGGATATCATCAAGAGGCAACTACATCAACGACCATCACAAAGGTCAATAAAACGACTTTATTATACTGTATAGTTTATTTCTTTAATTACAATACAATAGCACATTTATTATACATAAAACAAGGTATATTTTGTGTAGTTTTAAGGCTTATTTAGTAGAAAATTATGTTTTATGGGGACCTGGGAACGGATTATTCTCATTTTTAATGGTTTCTTATGGGAAATAAATGTTTGGCAGGTGAACGTTTCGTGTTCCACACACTTTCTGGGAACCAATTAAGTTCATAAACTGAGGTATCACTGTAATAATTTTATGTGATGACAGTTTTTCCAATACACATTTTAACGAAGTGATATGTAAATTAGTTATTTCAGCGCGCATCAGATCACAAACACTGATCGTCTGTACCTTGACAAGGAGCGACTGACCTACCGGTCAACTCATAGCATGTTTGAGCTCATTGAAGCAAACGTCATTTTTGTTCAAAATTCTTCAAAACAGACACGTTTTTATACGTTTGACCTCAACTCTGCGACTACTTTTTCATGTTTTAATGAAGTCTGTGTATAAATTAAATATCATTTGCATAATTATAATAGGTGAGGCTCAGAGGTCAAAAGCAATATACTCTTTGGGATGCCGGTGGATGTTTTGTGTGATTAAACAGAAGGAATTAAAGAAAGCAGTGATGACAATGGGCTCTAAATGACTTTCTATGTTTTTTTTCTTTCTTAAAGGACAACCGATGTCACTTTTTTGTTTCCGAACTGACATCAGATAAACGTTTTATAGCATCTAAAATACCCAAAACCCGCAGTATGATATTTTTAGTCGAATGCAAAACACCAAAAAATATGACTTAGTGTCTAAAAAGTACTTCAATTTGAAACCGGAAGTTGCCAGTTTCAAAAGGTCCCAACCCCATGTTCGTGGTGTCACAGCAAGAAGTTTCAGAAGGCCCCGCCCCCTTGTTCATGACGTCACGCCAGGACGTCTTGCCTTGCTCGAAAATCAAAACAATGGCTTCAGATTCTGAGAAAATACTTTCTTTTTACTCATCCAGTTATGAATATGATTCAAATAGTTCTGAAGAAGAAAACATACATGTTTGCAATCGATTAAAGAATTTATTCTACAATTTATGCTACAATGTGTCCTTTTTTCGGTCAGGGGCGTTCCTTCAGTGACATAACGTACGGACTCGTCACCAACTCAAAAACAAAATTTCCGGAATATTCAGCGCAAGTCGGGCGGCCCGGTAGTCGAGTGGTTAGCACACCGGCTTCACAGTGCAGAGGTCGCCGGTTCGCGTCCCGGTCCGGCCTCCCTGTGTGGAGTTTGCATGTTCTCCCCGGACCCGCGTGGGTTTTCACCGGGTCCTCCGGTTTCCTCCCACACTCCAAAAACATGCATGACAGGCAGATTGACCACTCCAAATTGTCCCTAGGTGTGAGTGTGAGAGTGACTGTTGTATGTCATTGTGTGCCCTGCGATTGGCTGGCAACCAATTCAGGGTGTCCCCCGCCTCGTGCCCAAAGACAGCTGAGATAGGCTCCAGCAACCCCCGCGACCCTAATGAGGAATAAGTGGTACGGAAGATGAGATGAGATTCAGCGCAAGTCTTAAAACGTAAAATATAGCTATATGCGGTTGAACCTTTGTAAAATACGCTCAGTAGAAGTCATTTGAAGCCATTTTACAAATTATGGACACAACTTTTCCGGAGACGTCGGTTGTCCTTTAAATGATCTTCATACTCTGATATTACATATCGTAAGTATGGATTGGAAAAATGGTTCCCATGATGGAGTGTTTGCTGGAAGGGCTTGTTAGTGCCGGTTTTCTGTCACATAGTTTGCCATTGCTTTGTAAAGTGTTTTTTACGATCATGTTTTAAGTTGCTGGATGATGATTAGACAGCTATCAAATTGTTGCTTGTATTATGTGTAATGTATGGCTGTCCAGGATCGTACATAAATTCTTGTATTGCTTTTTTTCTGTTACCATCACTGAGCCACAATTTTCTTTGTATATATTGGTGGAACGTGGACGTGCCATTTAAGGTGACGGGCAATTAAATCGTTCAAATTATGTACATACAGTAGGCCTTCACCTTTTTGTCTTTCACCGGATATATCGTGTGTTTCTAAAAACCACGATAGGCCAGTGTGCATTGAACAACAGGTGATATTTTATGCTAGAATCACCCAACAATTGACTTGTGATAAATGTCCCAGTAAGCTCGAAGTTTTCTGCTTAATACTTTGCGCAAATGTCCTGCGAGAAAGCCTCAGGTTGAAGTTAGCTTCATTGCTAATGCTACGTGCTAATGTAAATGCGTTCCCTTATGTGTTCGCGACTGTTGTGTTGCCAAGACGTAGGGATATTTAAATGTCAGACGTTGTGATTTCTTGTAATTTTGCTGGATCTCTTGTGACGCGTCAATGATGGATAGTTCCGTGTCAAAGACAAAGATGGATAACAAGCCCTCTCTGATGCAATTTCCTGGCTTTTCTGTGAGCAAGAGACTAAAAACACCCTTAAGCCCTCCGGACGTATTTTTAAAATCACATTTCACCATTTGGATGCCTGGATGACAGAGCTACATCCCTTCAAAAGATGTCAAACTACCTCCCTTGGCCCTGGAAACAAAACTTGTCAGTTATTCCAGTTTGTCCAGGTAACACACAGGCATTTTTTCCCCTCCAAAACTTTCAGCAAGGCCAAAGTTTCTCCTCAGCCGCCTTGATCTGTCTTCTCTCCACCTCTCTCCTGCAGATCTACCACTTCTCAGAACATGTGAGGCTTTCAGAGTGTCATGTCTAGGAACGCTTCTTCCAGATCCCTTCACTATGCATTTATACAGCACAGAGGCGCATTACAGCTTCTGACCGTGGCCATCTTGAGAGAGAATAGGTGAAGATGCAAGCTAACGGGAGACTGCTTTGCTCAGTAAGGGAGTCGCAGCTTAAATATATCAATCACTCGACCGTAGAAGACAGACAGGGGCTTTTCATTTCATATTAAATTAACTTTCCGATAAAAGTGCTCGCACAATTATTCATTGAAGCCACAAGTCAATCTTTTGAAATGCTAATTACGCTAAGTAGGCTAACTACGCTAACTAAGCTTACTAAGCTAACTACGCTAACTAAGTTTATTTGGGGATCACCTATATCTCCATAAAACAGCAAAACCCTCCGTACTAATACACTAGCTCAAAATGGCAAAACTCTGAACAGTTGAGGAGATTTAGAAACGGGATGAATGGATGATGAACAGAATATTTCTGTTTATGTGAGGAAAATATATGTGCAATTACTTCTTCAGATGGCAAAGTAGTGGACAACAGCATCCCCGCTGGTCACGGTTGTGTAACACACACAGTTTGACCTCAATTTCTTCTCAAATGGTGCAAAATGACAAAGCCCTGGAGAGTTTGCTATTTTAAATATCCATTTGTGTTGAAATGACTGCTCTAATGTGACCGATCTTCAGAGAGACGTCGTCAGCAAAAACGCTCAGATGGTGAAAATTTGCACATCCCGACCGGGCCTTCTGACAAGGCCTTGTCCTGTTCAATAATGAGAGGCCTTACGGTTTAATGATTGAACACGGAACTTCAACTCGGCTCGCACTCTCTCCCTCGCTTGCCTTCCAAACGTAAGTGTGTCATCATTTGCTCGGCATATGCGAGTAATTCGATTTCACTTCAGCCTCGTCGTAGAAACCCACGTCGTAGAAACCCACAAATGGTCATCATTTTCAATCACTGTCAACTCGACTGTTTCGATTAAGGAGATCTCAGACCCCCATTTGATTCTTTTTCAAGCATGTATGATAATATGGAATTGTCAGAGTGCAAAAGCTGACAAAGTCTGTACCAGTTAGTTTATCATCAAGAAAAAAATGAACTTATACAGGTTAAAATAGGGCTAGGTACTGAATAGATTTGAATGATTGATTTCAGTATAACTGTCAATAACCTTTTTTAAGAGGTGGGGGGTGTTAGTTGACCAAAGCAGTTGCTCAGACATGGACAACATGAAGAGAAAGCGTTTGACTTTGCGTTCTGTGTGACAAGAAAGGAGCCCAGTGGAAGGCAATTAGAGTCAGACTGAACATTGCCAAAGGCAAGGTCCTTATACATTGCAAAAGTAATTTCTCTCCATGTTGGAAAATTTTGACCTGAGGTATGTACAGGTAACATCCGAGTGACGACCGGCGCGATTTACGACCACCCGTACTTACGACCATGACCGCCAGACACTTTTTTTATTTTATCCCTGGCACCGCAACGCGCAAGCAGCCGGCAACGCGTACTACAATTTTGGCCAGCCAGCATGTCACACACTCGCACAGCAATCTATTGCGTGACGACACTCAATACAGTAGTTATACACTGCAGATACCATCTCGGCAACATCTTCTGTAGTACTGTACACTGTTTTTTTCCTTCAGCGTCCGCCTGAGTCCGAGTGTGTCTGTCGGGTGACGTCTTCTGGCTGTTAGCAGGGAGAGCGATTTTTCAACAGCTGTATTCTTTACGTATAAGTGTTTTCCTTAACCCACAATGTACAATCTAAATATAACACATAAATCGATAATATGAAATATAAAATAATAAAAATGAAACTTAAAGGTAAGTATAACATTTATACATGAACTGTGCAGTAAACAGTTTTGTATACATTACATATATAGTTAAACAGTAATAAAAATCAATAATATTAAATATAAAATGATGAAAATGACACTAAAAGTAAGTATAACATTTATAAATGAACTGTACAGTAAACAGTTTTGTATACATTACAGGTACAGTTATACAGTAATAAAAATTGACAATACAAAATATAAAAAGCTAAAAATGACACTAAGTTATAAAATGTATAAAAAATGTATTGTAAAATAGTATTCAATAGAAAATGTTCGTCTGCGTAAGCTCTCAGTCGTATGGGAGTGGTCCATCGATGAGAAGGTTTGTTCAGCCGTCATCTGTACTTTTCTGAAGGTGTCGGACGTTTCGCCTCCTATCCAAGAGGCTTTGTCAGAGAACTGAAGTCTTACTGGTCGTATCGGCCCTATTTATATATTTATATAAGCCTCTTGGATAGGAGGCGAAACGTCCAACACCTTAAAAAAAGTACAGGTGAAGAAACCTTCTCGTCAATAGAAAATGTTGCATGAAAACAACAGATTGACATCGCAACTATCCTGTCGCGGAAACGTCAGTTCGGCCATTTTGAAGGATTTCGACTTACGACCGTTTGACTTACGACCGTTTTGTCGGAACGGAACCCGGTCGTAACACCCTACAATTCTTGGTTCAAATAATCTGCAGTTAAAATAAAATAAAATAAAAAAATATTCAGCAAGACTACCCTTGTTTGTAAAAAAATCTTTCCGCTGAGGGTTTGGGGTGTTCATGAGCTACCCTTGAGGTACAAGTCAAACCGTGAAGGCTTACAGTGAACAGGTGTTGTTTTCTTTGTAATGTCACATGAATAAGATGGGTCAGGGTTGAGGACAGAGAAAAAAAAACAAAAAAAATGGAGGTCAAAGGAGACGCGGAATAAAACAGACAATGTTGGGAATGACATGGAAGGGAATGAGCGCAATTGCGCATTAGCAGCTTACGGATTAGCCGCTTCCACGGTTCCCAGGCCCCCCACCGACCAGTCAGGCACGCGCAGCTATGACCGTGCGGGCATCCGCTAGCGGCAGCGTCTTAATTAGCCGGCGGGCGTGGGATCGATAAATGAGAAAAGGTAGGACAAGTCGGCGCGGTTCAAGGTTTTCTTGTGTGCTCTTGTAGCAGGCGCTCAATAGGCTCACCAACCTCACCGCATGAGTCGTTGAAGGTGAAGAAAAACTCTCGCCACCTTTCCTACAAAGGCTCACATAACATCAGAATAGCAGCAGTGCACGACACGACTCGGGGATGGAAAAATCCATTCCGTCCTCTTTGCATTGATTTTGTATTTTATTTATTTATTTAACTTAAAGTGCCTTCTGTGGGCTATTTAATGATGTCATGGTAACTGTTCTAGCTAAGGGGTATGAAACTAATTTTTTTTGCCGGGGCCATGTTGTAGTTACAGTTTCCTCTCAAGGGCCTTTATGAATTTGGGGAAACCATTAGTGTTCCATCTCCTCCACATATATACAGAATGCATAACAAATTAATGACTACCATATTTTCCCATGTATAAGGCACACGGAAAGCTTTCATTTTCTTCAAAAGGTGAAAATGCGCCTGATTCGCAGGTGTGCCTGATATGTGAAGTAATATTGAGCCGCAACAGGTCTCACAACTACTGCCAGAGCAACCGACTTCACCCCCCTTGAAGAATTACTGCGTAACCCCAGCCTCTACTTTAGTGCCTTATGATGTGGTGTGCCTGATATTTGGAAAACCTTTATATATATTTGTATATAATATTTGGAAAACATTTTTCATTCATTGAAGATGCGCTTTGTAGTCCAGTGAGCCTTACATATGGAAAAATTATATTGGGGGTGCTCCTTATACTCCGGTGCGCCTTATACACCAGAAAATACGGTAGTTTTCAAATGAAGTGTCAAGAATACTGACGTTATGAATTTGGGGAAACCATTAGAATTGATAAAGGTTTTTTCAGCCGTCATCTGTACTTCTTTGAAAGTGTCGGACGTTTCGCTCCTCATTCAAAGAGCTTCCATTTAGGATATACATATCCTTAATGGACAGAGGTGGCGGTGCCGGACCTCTGCTTTGATAGGTCCCTGCTCTAAGTTTGCGGGGGTGGGGGCAATGGACTACTCCCTGAAGCTAATCTGATCACATCTATTGTCCTGTATGATTACCTCTAATGTTCTATGCCTGGCCCTGATGGCTTCATTCGCCCTGGTATCACCTCATCAGCATGACTAAGTCTATGTGGTAATGACCTAAGAAGTCTGTTCTAAGTATGGTATAAATTAAACCTCAAACCACCATGGCGATTTAGTGAAGTGTTTTGCTGTTTTACAAAAATTGCTTCTTTTACTCCCCTTTCAAACAACCATTTGATGGTATTTCCCCTTCAAACCATCTAAATGACTGTTATTGTAGTTTACAGACGACAATTAAAAATTTTAGTTCGGACTTTAGCTAGTATCATGGCACTTGACATGCTGGATTTAGTTTCATGGGCCGAATAAAATGATATGGCAGGCCAAATTTGGCCCCCGGGCCTTGACTTTGACACCTGTGATCAAACTTGATAGCAAAAACTGAAAAAACATGTGTGTGTAAATATATTTACCCGTCGAGGAGATAGTCGTGCCAAAAAAAAAAAAGCTAAATCTATTTTAGGTTCATTGTGAACGTTTTTTAGTAGTGTATTTGTTTCAACGTACACTGTAACGAACTTCAGGTACTTTGTTGTTAGAATCGATTCTGTTTCGACGGGGAGTTGTTTAACTGGAGTGATCAAACCACATGACCACTGAGTCCATTAACTTGAGTCAGTCACTTGATTTGACCAAATGAATATATGCAATGTACGATGTTTCTGTTGACCGTAGTCTGCTTTCACAAGCCGGCGAAACCGTGAAATCTTGCGGCTGATTTCTTTGAGTCAGAATTGAATCATCTTGAGTCTGTATTTTTTTTTTTCGTCTTCTGTGAATCCACCGACTCAAGTCAGAGAAACAAATGAGGCGAGGGTGCAGTGTTCAGATGATCTGGCACGCCTTGTATATTTAGCAGAAGCCAGTCAGCGGTCTCATATGATCCCTTCGACATTGCTACTCCGGATTCCGTATGAAGGTCTGATTCATTCAATAAGATGGGACTTTTTTTTTAAATTTGTATTCATCGCCCTGTGCCGAATGAAAATGAAAGCATTCTTAGATGATGCTGGGGGAAAGAAAGGTGTTGTGGGAAACCTTCCATGGTTGATGGACAAGGATTTCTAGTAAGGCGCTGACACACGGCGATAAGATTTTCACATTCGTTCCCTTCGCCAGAGGGTCGCCGACGTTGCCGGGAAGTCCACTCAGCCTCACGCTACTGACTCGCTGATCCGCCGCTGGACATAAGCACTACGTTCATTTCACTTCAATTTACACCGCAAGGTTTTTTAGGGTGGTAAAATTGCATTTAATGCCCAGGAGCGGATAAGCAGGTAGAATTGAACAAATCACACGTTTTCCCTGTCCATCCCAACTTTTTATTTTCGAACGAAAGGTTTATTTATGGGTGGTATAATTCCAGACTTGCATTTATTCATGTTGCAGAGTACAGTGGAGAATTATAATGCAACACGGACGCTAGGGTGAAAGCAGCAGTACAACACGGAATTTAAGAGTGGTACTCATTATTCGAGCAAGCATATGTAGGTAATTAATTTTATCTTATGCCTTGATTTTATTTTAACTCATTCACTGCCAGACATGTGCCGAAATATGTCAACTCCAGTGCCAGGGTTTTTTTGTCATTTTCACTCAAATTCCAGGTCCCACAGAATATTGAGTATTAGGACGACATAAACATTCAACGCAGCGTAAGAAATCGTCAATGATCTTCTTTCATCAGAAAAAAATAGTTAATTCCTTAATTATATGATTCTGGAGTTATATGAGCTTGAAATGTGGGTGGCTGTCCAAAATACAACATAATACATATATATTGGTTTATATACCATTTTAACAACAGCTGAAGCTGGAAAAAAAGCGCTAACATGGGGAAAAAAAGTAAATGCTGCTTTCTTGTGGAAGGAAAAACACACCAGAGGCCAGCACTTTATCGGCACCCAAACAAGAAAAAAAACTAAACCCGAACAAATCCGGGAATGGCATTCTATGTCATATTTTCATTTCCCGAATAAATTGGTTAATGGCAGTGAATGAGTTAAGTTGAACGGTCTCGATTCAGCATCACATTGTTGGATGAGCGTGGAAGCGGTGCTGCATACTGATAGACATTAACAACTATTTCTCCGTCATGTTTCTGCTGCTAAAGCTAAAGAATGACTTAAAGGACAAACGACACAATTTTTTTGTTTCCTAATTGACATCAGAAAAACGTTTTATAGCATCTAAAATACCCAAAACACACAAGCTGATATTTTTTGTCAAATGCAAAACACCAATAAAAAATGAGTTAAAGTGTCCCAAAATTACTTCAAAATGACCCCTTGTTCTTGACATCGCACCAGGACGTCTTGCCTTGCTCTAAATCAAAACAATGGCTTCAGATTCGGAGAAGATGCTTTGTTGTTACTCATCCAGTTATGAATATGATTCAAATAGTTCTGAAGAGAAAAGCATAAATGTATGCAATCGATTAAAGAAGTCCTTCCGGATCAATTCGAGCTATCAGGACTCCAATGTAGCGTCTCAGAAAATGCACAAGATGGCACCCAAGCTCCGTTGGAAATGGGCTGATTTGTCTGCTGGGAATTTGTGTCAACAAATATCAAATAGTGGTGATCGTCCTCTTTGACAAGAGATGACCATCTTCACTATTGGTGAAGTACTAGTAATAGTAGTCTTGGTGCAACACACAACGATTCACCATCGCGATATTTATGTGTTGTCCTTCTAATTTCGGCATCAACACAAAGTTTTCAGACCAAACAAAGTACCCAAAATGCATTGTGTGTCGCTTTCTCGGTCAGGGGTGTTCCAGACATGACATCACGTCAGGTATTGTCATCAACTCGAAAACTCAATCTCATACAGCATAGCTTGTTTTAACGGAATGGCTTTTCATTCAAAGCGTACGTCCCATTTTTTGTAATGGGAAAATTTGGGCAAACCTGGCAAACTCTCCCATGTCCTCACTTTCCGCTGACACGTCCCCGGTGATTACCATTTAATCAGCCGCAAACTCTCTTAATTACAACATTAGGCTCCCGCCAATTTGCCAATGCGCTAATGGTTCTCGTCTGCCAACTGAATCGCAATTAGGGACTAACTGTTTCAATTCACCTCGGGGGCCCCTCTGATGGGTCATTACTAGCCTAGTTATATTCGTATAAACCAACCGCCAGGCTGGCAGCACCGCTCCAGTTTGGAGAGCAGCTGCCAATGTTTTATGGCCATCTTGAGGGCCCTTCCCCTCCATCGCCAATATAACGTTTCCGTCCCCCTGAAAAGAAAACCGCAGTGGCAACAGAGGCGTTTTACCTTGTCCTAATTAAATGTCCCTAATGTTCTGTAAATGTACATTTTATAGCGCGAACTCTAACGCAAAGGGACTCGTAGCTCTGTTGACAGAAGGTAAGTGAATCGTTTATACGGGCGTTAGGTATTTGGAGTTACATCGAGGCAAATAAAAAAAGCATTTACCGCCACGGTTAAGAACAAGCTCGATTGTGCGGAGTTGATTGGAGATTAATGGCGTCGTAAAACAACTCACAGAGGCGCCGTTGGTTTTGATGAGTTTGATGTCTAAAGAAAGACTGTGGCTCACCTGTCTTGGAAACAGAAGTTCAGAACATTCAGAAAGGACATAAAAACAGGACCATGTCATTGATGGTAGGCAAACAAATGCTCATTATTATTATTGTGTCATTTAGCGATGCTAAGCTAGTAAGGGCAAGTGAATTCCAAGTGTGTGCATGGCAAGATAGCTGAAAGAACACAAACACGGTACATCATATTAAATATGGTCTTGCACATGATATTGCAAGAGTCCTAGATCACTTAAACCAGGTGCATTGTAAAATATTCACTGCAAGAAGAAGATCAGGAAAGCATGCAAGACAGCGAGCGCCCCTCCATGACCTCAGCTTGACACCTACACAGTCAGAAAATGGGAAATAACCTTTTACAGGGAAAAAATATGTATATTGGGGCTTCTTTGTTCATTTAGATGTTTTGTTGACAATTATGCATGCTTGCCTTCAGGTGTACATTTTATTCTGCAATTTAAGCTCCTGTACAGTGTGTTTGAGTGTGATGAAAAGCACTTTCAAATACATAAAAAATATTTTTATTCTTATTCTTGTTCTTGTTGAAGTTATTGTTTTATTATTATTATTATTATTACATGTTAAGTACCCCGAACACACATTTTACCCATGCATAACAGGCAAGTTGCCCCTGTCAACATGGCCGCCACATAGGCACAGTGGTTTCTACTGCTATGGTGTATTTTGCAATCATTTCAGTGGTTTTCAGGGGAATCTTTGTGAAAAATAAAAAAGAGGGTTTGAGTGATAGAATATGAAGTCTTAGTGGAAGAGCCAAAAAGATTGATTCACAGAAATTAAATTGATTGTTTTAATAATTTACCGGAAACCAGCAAACACATAGATGACACACTTGGAAAAACTGCTGTTTCCACCAAGTGTCACTGCGTGTTGAAATGATCCAGCGAGTAGCAAAATGAAATCTGTCATGAGTAACAGAGGTTGATTTTACGCTTACGGGATTTCATGTTTTTAATTTATTTGATTGTTGTAAACTGAGGACCGCCCGCTCTCTTTAAATGAGGCAAAATGGATTGAACAGAACCTGGTGAAATTACCAAAAATAAATAAACATTCTCACCTTCCTTGTACTTTGATGTCAGAGATGGCGTAAAAATATCTGGACAGGTTGTTTTCGTCCACCATTGTGGCACCGGTGGCTGGCTTCAGCAGCTTAATCCTCAAGTCGGTAATGGTGAAGAAGTCCCTCAGGTTCTTGGTGGTATCCAGCTGGCCGTACAAGGAGGCCATGTTGTGCAGGCGCGGCCCAGCGAACAGGGCGAAGCGGTCCTTGATCTCAAAACGAACCGTCTTGTCATTCTTCCAAACGTAGCCCCGCGAGTAGTCCTCGGTGCAGATGATGTCCAGCAGGGTGCGCTGGGTGAGATCGCCCACCGTTTTTGGTTCCATGGTGAATCCGTCTAAACAGTCTGTGGCATAGAACTGGTAGGGCGTCCACGTCCGGCCGTAGTCTAGCGACTTCTCTAGAACCATCTGTTCAGGCCGGCCCGACTCGAAAGTCAGCACGATGTCGTCGGTCAGCTCGATAGTCTTGTTCCATGACAGCGTGATATTGACTTGCAACGGCTTGGGATATTTTTTCCAGGATGTGGACTGCCAGAAGGTCGTGGGATTGCGACCCTCAAAATCAAACATTAGCTCGGGCGGATGAGCCAGCTCTTCTGTGCTTGCGTCACACTCGTTGTTACACATGTAAGGGTTCTCCTGTGAAGAAAAATTAAATCAATCACATGTAAAAGTAAAAAAAAAAAAGAACAAATCCGAACCCTAAGAGCCACTCTGTTCACTCTTTGGTGTACAGATGGCTTGTGCGGGTTGTTCGTGGAGCCTGATTGATGTCGAGCCTGATTTTAACCTTGCAGTCTACACTCTGCCTTTGAACTATCAAAGTTGAAACTCTCACTGTCGTCTGCCTGTCTCTTTAATGTTTAACCCTCCCCCCCTCACTGCTGCGTTCTTGACCAATCACGTGGCTTTGACCGAAGACTGGGGGAGGGGAATAGAGGACATAAACAATCGGCTGCCATTTTGTTGTTAGAAGAACGGGCTCGTTCGCGAACGACACATCACTCGTTGAGGCAGCTCCGTGTACGAAAAAAGTTCGTATGCCAAGGTAAAATGTTCATAAATGTAACATTCGTAAACCGAAAAGTTCGTAAACCGAGGTATCACTGTATAGTGTAATGTACAATGATCACAACCATGCTCCTCTACCACTGCTTACGTGTAAAATATTAATGCCAGAAACACGCACAATGGTGGAATTGCTGTTTACTTTCGGACTTTTTTTCCTGACAAATATATTTCGTGTTTATTGATCATGTGTCTCTTACACCACATTAATCGTTAATCTGAACACTAATTTTCATCAATTGTTAACAAGCTTCATTTCGCAACAAAGAATCACAGTGACACATTTCACAAAACAACCCCACTCAAACATGTCAAAGTAAAACAGAGATTCGGAAATTACTGAATAACATTATAAAATCTCTTTCAAAGCAAGAATGAAGAAATACAAGTGGGACTTGTATGTCAAGTCAAAACCTCAGTGTAATACTTCAAAAATGGAATTCTTGGTTCCCCCACTTCTCACCATTAAAACAAAAAAAAAAACAAGTGGCCTTTCTTCCGCCAGTGTTCATTTCAGTACTTTGGGCATTTGATCAAGCGCGCACACTCGATGCATGGCGCGCCTCATTAAGATGTCCACGCCGATGCTCGCAAACTAGCGTTCTGCCACCACCGCCACCCAAATTGCTGCTGTAATTGATATTCCTCTTTGGTATTTCAGAGCCGAGAGGGGGACTGGAATCCAAATGACTTGTTTCTTATAAAGCATCAGAGTCACATGTATTTTTCATGGCCACCCCAGTCTGCTCTGTATACGACAGGCATCAACCCAGTCTGTTTGTGTGTGTGTGTGTGTGTGTGTGTGTGTGTGTCTTCTCTGCATTTATCTCTGAGTAGGATCTGACGACAAAAACACGTGTGTTTCTGTGTGTGTGTGTGTGTGAGAGAGAGAGAGGGGGGGGAGGGCAGGGAGAGCAAGAGAGATGGGGGTGTGAGGGGGAGAGAGAGAGAGAGAGAGGACGGAGGGAGAGAGAAGGGGGGAGTAAGGGGGAGAGAAAGAGAGAGGAGAGAGAGAATTAGAGAGAGAGAAAAATAGAGAAGGGGAGATGGGGAGAGAGAGGGAGGGAAAGAGGGACAGAGAGAGGAGAGAAAGAAAAGAAGAAAAGGAGAGAGCGAAATAGAAAGAAGGGGAGATGCGGAGAAAGAGGGACTGAGAGAGATAGGAAGAGAGGGGGAGAGAGAGAAATAGAAAGAGAGGGGGAGGTGGGGAGAGAGGGAGGGAAGAGAGGGAGAGAGAGAGAAAGAGAAGAAGAGTGAGGGGGAGAGAGAGAAAGAAAAGAAGAGAGGGGGAGAGAGAAATAGAAAGAAGGGGAGATGGGGAGGGAGGGAGAGAGAGAGAGAGAGAGAGAGAGAGATGGAGAGAGAGCGAGGGAAAGAGATGGAGAAAGAAAGAGAGGAAGAGTGGCGGGGAAGAGAGAAAGAGCAGAAGAGTTAGAGAGAGAGAGAGAGAGAGAGAGAGAGAGAGAGAGAGAGAGAGAGAGAGAGAGAGAGAGAGAGAGAGAGAGAGAGAGAGAGGAGTGAGGGGGACAGAAAGTGTGAGGGGGTGAGAGAGATACAGAGAGGAAGAGCGGGCAAGAGAGAGCGAGTGGGAAGCGATGGCAGTGAGAGGGGGGAGTGAGGGGGTGAGAGAGAGGGGAGAGCAAGAGAGAGATAGAGGGGAACAGACAGAGCGAGGGGGATGTGAGAACGATAGAGAGATGGGAGCGAGGAGAGACAGAGTAAGAGAGCGAGCGATCAGAAGACTGACTTCCATTGGCATTCTGCTCACCCTTGCCCGATTCGCCCCCCGCCCTCCCCCACCACCTCCACCTCCGACCTCCCGCGGAACAATGAGGTTAAGTGCTGATGAGATTCGCACCCACTGTAAGCGGCTCGATAATCAGCAATCATTTGACACCCCACACGCTGGAATTATCTAAAGGTGGAACAATCATTTTGGCGACAGCCAGTCGTTTGTCGCTTTGCTCTCTCTCGCTCTCGTCTCTCTAGACGCGAGATGGACACGGCTGATAGAGAATCACCACAAACAATACTGATAAGCCATAGCATTGTTATTTTAAAGCCGTTTTTATTTTTCTCTTTTTAGCCTCAACTGAGCTCATGAGTTTTTACACACGCGTTTTTTAAAAAATCTTTGTCACATGGCATTTATCTCAAAAGGCGTTTTATTTGAAGCTCTATTTCACTGTTCAAAAAAGGCTTGATTCATGACCCTTGCGCCCTGATACAGACCCCCCCCCCCATTTTTTTTCCAACTCTATCAGCCACTTGCACTTCAGCAAAGTGGGGAGTCAATAACAAGGCCACGCGGCGGCAAGATTGCAGGGCGAGCCCGACTCAAAGGCGCGTGGCGTAATCCAATTAGAAGGCTAATAAGGGTGATGCCGCCGAGACACAAGCGGGGAGGAATGGAAAAGGAGACCTTTTCCGCTGGCGGTGTTTCCATCGAAACTGTTAAAGGACAACCGACGTCTCCGGACAAGTTGTGTCCATAATTTGTAAAATGGCTTCAAATGACTTCTACTGAGCATATTTAATACGATTCCACCGCATATAGCTATATTTTACGTTTTAAGACTTGCACTGAATATTCAGGAAGTCTTGTTTTTGACTTGGTGACGAGTCCGTACGTGACGTCACTGAAGGAACGCCCCTGACCGGAAAAAAGGACACATTGTAGCAGTCCTTCCATCAGATCAATGCTTGTTTGGTCTGAAAACCTCGTGTTGCACCAGAAAGAGCCAGAAGAGGGCGTCCAAGCTCCATGTAAGGAATTTATCAGCCTGTGGAAACAGGCTGATCCATGCCTCACAGGAGCTCGGTGGCCTTTATTTGCCTCTTTTTGGGTGAGACATTTGCCCCCAATGTTGCCTCAAAATGGCACGGAATAAATTATTTAATTGAATGCAAACATGTATGCTTTCCTCTTCAGAAGTATTTGAATCATATTCATAACTTGATGTGTAACAAGAAAGCATATTCCCCGAATCTGAAGCCATTGTTTTTATTCTCCAGCAATGCAAGACGTCTTGGCGTGACATCAGGGATGGGGGCGGGACTTTGTGAAAATGCCCAATTCGCAGCTCAATTTTTTGCAGATTTTGGACACTTTAAGTCATTTTTATTGGTGTTTTGCATTTGAATAAAAATATCATGCTGTGTGTTTTGGGTATTTTAGGTGCTATAAAATGTTTTTCTGATGTCAGTTAGGAAACAAAAAAGTGACGTCGGTTGTCCTTTAAGTGTTTCCCTTCTTGAGACGGCAACGCACTCGTGCACAGGCCAAAGAGGCAGAAAAAAATAAAACAAAATGTGTGATGGAAGTCGTGATTTGATACATCAAAGCCATGTTGAATTATGTCTGTGGTTTCTGTTTATTATATTTTATTTTTTGTAATTTGGGTTGACTTTCTCTTTTCGGTGCGTATACGTGGTTATTGCTCAATGTTTTATGAACAAGTGACTTTGATTTAAATCTCCTAAGATTGCCATTAAGCACAGTGATACCTCATTTTACGAACTTAATTGGTTCCCAGACAGTGTGTGTAAGGGGAAAAGTTCGTCTGCCAAACATATATTTCCCATAAGAAATCATAAATATGAGAATAATCCGTTCCCAAAAAACATAAGTTTCTATTAAATAAGCCTTAAAACTACACAAAATATACCTTATTTTATGTATAATAACGGTGCTATTGTATTGTAATTAAAGAAATAAACTGTACTATGTATAAGAAAGTCATTTTATTTACCTTTGTGATAATAGTTGTCAATAGATGACTTGGTTTGTTTGCCAAAAACTAGTTCATATGCCAAGATTATATTCTTGCGAATTTAATGTTCTTAGGGCGAAGAGTTTGTAAACTAAGCCGTTCATAAGCTGAAGTATCACTGTATTTGATGAAGTCTGTTTTTGCTGCCTTTGGTTTTGCTTTGACAGCTTTTTAGATGTTCCTTTTCTTCCCATTGCGTTGGATTCGAATTCTGAGCCATCATTGTCCAACGTTTGGGGGACAAAATCGGATTGGATTGGATTTATTAATTATGAAAGGAAGAGGAAAGGAAAGAATGAAGTAGAAAAACAAGAGCTGCTGGAAAGGCAGCCACTCTCGCGGGGCCATCTTGAAGTCAAAAGAACAAAAAAAGTAAATAACAAATAATATGACAACACAAAAACACAATCATTCATTCTTTATCATTTTCTGTACCTTCTACATGAAGCAGTTCTAGACGAAAGAGGAGAGGATCAAAGCGTCCTTTTCACCAGTGGATTAGGCATGGTGGAATGTGCTACAAGCTAAATGTTGAAATGTTAAAAAAAATCCACATTATTTGGATTTTCGGGGACCTTAGTAGTGCAACTCAGCCCATCTGGGTTGTTGTTGGTTTTATTTTGGTAGGTTCGTACTTCCTGTGCACATGAATTTTTTATTGATGTCGTGCATTTGAGGCCATCTTTTTGTGGTTTGTTTTGGCAGCCTCCGACATTTTTTTTCATATTCAATATTCTTGGCTTGATGACACTGTCAACCAGAGCCAATATAGCAAAATTGTTCAATTAATTTGTATAGCTCTTAATCACACAAGTCTCAAAGAGCTTAGCAAGCGTGACTGTTGAAACATATTAACAAGATTCCTGATCAAAATTGCCAACTGGAGAAGAAAAATGTCAAAAATATCCCTTCTAAGTATCTCCCTTCTAAGAGGAAAAGTGTCCAATGCGTGCCAAATGGACAACAAGTAGCATGTAGCTAGCATGGTGCTGGACAATGTTCATTATGTGATTCACTGCCATTCAAAAATTTAGTCCGAAATTGAAAATATGACAGAGTGCCAATCCAAATCTGCTCGGGTTTTTTTTTTTTAATGCTTGAGTGCCGATAAAGCGCTGGCCATGGCCTCTGGCAATGTTAATTCTTTTCCACAAGGGGGCAGCATTTCCCCCTTTTCCCATGTTAGCGCCTTGTTACAGCTTTAGCTGTTGTTAAAGCACTAAATAAACCAGTCTGTATGTATTGCATTGTATTTTGTGCAGCCGCCCCCATTTCAAGATCAGATCACTACAGACCCACATAACTTAGGGATGAACTCTTTTTTTCTGATGAAAGAAGAAAGTCTAAGGTTTCTTACGTTGCATTAAATGTGTGATGTAGTCCTAAAACTCAATATTCTGTGGGTTCTGGAATTCAAGTGACAATGACAAATACCCTGGCACTTAAGTGGACACATTTTTGCACGTCTGTCAGTGAATGAGTTAAAGACAACATGAGAATCCACTCAACCAAATTTTGGATACCAAAGAACTTTGATTTGGATCTAATAGGAACATTGTTTACAGTCCAACCTTGGTTTTTGACCATAATCCATTCCAGAAACCAGTTTGAAAACCAATTTGGTCGAAAACCAAAACATTTTCCATGGTAATCAATGCAATCAATGCTTTTTGTTTTTGTTTATCGTGATTGAACAATACAAACACTTCTGCTCACATTGGAACTCTAAACGAGGATAATGCTTCGGTCACAATGAGACGCAACACTAGGAAGTGATGTAGAAGGAAGGACAGGGGAGTCGAGTGGTGCATTCAGGTGCACTCAGTTTGGTTGAGTACCCATTTTCGGTTGTAAACCGAGGCATAAAATAAAAGAACATTTTGGTTGAGAACCGAGCTGTTCAAAAACCGAGTTTTGACTATTTGTGAGTGCTCTTTGACAAGACAAAGCACGGCGTAAAAAAAAGTTTCTAATCTCCCTAAGCTTCTTATACAGGAAATTAGCTAGCTAGCTTCAAGCCTGTTATATGATCAAAAAAGTAGTGGGATTTTTTGTTATATGGTCTTATATTTGAAGGTTTTACAGAACCTGTGATTTCCCCAAGGTCTTTCATTTGTTGGTCTCCCTGAAACGTCACGTCCGCAGCTAACGACGAGCAATTTCCCCATCGAACAGCAAGCCGCAAATAAGTAAATAAGGGAGACATTTGCATCGCCGCGCCGGCAGAAGAAATGAGGAAAGTGGTCATAAATTCAATCCATAATCATCCTCTCGTCGCCCGCATCCACTTTGAGGCTTCGGGGAAAGCGATCAATCTCTTGGAGGAAGCCCCGTTCGGCAGCAGCGGGGGGATTCGTTCCTTTCACAAAAGTCCCTTCCATCATTAATAATGCTCAATAGAGCAGAGGCACTTTCCCCATCTAACAGTAAGTGACACTATTTACTCTGAGCTACGAAACGCCCACCGCGACGGAATTCTTTCTGATGGCTCGGGCAAGGAAAAGAAGGTCAGAGCCTTCCGTCGGATGTCCCGCGGTGGTTATTTAAAGGACAACCGACGCCTCCCGACAAGTTGTGTCCATAATTTGTAAAATCGCTTCAAATGACTTCTACTGAGCGTAATTTACAAAGATTCCACCGCATATAGCTATTTTTTACGTTTTAAGACTCGCACTGAATATTCCGGAAGTCTTGTTTTTGAGTTGGTGACGAGTCCTCACCCTACGTCACTGAAGGAACGCCGCTCACCGAGAAAGGACATACCTTGCATCACCTCAATGCATTTGGCTGTACTTTGTTTGGTCTGAAAACTTCGTGTTGATCCGTGTTGATGGCGAAATTAGTAGGGAAACACATAAATATCGCGATGGTGAATCGTTGTGTGTTGCGCCTAAGACTTCTACAGTGTATTTGATGTTCGCTTGCAAAACGTCCCAGGAGACAATTTACATGGAGCTTTTTCGCCCTCGTCTGCCTTTTTTTGGGTACTGTGAGTACTAAAGAGTTTGTCACTACATTTCTCTCCACATGCGTCAAAATGACCGCAATAAATTCTTTAATCGATTGCAAACATGTATGCTTTCCTCTTCAGAACTATTTGCATCATATTCATAACTGGATGAGTAACAAGAAAGCATCTTTTCCGAATCTGAAGCCATTGTTTTGATTCTCGAGCAAGGCAAGACGTCTTGGCGTTACACCACGAACAAGGGCCGGGACCTTTTGAAACTGGCCACTTACGGGTTCAATTTGAAGTAGTTTTTGAACACTTTAAGTCATTTTTATTGGTGTTATGCATTTGACTAAAAATATCAGCCTGCGTGTTTTGGGTATTTTAGATGCTATAAAACGTTTTTCTGATGTCAGTTAGGAAACAAAAAATTGATGTCGGTTGTCCTTTAACAACGAAAACACCACCTCCTGCCTGATCGATAGCCTCGCTACCTACCTGGGGCCACCTATTGGAAAACAATAAGCCCCATCAGCTTGATCCTTCACCTGCAGTCAAGGCAGAGGCAACGAAGATGAAACCGATAATTGTCTGACTCAACAGGTGATCATATAGCCGCTGTGGATCACTTTGGGAGTGTCGCACAATCCAATTGAGTCACTTACTGGACTTTTCAAGGGGCACTTTGACTTCATTTTTCATGTGAGGTATCGGTACATAAAATTATTTCAAGAAGGCAATAATTAAGACGACTATGCCGCCCCCCCCCCTGAAAAAAAGGACCAAAAAAATCATAATTGGCATCGCAACCTGGCAGAAAAAAAATCATCAGATATTGGCATCATAATCCCATAAAAAAATGAAAATCAAAATGTTCTTATTTTATTGGATTGGATTTGGATTGGATTATCTTTCATTAGTCTCACAGTGGAGAAATTTACATTTCACAGCAGCATAGTATGAAAGAAAAGAAAAGAAAGGAAAAAAAAAGTAGAAAAACAAAATACAGGAGCTTCTGGAAAGGCAGCCACTCTCGCGGCGCCATCTTGAAGTCAAAAGAACAAACAACTAAATAATATGACAACACAAAGACACAGGAAGTCATTCATTGTTATGAACTTTCTGCACCCACTTTGTTACATGAAGCAGTTCTCGATGAAAGAGGAGAGGATCAAAGCATCCTTTTCACCAGTGGATCAGGGACGTCATGATGGAATATGCACGTCTATTAGAAGCTAAATGTTGAAAGCAGACACTAAACTGTAGCATCCATTGACGAAAAGGGATTTATGAGATTTAGATGGAAATAATCATGCCCCCCACCCTGTTTTCCTTCAACAGTAATATAAGGTTGATCTTAAGGGCGCTGCATTGTGCGCCATGTTATTAGCCTCGACCATCTGCAGTCTCCCGGCTGCATGGCGGTGACGATGGAGACGTGTACAATGGCAGCGAGGGTCCGATCATTAGCAAAACCAAAAAAAAAAGCAAAAAGGGTGGGGGGCGCAGATCGTGTTAAATGTCAGCGGGCGTGGAATTAAGAAGCCGATCTAATTGGCGGCCGGCCAATCGGTTTAAAAAAATCAAACATGAAATGAAAAGTCAAGATGCTGATACGAAAAGCCGAGCACACTTAAAATAAAACAAAGTGAATGGAAATTATGCATGAAAATATTCCAACAGTCTTAATAAGGCGGGTCATAAAAACGGTCAACATCAGGCTCCATATATATTTTTTTAAAGCTACTGATGAACCTAAGCAGCTGGTTTCATATTTAACTCATTCATTTCCAGATGATGTGTAAAAATGTGTCCACTTCAGTGCCAGGTTTTTTGTCATTGTCACTCAAATTCCAGGAGGACCCAAGGATTATTGAGTTTTAGGACTACATAAGCATTCAATGTAGTGTAAGAAACCTTAGACTTTCTGTTTTCATAAAAAAAAAGAGTTAATTCCTAAGTTATATGTGTCTAGAGTGATCTGAGTTTGAAATGGGGCCAGCTGTCCACAATACAATGCAATATATACATATTTATATGGCGCTTAACAACAGCTGAAGCTAGCACAAAGCGCTAACATAGAAAAAAAGGGAAATGCTGCCCAATTGTCAGCTGTCAGGCTTCTTAATAAACACGTGATTGAAAAAACTGAATGTGTAAAAATGTGTTATAGTTATATCGGTCTGGAGTTATCTGAGCTTGAAATGGGGGCGGCTGTCTAAAATACAACACAAACGTATTGCTTTATGTGGCGCTTTAACAACAGCCGAAGCTAAGAAAAAGCTAACATGGACAAAAGGCAAATTCTGCCCCCTGGAGGAAGGGAAAACATTGCCAGAGGTCTGACCACCACATTATTAGCATATGTGGGTTTCTCCGGGTACTCCGATTTCCTCCCACACTCAAAAAAAAATGCATGGCAGGCTGATTAAAAACTAAATTGTCCTAAAGCGTGATTGTAAGTGTGAATGGTTAGTTTTCTCAATGGTTAGTTGAGCTTTGCGATTGGCTGTCAACCAGTTCAGGGTGCCCCCCCCCCCCCCCCCCCCCCCGCCAACTATCCAATGACCACTGGGATAGGTTCCAGCACCTCCCCCGCAATCCTTCTAAAGATAAAGCGGATGAATGGATTGTATGTTTCTTATTGTACATCGTCACCATTGTTTTTGGGCGTATGTTTTTTCATCATCAACCAAAGCCTTCTAGTCAAAACAACACAAAAAGTCTTTAAATAGAGCGTAACTTAACAAAACCTTTGGGGCTGGAAAAAAAAGAAGAAACTTCCATTGGATGTGAAAGCAAGAGGTGTCGCTGGATTAATCAGCCGGCGGTCCCGCTCGTCCTAACACCTCCCAACCTGCTACATGACACCTGCGCATGCACCCCGCCACATGTCTGCCATGAATCACACTCCACCAGGACTTTGACAATTGGCGTCTTTCTCCATTATATTCCTCCGAGTGGGAATTGATCCACCCCCACCGCCGGACAACAGAAATGGCGAACGGATGAAGCACCACTAGATGAAATCGCAAGGTGGCAATCGGCGAACACAATAAACTTCTCATCGGTTGAAAAGGCAAACTCCATTTTTCCAACGCCCCCAAAAGCAACGCTGTGTAAATCCAAATGATTCCTAAGTGGATGACATCCACAGAGATCGGGCCTATAAAAAGGACCAAGTGTGTCGCTCTATTTTATCGGACTGTTGATCCTTTTGAGTGTCTTATAAAGCGTCCGACGGGAATAGGGGTCAACATATCTGGGCCGTTTGCGGCTTACAAAATCCATCTGGGTTGAGTGACCGCTCGATCATATCTCGGGATCGAGTATCACATGACTTGGAAAGTTGTGGAGTACATCTGATATACAGGAGATAAGCAAGGTTGGATTAGATTAGCCTTTATTAGTCTCGCAGTGGAGGAATTTGCATTTCATAGCAGCAAAGTGAATAAAGTAAGAGGAAAGGAAGAAGTAGAAAATATACAGGAGCTGATGTAAAGGCAGCCACTCTCAAAGCGCAATTTTGAGGTCAAAATAACATTTAAAAACTAAATAACAAATAATGTGACACACTTTCTGCACCCTCTTTGTTGTATGAAGCAGTTGTAGATGAAAGAGGAGAGGATCAAAGCGTCATTTTCACCAGTGGATCAGGGACGTCATGGTGAAGTGTGCACGTCTGCTTCAAGCTAAATGTCAAAGGCAAACACGACGCTGTAGCATCCATTGACGAAAAGAGACTGTCTCATATTTCCTGTCCCACGTAAATCCGCTTCAATTCCAAGCTGCGACAATTCCACATACGCATTGGCTTTCTGTTGTGGAATCCAAAAAGTCCTGGAGGACTAAAATTTCCTCGCAGATTAAATTTGGAGGGTTAGGGTGTTGAGCAAAAATAACTGTATACTGTGTACAGCCCAAAATTCATATGGTGGTATAATTTTCAGGCGAGTGACTGATATCACAAAGGTATCAAAGTCAAGGCCCGACATCATTTTATTCGGCCCGTGAAAGCAAATTAAACTTGTGAAATGCCATGATGCTTGCTAAAGTCCGAACCAAAATGTAAAATTGTCGTATGCAAACCATAATAACATGCATTATTCTTGACTTCAGATTTGAAAACTATCCATCCATCTATCCATCTTCTGCCGCTTATCCGGGGTCGGGTCACGGGGGTAGCAGCTTCAGTAGGGAAGCCCAGACTTCCCTCGCCCCAGCCACTTCTCCTAGCTCGTCCTGGTGGATATCCGAGGCGTTTCCAGGCCAGCTGGGAGACATGGTCTCTCCAGCGTGTCCTGGGTCGTCCCCGGGGTCTCCTGCCAGCCGGGCACGCTCGGAACACCTCACCAGGGAGGCGTCCAGGGGGCATCCTAATCAGATGCCCGAGCCACCTCATCTGGCTCCTCTCTATGTGGAGGAGAAGCGGCTCGACTCTGAGCCCCCCCCGGATGACCGAGCTTATCACCTTATCTCTAAGGGAGAGCTCGGACACCCTACGGAGAAAGCTCATTTCGGTGCTTGTACCCGGCCGGGATCTCGTTCTTTCGGTCACAACCCATAGCTCGTGACCATAGATGAGGGTCTGGACGTAGGTCGACCGGCTTTTTGCCTCAGCTCCTTCTTCACCACGACAGATCGGTACAAAGTCCGGAAACTAGTTATTCATTAATGTGTTGTGCGTTCAATATGTACCATATTTTCCAGTGTATAAGCCTCACCGAGTATATGGCGCACCCCCAATGAATGGTGTATTTTCTAACTTTTTCCATAAATAAGGCGTACCGGACTCTAAGGCGCACCTTCAATGAGTGAAAAATGTTCCCCAAATATAACTTATAAATACTTTCCATATATAAGGTACACCACATTATTATAAGTTTCTACAGTAGAGGCTGGGGTTACACACTACTTCTTCTACAGGGGGGGAAATGGAGTCGGTATCTGTTGACAGGATTTGCGAGACCTGTTGTGGCTCAATATTACTTCACATATAAGGCGCACCTGCGTATGAGGCGCAGGTTCATTTTAGGTACACCGGAAAATATATGTGAAGGGTATTAAACATTGTAATGGTTTCCCCAAATTCACAACAGTCCCAGAGAGGAAATCGTAGCTACAACATGGCAGGATGATTAAACACAAATTATCGCTCGGTTGTGTGAGCTCAGATGGTTGTTCACGGTTCAGGGTGTCCCCCAAATACAGCTGGGATAAGCTCCAGCACACCCTGTGATACTTGTGGGGGATAAAGTGGATTAGAAAATGAAGGAATCCGGTAAAAGATGTAATATTAGTACAACCTGTTGTATGAATTGCAGAGCTAAAGCTAAAGAGTCAAAGAAAAGTCCCCTATTTAGTGTGAATATTTCATGACTTATTTATCTAGGTATCCAGCTATTTAGCTGGCTATCTCGCTAGCTATAGCTATCTGCTATCTATTTGCTATCTAGCTCCCTGGCCGTCTATCTAGGTAGCTATCTATTGGCTAGCTAGCTAGATAGCTTTCTATCTATTTTAGGTACTTACAGATTGAGTGAATGCTGGCGCATGTGGCTGCCACTGCTCACTCAAAGGAAAACGTATCCTGTGACGGTAGAGTGACATTGAGAGTTTTGAAAGGCGCTTATGAATGAAATGTATTATTATTAAGGGTTGTCAAGATGCTATTTTTGTTTTGTACCAAATCTTGGAGCAATTTAAGATTTCTGGTGAGCCACATGAAGAAGCAAAGGACAATGAGTAATTCCCCGTGATTGAGTCTGACGTGTTCTTCGTTGGCGTGATACGTTGACATCTTGTGTTTTGGATTTAGAAATGAAACAGATCACGCCGGCCGGCTTTGATGTCGTCCATCCTGTACATCAAAGAGTGGAGTATTAAAATAAATTCAAGTTAACGCTAGGTCAATTTAATGTTTTGGGCTTCACTCTGTTATATAAAAAAAGACATGAAAAGACATACGTCAAGTGTTGGGTGGGGGTGCAGAGGTGACATTCGTAACTCGCTATCTGCGTCAACATTTTAATCATAAACCACCAACGGAAAAGCCACACATCTTGCGGCGTGTTCATGTTTTCCAATTGCCGCACATCAAGCACTGTGTACCCCCCCCCCCCGTTTTTTTTTTTTTTACGTAAACGTAGACCTAGCCGAGGCAGTCCCTTTGAGGACGCCACCGCTTCCAAGTCTGCTCCTTTGAAGTCGACGCCTAGCCAAATAAGACCCCCACCCCCACCCACCCTGTCCACCCCCCGCCGCCACTGCCCCATGAATCCAAATTGAGATCTACGACTGCAGACAAAAGGGAAATAGAGCTGTGTGTTAATTAACACCTTGTCTCATTATCTGTCCCACGTGGCGCTGTCCCACTGGACCGCATTTAACGCCGCTTATCGTGATCATAGCGCCACTAACAGTTGTGTGTACGGACAAACTTTTCCATGTCTGTATAACATCGTTGCGTGGTACGTTTGTGTACTCGTGTGTGCGTACGGGATTAGAGTCTCTCTGATGTTGAGGGTTGAATAAAACGCTTCAACGTTACTCTAATGAGCGGCTTTTTAATTCTCTCTGCAAGTTCTCGGATTGCGATGCGCTTGATTTATCACGCCGCCTGTTAAGTGGTTCGCTAGTAAGGGGTAAATTTAAAGCAAAGAGCTCGATACATAACTTCATAAAGGGGACAGCAGTTCATTTCGTATCGAGACATCCTTTTAGAGCAACGGCGTCAAAGTACAGGCCCGGGGACCGAATCTGGGCCGCCACATCATTTTATTCGGTCCGCAAAAGAAAATCAAGCATTTCAAGTGCCATTTTCCTTGCTAGAATCTGAACCAAAATTTCAAATTGTCATACGTAAACCACAATAACAGTCATTATTCGTGACTCCAGATTTGAAAACTAGTGATTCATTAATTTTTTGTGCGCTCTATATGTAATGTGTGGAGGGGATAAAACGTTTTTTCGGCTTCCCAAATTCGAAAGGAAACCACAATGTGGCCTGTGGCAAAAAAATGTGTTTGACACCCTTGTTGCGGAGTATAAGGTGGAAATGTATGCTACATGCACTGTATAGTGACTATTTTTTTTATTTATCATTGTATTTGTCGCTATCTAGCAGGCTACTCAGCCGGCTATCTAGATAGCTACCTAGCTGGCTATCTATTTGCTATCTATTAGCTATTCGGATGGCTTATTAGCTATCTCGTTGGCTATCTATTAGTTATACCGCTACCTATCTGTTTAACTTTTAGCTATCTATTGGCTATCTATTAGCTAGTGAGCTAGCTTTCTTTCTATTTGAGTTAATTCCGTGTTGAGTGAACGCCGGGGTGTGTGGCTGCCGCTACTCACCGACAAAAAAACTTATCCTGTGACTGTAAAGTGACCTTGAGAGTTTTGAAAGGCGCTTATAAATGAAATGTATTATTATTATTATTATTATTATTAACTCACTTGACAATAAATTGAAATTAGTAAATATATTCTTTAACTCATTCACTGCCAGACATGTGCAAAAATGTGTCCACTCCAGTGCCAGGGTTTTTGTCATTGCCACTTGAATTCCAGGACCCAGAGAATATTGAATTTTAGAACTATACAAACATTCAATGCAGCATAAAAAACTCTCTTTTTCCATTAAAAAAAAAAGTTATTTCCTAAATTTGATGGGTCTGGAGTTATCCGAGCTTGAAATGAGGGCGGCTGTCCAAAATACAATGCAATACATACATATTGGTTTATATACCGCTTTAACAACAGCTTAAGCTGGAAAAAAGTGCTAACATGGAAAAAAAGGGGAACGCTGCCCGCTTGTGGAATGGAAAAAACATTGCCAGAAGTCTGGCCAGCATTTTATCGGCACCCAAGGAAGAAAAAAACAGAACCCGAACTGATTCGGGAATGACGCTCTCCGTCATATTTTCAATTCCCGAATAAATTTGTGAATGAGTTTTAAAAAAGTGTTGCAACACTCAAAAGCGGTCTTGGTCTGGTTTCAGGCTCCACTCCCAGTCTCGGTCTTGTCTTGGTGATCTCCATTGTTGCCATAGCGACCACTGCTCATCCTGTCACGTGTTTGCGTTCGATACTAATTGGGCCGCCATGTATTCCTCTCGATACTCATCTTGCATTTTCTGAGTCGCACAAGATTTTACCAAGTTGGACGTCCGATATCTGACACTTCACGATACCGCGGGTGAAAACAATTCTGCGTTGCTGTCAATTGAAGTCTGGTTTCTTCTTCATAACATCACTTGCGGGGATGCCGGCGTAGGTCTGTCACATCTCCAGAGAATCAAAACGCTAAGTAGCACCAAATCCGCGCTGACTCCGGCAGACGGAGGTGACAAGTTCACCATGTTTGATGTTGGGGAGGAGGGGGTGTTCCATTTTTTTTCAGTAAAAAAATATTTTGAGTTAAGTCATTTATGATAGTATTTTTTTGGGAGGTGGTGGTTGTGCTTTCACAAAGGGCGGTGAATTATCACGGTCGACACCGTCAAATAGATGATATTGAGAGCGAGACTGGGAAAATCGCGCGGTTATTGTGCTAACTCGCCGCGTCAATCTGCATAGTTATTAGAGCCGTCGATTAATTTCAAATGCCAGCCGGCTTGCGAAATAAAGCAGTGCTCAAATGTCAGCCTTTCATTCAGTATTATATAAAAATCCTGCCCACCCCGAAAAAAAAAGTCCGTTCCCCTGTTCTTTCCGGGCCTGTACACACAGACACACACACACACACACACACACACACACACACACACACACACACACACACACACACACACACACACACACACACACACACACACACACACACACTTTTTGGTTTCCTCTCAGATCGATGTGGCTTGACAACGTAATGGCTGAGGGGGAGAGCGAGCTCCCAACAGTTGCATGTCATCCTGCCACTGTTTCTGACTTCAAACCTGTCCGGGCGCTGCAGGATTTTTTTAACTCAAAATAAATGAATGAATGAATGAATGAATGAATGAATGAATGAGTGAGTGAGTGAGTGAGTGAGTGAGTGAGTGAGTGAGTGAGTGAGTGAGTGAGTGAGTGAGTGAGTGAGTGAGTGAGTGAGTGAGTGAAAAATGAGTGAATAACGAGTGAATAACGAGTGAATAATGAGTGAAAAATGATGAAATAATTGGATTGGATTTGGATTGGATTGGATTTTCCTTTATTAGTCTCACAGTGGAGAAATTTACATTTCACAGCAGCAAAGTGATGAAAGGAATGAAAGTAGAAAAACAAAATACATGAGCTGCTGGAAAGGCAGCCACTCTCGCGGCTCCGTCTTGAAGTCAAAAGAACAAAAAAAAAAACTAAATAACAAATAATATGACAGCATAGAGACAATATGACAAATGAAAGACACAGAGAGACGTTCATTCTTCAGGACTTGCTGTACCCTCTTTGTGATGACATGATAATGAGTAAATAAAGTGAATCCATATATCTAAAAGGTTTGTATAAGCCACATTTTACATGGAAATGTATTTATTGAGCCATGGGCAGAATTACGACTTAAACGGACAGTTAGGACAGCGGAAAAAAAATCATTGAGAAGGGTCCCACTCTCAAAGACTGCAAAAACCAAAACAAGGGCATGGAAAATCTGACTGGACCCTGCCCACCCTACCCACCACCTTTTCCAGCAAGTCCCCTAAGGCAGGCGCTATCGATCCATGCGCACCAAATCCAGCAGACATTTAAACATTCTTCCCCCTAGCCATTAACTCTAAACAGTAACCCAAATGTAACTGTATAGTGCCTCTTTGCAATTTTGCACAACGCTGTGCAACAGCATCCCGTTATAATCATTGTAGCTTCAGCTCTGGACTCCCTTGAACCACTGTTACTGACCAATATAATATCCTGCGACAGACACTTTGAGGCGCTCAAGGAAATCTGCATAATTGCACATGTGTTGTACTACAATTACAGCGACTGATCACTTTAACTCACTGCCAGACACATGCAAAAATATGTCAACTTCAGTGCTAGGGTTTTTGTCATTGTCCCTTGAATTCCAGGACCCACAGAATATTGTGTTTTAGGACTACATAATCATTCAGTACAGGGTTAGAAACCTTAGACTCTCTTTTTTAATCATAAAAAAAGAGTTAATCCCTATATTATATGCTTCTGCAGTTATATGAACTTAAAATGAGGGTGGCAATGCAATACATACATATTAGTTTATATAGCGCGTGAACAACAGCTGAAGCTGGAACAAACTGATAACATGGAAAAATTGGGAAATGATGCCCCCTTGCGGAAAGGAAAATACATTGCCAGAGGCTATGACCAGCGCTTTGTCAGCACCCAAGCATGAAAAAACAAAAGCGAAACAAATTCGGAATGGTGCTCGATGTCATATTTTCAATTCCTGAATAAATCCGTGAATGGCAGTGAATGACTTAAAATGGTTCACTGATTTTTTGCACCAACTGTACAACTGTTATCATATTTCATTATATCACTGATCACTTTCGCTTTGCTTTATATTTTGCACAGTTGATTCCTGAGAGGTACTACTTACCTTCCATACTTATTTATAACATTTTTTTAATGATAATACTTGAGCAGCGTGTTCTACCGGAGACAAATTCCTTGTGTGTTCTACACATTTGGCCAAGAAAGATGATTCTGATTCTGATGATTACCTTCAAGGTGGTCAAACAAAAGCAGACATTTTGACATTAAGCACCGAAAGATTTGAAATTTTGATGCCATGCTCGGCTATGATTGGATAGCGTAGGCAAATAAATAAATAAAACTCGAGTTAGTCCCGTCAGCTTATGATTACACTGCGAGGCGGATGAGCTAACCACTTAATCACTGTGTCGCCATTTTTAAAATGCCACCTTAAAGGACAACCTACACCTCCGGACAAGTTGTGTCCATAATTTGTAAAATCACTTCAAATGACTTCTACTGAGCGTATTTTACAAAGATTCCACGGCATATAGCTATATGCTACGTTTTAAGACTCGCTCTGAATTTCAGGAAGTCTTGTTTTCGAGTTTGGTGACGATTCCTGATGTGACGTCACGTCAGGAACGCTCCTGACCGAGAAAGCGACACACAATGCATTTTGGCTACTTTGTGTGGTCTGAAAACATTGTGTTGATCCGTGTTGATGGCAAAATTGGAAGGAAAGCACATAAATAATGCTATGGTGAATCGTTGTGTGTTGCACCAAGACTACTATTTGATACAAATTCCCAGCAGACAAATCAGTTGATTTCCAACGGTGCTTGTACACCATCTTGTACATTTTCTGGGAGCTACACTGGAGTCCAGACGCCTCAAGTTGATCCGGAAGGACTTCTTTAATCGATTGCAAACATTTATGCTTTCCTCTTCAGAACTATTTGAATCATATTCATAACTGGATGAGTAACAAGAAAGAATCTTCTCCGAATCTGAAGCCTTTGAATCATTGTTTTGATTCTAGAGCAAGGCAAGACGTCCTGGCGTGACGTCACGAACAAGGGGGCGGCACCTTCTGAAACTCGCCATTTCCGAGGGCATTTTGAAGTAGCTTTGGGACACTTTCAGTCATTTTTATTGGTGTTTTGCATTTGACTAAAAATATCAGCCTGCGTGTTTTGGGTATTTCAGATGCTATAAAATGTTTTTCTGATATCATTTAGGAAACAAAAAATAAATAAAATGAACCACATTGGTGCCTTTCTCACAGACCCGCCCGGACACAAAAAAAAAGGTAACACCGGCCGGCTCTTTATCAACGTTTATAAAACGGCTCTCCATCAATAACGCGAAACGGGTCGCCGGAGGTTCACTTTAATAGATGGCTTGATGGGGTCAGTTTCCTCGTCGTCAATCATCAAACAAACGGGAAAGAAATGCTATTATGAAGACCTTATATGCCTTTTAAACTGGAGTTTAAGCAGCATGCGAAGGTCAGGGATGAATTTGTGAATCGCAAAAATAAATAAATGAATAAAACAACATGCTCTCATTGAAGAGTGTGAATAACGGCCACCGTCGAGGAACGTCTGTCTCATCAGCGAAATGTCAAATTAACCAAGTGTGAGAAGCACAATTCAGCCGTGACGCACTCATGCCGGGCTTTTTTTTCCCGCGCCAGACGATTATGAGCGTTTGTAATTTTTTTTGCAGCAAAACGTGTGAGTCATGATGAAATAAGAGGGTTGCCTTTGGATCAATGGTGAGATGTGGCTTTGGTTTGCAAATGTGGAAAGTTGTCATTCAACCAGAATGTGAAGATTATTTTTTGTTTGTGAGCAACTAAAATATAGTTTGGTCCAACATCGGCGGTTGTAATGCGATTCACTCCAACGACGATTAGACTCAAGGCAATACGATACGATTGTCTCCGCTTACGATCCGATTTATTTTCATTACAACGCAGTGCAATGAAATTGACTCCAATTACATTGTCTCATGAAACGCAAGACGATTCTCTCCATTGAATATACAATTGGATACGGTACAAGAGCATAGACTCATATTACGGTACGATTTGTTCAAATTACAGAATCACACATGTCGATTACAATGATTGATCCTAATACATATTGCAGTGTTTGAAATAGCGTCTGCCCGGTGGTCCGGGGCGTACAACTTTCAAAACATCTCGGCCCGGGTGGATGACAACTTCTTAAAAAAAACAATGTTTGTTTTATTCAATAAAGCAAAGGCTACAAACAAACCGCTACAAGCCACGTGGCCTCCTCTTTCTAAGCGACTTTCAAAACTCTCAAGTACAGTTTTCAGTCACGGTGTAGTCCGAAGCACGAAACACCGTGACTGAAAAGTGTACTTGCGAGTTTTGAAAGCCGCTTAGAAAGAGGAGTCCATGTGGCTTTGAGCAGACAACGCAACGCAATCATTGCATTGTGCACCATGACGACAAACGACAACTGGAGCAAAATCTTCAGCAAGGAATATTTACCCTAAATGAAGCAAGGGAGCATTTATGGTAGGTACTTCCTTAATTAAAAAAAATATTTATACTTCGCAACAATGTTTTTCTTTGTTTTTGCGATTAGTCGTTTCAAGTTGTGAAAAATGGGGCAGGCAACTTTATGGCCGGGAGGGCAACTTTTGAGTTGTCTGCTTTTTGTCATGAGTTTCAGACACTGCATATTGATACTAATTTTGATTCAAAATCACTACAACCTATAAAATACGTACAGTGATACCTCAGCTTACGAACTGAATTGGTTCCCAGAAAGTGTCAGCCGAAAAATCTGCCTTCGCAGAATCGTGAATTCCTAAAATTTTTAAAAGGGGAACCACCGATAACAAATAAACAACTCGAGAGAGCATATGCAAATCAGACATGTATTTGTCGATAGCTAGTTTTTTTTTGCTTGTGCGACAACAAAAATTCATTGAAGCCAATTAGCAAAATCGTCATCCGCGGAAGCTTTTTAAAAAGTCAAATCATTCGGAGTGGAGTAAAGCGGAGTGTGTGAAACGGTCCAGGAAGAAAACACACACACACATAGGCCAGTACCCCCCGCCCCCTTTGCTTGTCCCATGCATAATTCAATCCATCTTTGTATTTACAACCGGCCAGGAATTAACCTGTCACGCGTAACTGCAAATAATGGCGACATCTCTGCCTGTCAAGCCTACACAGTGGCCAACCCTAGGCCGAGATATTATGCATCATCGCTTGACAGAAAACAAGGCGTGGGAAAATTAAAAAACGGTGGCAGGCGAATGAAAGCATAAGTGATGGTTCCCTTTGCCACCCCCTGTTGGCGTCGGGGGACATGTCACACGTCACCGCCGTGTCTCGGCGGTCACCGGTGCGGCGATGATGCCCCGGGTCGAGTCAAGGGCGGTGGGGTGACAGCAGGCTAAACGCTCCAACCATTTCCCGTCTTCAAACAAATGCACGGATGAGTGAATCTCGCCTCGTCAAACCAAAACTCAGTACTCCGTAAACGGTCAATGTGGAGGTCTGGGGAGGGAGGTTCACCAACTGATTTAGCGAGCACTTAAAAGTGTGACATTCTGAAGCAAGGATGTGACCCCGTTATCATATAAATAACACCGGGTGGAGTTTGATTTTTTTTTTCTTCGATTTGTCGGCTGAGATAAACATTGACATCATTTGTAGACGTGATAGCGAGATGGGACGTCGCGATAGAACAAACTTCGAATATGACGCAATACATTTCACTCCATCTCGGATACAATACGATTTTATGACATCCAAAACTGACGATGTAAAATATGATACGTTCTGAGACTGATTCCCAAACGCAGTGTTGTGTTCAGGTGGTATATTGTCCAATCTCATTTAATTGGGATCAAAAATGGTGTCATTGGTCATAAAAACAATGTTTTGTTAATTGATCGATGCCACCCACGTAGTAATTATTACAAGACGGAAAATAAAGCAATATGTTTTTGTAAATTAAGTTGGAAAGAAATATTTTTTTAAAGGATTGGAATCTTCCCAGATAAAATAAAATTACTGTATTTTCCGGTGTATAAGGTGCACCCAAAAGCCTTGATTGTTGTTTTTTTTTTGAAAAGGTGACCCTGTGCCTTATACGCAGGTGCGCCTTATATGTGAAGTCATAATGAGCCACAACAGGTCTTGCAATTACTGTCAGCAGCCACCGACTTAATTTCCCCCTGTAGAAGAAGTAGTGTGTAACCCCAGCCTCTCCTGTAACACCTTATAATGTGGTTTTCTTTATATTTGGAAAATTTCTATATATTTGTATATTATATTTGGAAAACTTTTTTTCATTCATTGAAGGTGCGCCTTACAGTAAATATGCTAATTGCAGTTCCTTCTAAACATATTTCGACCTCCTTTGTGGGCCCGAGCAAATCAAGTGCCCCTCTTGTGCATTAATTTTAAAGGGAATCAGAGGAGCCGCATTGATTGGGTGTGAAGCGACACAGCCTTGTTCACGCCCACAATGGCGCAACCCGCCCGTTTCTAACTGCTCCAAGCTGCATCTTTGATACAAGTGTCAACTATTAATTAATTTTAACCACGGGTGGGACAAAATAGTCATAATGTGACAAGTCAGTCTATTTTTATTGATGATACATAATTGATATTTATGTGATAATTACCATTTGAATTTAGGGTGGGAGAAAATATCAATACTGTTGAGTACTGTTTACACCAATGATGAAGTCTCCACTTATAATGTGGGTTGCCTTACATAAAAATATATAATATATTATATTTAGATTTTTTTTTCAGGTGTGCCATTGAGCGTGCACCTTATACTCCGTTGCGCCTTATACACCAGAAAATACGGAAAATACGGTGTACATTTTTAAAGGAATCAAGCTTAAAAAACATGTAAAGAAATGACTACATAAATACATATATAAATAAATATAAATAAATATGTAAACATATACAGGCATCTTCTTCTTTTCCTTTCGGCTTTTCCCCTCAGGGGTCGCCACAGCGAATCAATGTCCTCCATCTTTCCCGGTTTTGTGCATCCTCTTCTCTCATACCAGCAAACATATACATGCATAAATGCATAAATAAATAAATAAATACATTTAAAAAACAAATACAAAAATCCAGTTATACCAGTTAAACCGTATAAAAAAGTTGGACCTTTTTTGTGAACAGGTCATGCTTTCGTAATAAATAAATAATTAAAATGATAAATAAATAAATAAATAAACTAATAAATAAACAAATGGGTAAATAAACAAATAATAACCCAATAAATAAGTGCCATTAGTGAGAAAAAAAATGTTCAAACTTATCTTGATTGCATTAATGTCTTGAATCAAAGCGTTTTGCGGACAACTTGTCACCTGATTGTAAACACTTGCTTATTGATGCTCCCAGCAGATGCAGATCAACATTTATGTGGATGGCCGCCTCTGGCCACCTGATTAACGTTATTTTTGTCTCCACTTCATCTTTGAAGGAATATGCCTCTTTTCTTTTGATAGGGGAGACATCAAAGTAGGATGATAAATATCTGCAAATATGTCTCAGTATCAGTGTGAGGTCCAACACTCCTATCCCCCCACCACCATCCAATAAGTTGAGCTCCCGGAGAACACCATCAACCTTAGAGTGAAGACTTGATTAGCCAAAAAGCAGATAAAAGTCATTCTCCAAGTCGATGAACAATAAATATACAGCAGTCTCCCCAGCGGCTTAGTGCCGGCTCTCATCTTGTGTTGCCATCCTTAAACCTCGAGGGGCGGGGGGTGATGTGGCGAACTGGCAGCCGGGGCTCTTTCATCCATTCTTAGAGTTCAACGGGATTACAGGGATCCACCCAGCTAGACTCAAAAGACACCGCAAGAAATGTGCCCGACGCAGAAACGTGTCAGCCAATAGTGCCCTAACTCAAAGCCGACGTTCCTCGGTTGATCTCCCCCGACGGACCTCCAGAAGTGCGATGGCCGTTATCCCTATTTGCCCTTTTTATCAAACACCAATCGGAGTCTTCTCTATTCATTTCGCTTGTCATTCAAGACCGTCGAAGTGATTTGGTCAATGCAGCATGTTTCTGTCATTCCCGTCACAAGCAGAACATAATATATTCTTTATTCGTGGCCAGAGAAAAAATTCAGATTAGAAGATTCAATGTACAGGAGCAGCAAACAAATAGATAAAATATTAACTCAATCACTGCCAGACGTGCAAAAACGTGTCCACTCTGGTGCCAGGGTTTTTGTCACTGTCACTGGAATTCCAGGACGTTACTGATTATGTTATGGGAGCTTATAATTTATTTTCCCTTAACGGTATTTTATTACAGCAAAAATAACAATACAATAATAATCGTAAACATCATCATTAGCATGGCGATGTGTTGAGCAGAGCAAATTACTTTTATTTGGTTGTTCTGTGAATATTGTCGTGCATTTTGACTCCATCTGTTTACGCTGCTTTTATTTTGGTAGGTTTCCACTCTTGTGCTCTTGTTCCCCTGACAGAACTTCCATCGTGTCTTCATCGTTATGCAGCACCACAAGCCTCCTCGTCTATCCCCCTCCGCTAAAGCTCGGAGCTACTTAATTTTTTGTCTGCTGTTTGTTTTGATGTAAAGCTCAGCACGTCCATTCTTTCTCCCTCGCTCTATCCGGCGGTGGCATTAAACGTCTCAGCGCCATCTGGAGCCACCAGCACCGACGCGCCGCTTTTTAAACGCTTTTAATTGGTAAATATTTACGAGCTGGAGCTCTCAGCGGGGCTGCGCTCGGAGCGTGTTTTAAGCGCCACTGCGCTTCCTGACGCTGATGCCGTCTTTGATTGTGAGTGCGGATAAACGCAACCTGTGGCTCGGCTCTTGACAATAGCCACTAAATAACCAATGAGACTCGCTTAAGGTCAATCACTTTATTAGCGGTGCTGCCTGTTATGTGCTGCTTTTTGTTTTTTTAATGTAAGATGACAAAGAGGAAAAATAAAAATCAACAGCATGTTGGGAAAATCCTGTCAGCGTGCTAGCTTTTCGCATTGAATTGTTTAGTTTGCTGAGGCCTAAATTGGACTAAGAAATGAAAATTTTGTGATGTGGCTCGTACATTAAAGGACAACCGACATCAGTTTTTTGTTTCCTAACTGACATCAGAAAAACTTTTATAGCATCTAAAATACCCAAAACACGTAGTATGATATTTTTAGTCAAATGCAAAACACCAAAAAAATGACTTAAAGTGTTCAAAATCTGCAAAAAATTGAGCTGCGAATTGGGCATTTTCAGAAAGTCCCGCCCCCAGTTTGTGACGTCACGCCAAGACGTCTTGCATTGCTGGAGAATCAAAACAATGGCTTCAGATTCGGAGAATATGCTTTCCTGTTACACATCAAGTTATGAATATGATTCAAATAGTTCTGAAGAGGAAAGTATACAAGTTTGCAATCGATTAAAGAATTTATTCCGTGCCATTTTGAGGCAACATTGGGGGGAAATGTATCACCCAAAAAGAGGTAGAAAATGGCATCCAAGCTCCTGTGAGGAATTAATCATGCCGTTTCCACAGGCTGATAAATTCCTTCCATGGAGCTTGGTCGCCCTCTTCTGGCGGCTTTTTGGTGTAACATGAGGTTTTCAGACCAAACAAGTACGGCAAAATACATTGACGTGATGGAAGGACTGCTACAATGTGTCTTTTTTTTTGGTTCAGTGACATCATGTACGGACTCGTCAACAACTCAAAAACAAGAGTAAAAGTCATTTGAAGCTATTTTACAAATTATGGACACAACTTGGCCGAAGACGTCGGTTGTCCTTTAAAGGAAAACCGACACCGCCCGATAAGTTGCGCAAGGACTTCTTTCATCAATCGCGAACCACTTATGCTTTCTTCTTCTGAACTATTTGAATCATAATCATAACTGGATGAGGAACAAGGGAGGATCTTCTCCGAATCTGGACTCTCTGAAGCCATTGTTTTGATTCTGGAACAAGGCAGCTTGTGGGTGGGCGGGCCAAACCTAATGTGACATCACGAACAAGGGGGCGGAACTTTCTGTATCTCCCCAGTTTCAAGATCATTTGTAGCAGTTTTGGGACACTATAAGTCATTTTTATTGGTGTTGGCATTTCACTAAAAATATCAGCCTGCGTGTTTTGGGGATTTTAGATGCTATAAAACGTTTTTCTGATGTCAGTTAAGAAACAAAAAAATGCTGTCATTGTCCTTTAAGTCATTCCCTGTGCCAGGGTTTTTGTTATTTTCACTCAAATGGCAGGAACCACAGAATTATGAACGGCTTTAATCTACTTTTATTTGCAGCTCTGTGTTTATGTAAGCCCTGACCCCTCACTGCTATATTCTTGACCAATCACGTGCGATTTTAACCAAAGACTGACGGTGGGGAATAGAGGACAATTAAATAGTCGGCTCCCATTTCCTTGTTAGGAGGACGGGCTTGTTTACGAACGACACATCACACATTGTGGTGCTCCGTGTGTATCCCGAAAAATAGTTTGTATGCCAATATTAAATTCTCGTGAATGTAACGTGTGTAAGCCGAAAAGTTCGTTAGCCAAGTCGTTCGTAAGCCGAGGTATCACTGTACTGTTTTTCACTTTCATGGTATTCCAAATTTCCGGGTACCATCCGACGACATGAAAAACTAGTGAATTTGTGAAAGTTCCCTATTTTCTGGCTTTTGGGGTAACTCACGCGCAACCGCCCGTGTGCACGCCCAAGGTTTCGCCATGTTCATTAATCTCCGTTACGGTGAACAATGCCTCGCCTGGCGTATCTCTGACCCGCCACACCGGCATCCTCATTCATCTCCATCTGAGCTTCGTGTGAGCTTCTCACTTACCAGAGCGCAGTAGGTTTCCGGCGGATCCCCGCATGTGATGTTGGGCGGGTCGAGGGCCACCCGCAAGTACTTTGTCATGTCGGTGGCTTCTGGCTGACAAGCCATATAGTCCCACGCCAGGCCTTCCTCCGTGTAGATTTGCGACTTGCAAACGTCGTAGTGTCCCCATGCGGCGGGGTAATGTTGCATGGTGTAGGCTACGCCGCCGTAGACGGCGTGCAGTGCGAGTAAGACGCTCAAGATCATGTTTGAGTTGAATCCTCTTCTTTTTCGAGCATTAAATGGTCACAAAAGCGCGTTTACGGATGATTTAGATGAGCCTCATGGTTGACAGCTACCATAGCATCCTTTCCATGATTAGCTTGCGCGTGGCCGCTCCAGGTGTGATCAACAAGCGTGTCGACGGCGAGCTTCTTTGCTTTGCATTCAGATATGATACGCAAACAGGCCGTCGCATGCGGCGATTGGAAATCCCCACACTGGTGTTTGGGCCCACGGGCGGCGCTATCCTAAGGGGCAGAAAAAAAATAAGACCTTAATTATAAGGTCCTCTGGTTGGCTAAGCAGCGAGTTGAATCCTTTATATGAAAAAAATTATCAAAAAGAATAGAAGGAAAAAATCAAGAAAAGGAAAATATTATTCATGGTGGTCTTGGTTTTCATAGCATAGAGATTAATTCATAACAGGGGTGTCCAAACTTTTTTCAAAGTGGGCAAGATTTGATGTGTTAAAAATGTAGGGGGTGGGGCAACCTTGGCGACTGTCCTTTACATATTACAGCAATTAATTTAAATACATTTCAGCAAACATTTGATTTTGATTTTATTTGAACTATTTTAACTCCTTCACTGCCTGCCAATGTGCAAAAATGTGTCCAGTCCCGTGGCAGGGTTTTTGTCATTTTCACTGAAATTGCAGGACCCACAGAATATTGACTTTTAGGACTACTTAAACATTCAATTCAGTGTGACAAACCTGAGCCGCTCTTCTTTCATCAGAAATAAAAATTAATTCCTAAATTATATGGGTCTGGAATTATCTGATCTTGAAACGGGGGCAGCTGTACAAAAGGCAAATTCTGCCCACTTGTGGGACGGAAAAATATTGCTCGAGGTCTGACCAGCGCTTTATCGGCACCCCACCCTGCAAGAAAAATCAAAACCCCAACAAATTCAGGAATGGCATTAAATGATTAAATGTAGTTTTATTTAATCTACCGGTAATCTAATCTAATCAAGCCATTTTTATTTCGGTAGGTTCCCACTTCCTGTTTTTGTTTTTGTCCCATCAAAAGAATTTTCCGCCAGAATTGGCCCAACTTTTGTGAACAATTGATTGTTTTTCCCCGACTGGGTCTGTCTGACTTTAATGTTACTGGTTATATTATGGTAGAATGTAATTCCTTTTCCGTTAATGGTATTTTGTCGCAGCAAAAATTCAGGAATGGCAGTGAATGAGTTAAGCATGTTTTTGGTTCATTTGAAACATGCATATCAAAATTGAAAGAACAATGAAAATTGAAATACAATATTCAACAAACCTAACTTTTTTAACAGTAATTAACATATTTAATAATCGCGATTTTAGCATATTAGGTGGCTCATTCAGTCAATTACTTACATACAGTAAAGTCTCGTTATATCGATATCGGATATATCGATAGTCCCGGTTATATCGATACTATTTCTATGTACGCACGGAGAAAATTACATGCAAGCAGGGTCGGATATATCGATAGTCCCGGTTATATCGATATTTTTTCGGACTCCCTTGAATATCGATATAACGAGACTTTACTGTACTAAGTTGCTGTTCCTAATTGAGCCTCTAGATGGCAGTACTTAGCACACGCAAGTAACAGTGCTACTACCCAATGGGCCAGACATGTTTATGACAGAGACTGCAGGCCAGTTGAAAATTAACCACGGGCCGCATTTGGCCCCCATGCCGGACTTTGGACATGTCTGATATATACATTAAACCGCACAAACACCAAACCAATGGGTGTTCACTTCCAAACATAAACAGTGATACCTCAGTTTACGAACGCTTTAGCTGAGAGAACCTTTCACATTACGAACATTAAATTCGCGAGAATATGATCTTGGCATACAAACTAGTTTTCGGCGGACGAACCAAACCACACAGCGTCACGGTGGCTGCCGGACTAGTTTTCCACACACACTTTGAGTGCAGACGTGGTTTGTTATCAAGTGGACTTTTGCTATTATGGGACCGAAAAAGACCCCACCGCAGGCTAGTGTTAAGTCGAAGAGGACACAAAAGAAAATTACGGTTGAGCTGAAGAAGATCATTGAAAAACACAAATGAGGTGTGCGTTTGTGTGATTTTGCGTCCCAGTACCAGTATGCTAAGTCGACCATTGCTACGTGTGGCTAAGGGTGTTTCTGTGTTGTCTAAGCAACGATCTCAGGCAATAGAAGAGGTTCTGTTGATTTGGATTGACGAAAAGCAGCTACCAGGGGACAGTGTGAGTGAGGGTGTTATCGCAGAGAAAGCACGGCAACTTCACTCAGATATCATCAAGAGGCAACTATATCAACAACCATCACAAAGGTAAATAAAACGACTTTATTATACGGTAGTTTATTTTTTTAATTACAATACAATAGCACATTTATTATACATAAAATAAGGTATTTTTTGTGTAGTTTTAAGGCTTATTTAGTAGAAAATTATGTTTTATGGGGACCTGGGAACGGATAATTTTCATTTTTAATGGTTTCTTATGGGAAATTAATGTTTGGCAGACAAACTTTTTGCCTTACACACACTTTCTGGGAATCAATTAAATTCAGAAGCTGAGGTATCACTTTACATCATATCTAATTTAAATACATTCAGTTCCTCTGTGAGCAATAGAATTTGGCTTTTTTGAGTCTCCGGCTTCATTCATTTGTCTTGCTTGTGCTGTTAGGGTGACTTTGCAGGGTCCCATGTTTGTATTACAACATATATGTTTCACATGCACTAACACAGGCTGCACAGTGATAAAGCAAATTGATTTGACGTTGGTTCCTCCATGGCTTTACGCGTGCGCGGCTCTGTAATAACAAATCAGAGTATAGGATTCAAGTGATGCCCGAGAGCCGCAAAGGCCCAAATCGCTTTGTGATTTTCATACAAAGGGGCTTATTTCCATCCGCCCAAGTCGCTGCATTTAACTTATTGCTTTTCCAAACTGCTGCCTCGTCGCCAATCCGCCGGCGCTGCCGACAGAGCCTCGCGAGGCATTTGGGGAAATATTAAAGTCAAATAGCGAGACAGAAATGGTCTCTTTGAAGGATTGTACTTTTGGCGATGGAAGCCATCACAAGTCATCCATCAAGACGACGAACCGTTGACGGCGCCTGACGGCGGTTGGCCGCCATGTCAGGGGCGACGGCTCAAATGAGGAAAAGAAAAATAAAGCTGGCGACGGAACATGATGAAATGTTGATGACCAACATGTTAATATGCACCTTTCAAAATAAAAAAATGTAAATGTCAGCTTCTGATCTGAGGAGGCATCATGCAAAGGCACCCCCGACACGCGCCCTGCTTTCATAACGCCTGACTTTCATTACCAAGGCAGCCAAATGAAGCACCAGCAGCAGGGTGGCTCGTGGTGGCGGCACCTCGCATCCTCAATTCAACCACTCCCATCTTATTTTTTATTTAATAGGGAACACAACAAGCTAATAAGCAGCAGCAACTGAAGTCAACAATGGCAATTTTGCTTTGATGGAAAAAGTCAGTTTGAAAGACAGGTGTTGGCGTGCTCCAGTCGGATGTCTTTGACGTGATTCGGCAAAGTGGTTCAATATTGATTGTTTGATGACTGTCTAAATGGAAGAATGTATGAGTGGAAATGTTGGTATGTTGGTGATGTGCATCTGGTATGTGTTTATTAACACATTCTCTGCCATTCCCGAATTTGTTTGGGTTTTGTTTTTTCTTGCGAGGGTGCAGATAAAGCTCTGGCAAGACCTCTGGCAATGTTTTTCCCTTCCACAAGGGGACAGCATTAGCCTTTTGTCCATGCTAGTGCTATGTTACAGCTTCAGCTGTTGTTAAAGCGCTATTTAAATAAATATGTATGTATTGAATTGTATTTTGGATAGCCGCCCCATTTAAAGCTCAGATAACTCCAGACCCGTATAATTTCGCAATTTGCGCTTTTTTTCTGATAAAAGAAGAGAGTCTAAGGTTTCAAACACTGTATTGAATGTTTATGTAGTCCTAAAACTTAACTCATTCACCGCCATCCCCGAATTTATTCGCAAATTGAAAATGTGGTGTAGAACGCCATTCCCGAATGTGTTCAGGTTTTGTAAAGCTCTGGCCAGACCTCTGGCAATGTTTTTCCCTTGCACAAGGAGGCAGCATTTCCCTTTTTACCATGTTAGCGCTTTGTTACAGCTTCAGCTGTTGTCAAAGCACTATATAAATCACCATGTATGTATTGTATTGTATTTTTGGAGAGCGGCCTTCATTTCAAGCTCAGATAACTCCAGACACAGATCATTCAGGATTTTTTTTCTGATGAAAAAAGTTAATCTAATGTTTATTATGACGAATTGAATGTTTATGTAGTCCTAAAACTCAATATTGGATTGGATGTACCTTTATTCGTCTCGCTGAGAACAAATTGAGATTTCACAGCAGCAAAGTTATTTTAATATTCTGTGGGTCCTGCAATTTGAGTGAAAATGACAAAAACCCTGGCACTGGAGTAGACATATTTTTGCACATCGTCTGGCAGTGAATGAGTTTAAAAGAAAAACAGTCACAAATTTTACTGCTTTAGTTATTCTACGTTTCTATTCACTGTATTCAATACGCTGCATTATTTCTACTTGTCCTGTTGGTTTCGTCTTTGCAGTCTCGCAATGATCGCGAATCACCGGTATTAGGAGCTGTCGCATTACCGCGTCCACTGACACAACCTTGGCAAGTTAAATCTCATAAAAAGTCATTTGAAAAATAAGACGCGGTCCCATTCTATTCGAAGTAATCATCAATATTAAAGCAGCTGTCAGTCTGGAAGGAAAGGCAGGATGTTAAATGACCACCCCGTGAGTGCACCCCCCTCCTCCTCACTCTGTTGCTTTCACTCGTTTTTTTTCCCCTCAAGCGAGTGAAACGCTGCTTTATGTGTGCGCGTGTGCATGTGTGTGGGTTCACACAGCCTCAAAACATGGACGGATTTTCAAAGTCAGCAGGCAGTCAAGAGCTTCCCCGTCGGCTTCACCAACACCAAGAGTGCGTTTATTAGATTCGTTGGTTTAGAAAAAAAAAATCTGAAGATTATTTATTAGTAGATTTTGTATTTTTATTTTTTGGTATGAATGTCTGCCAGTGACCTCTGGTTGAATCTTTTGGTACCACATGATTTAGGAAACAATATAAAGTAAAGTTACGTTATATCGATATCGGATATACCGATAGTCCCGGTTATATCGATACTATTTCTATGCACGCACGGAGAAAATTACATGCAAACAGGATCGGATATATCGATAGTCCCGGTTATATCGATATTTTTTCGGACTCCCTTGAATATCTATATAACGAGACTTTACTGTATTAGAACATTAGCCAAAAAAGATACATTTATTCACTCGATTGGATTGGTTTTATCTTTATTAGTCTCGCAGTGGCGAAATTTACATTTCACAGCAACAAAGTTGCTGAAAAGCTGAAAGGAAGATGAAAAGAAAGAAAGAAGTAGAAAAACAAAATGCTGATTGATTTTGGAATATTCTTCGTGTAAAGATTGGGGTGATGTGAAAGCGGAGTTTAAAGACCATGTAAAATTAATTCTTATACGTGTTTGAAGATAATTACGCAAAGGCTCGACACCGCTAACATTTAGCCCTTCCTGAACCACATCGCTAGCTTTCTAACGACCAAGCACTAATCCTGCCTTTTACCTCAAGACGAATCCCAACAGTGGGGCTGTCACAATTTCATATATTTAGAATTAATTATTCTATCGATTAATCTTGCCTATTAACTCATTCATTGCCAGACGATGTGCAAAAATGTGTCCAGTCCAGTGCCAGGGTTTTCGTTATTTTTCACTCGAATTGCAGGCCCCACAGAATATTGAATTTTAGGACTGCATAAACATTCAATGCAGCGTAAGAAACTTTAGACTCTCTTCTTTCATCCCAAAGAAAGAGTTAATTATCTGAGTTTGAAATGTGGGTGGCTGTACAAAATACAATGCAATACAATACAATACATGCATATTGATTTTTTAGAGCGCTTTAACAACAGCAGAAGCTGTAACAAAGCACTAACATGGACAAAAGGCAAATACTGTCCCTTCGTGGCAGGGAAAAACATCGCCAGAGGTCTGACCAGCAGTTTATCGGCACCCCCACAAGAAAAACAAGTACCCGAACAAATATGGGAATGGCAGCGAATCAGTAAATCTTGTCCAAATTTACTTTGCAACTAAATGCATTATGGCGATCAAATACAAAATATAATCCATATGCTTTGATGAAGGATGACAGAAATCTGAGAATAATGACAGTTGAGTGGCTGGAATCCACATATTTGGGCAATTATAAGTTAAATGATTAAAATACAGTATTTTCCAGCTTATAAGGCACACCCAAAAGCCTTGATTTTTTTCAAAAGATGACCCTGCACCTTATACCCCGGTGCGCCTTATATGTGAAGTCATATTGCGCCACAACAGGTCTGGCAACGACTGTCAGCAGCCACTGACTCCATTTCACCCTGTAGAAGAAGTTGTGCGTAACCCCAGCCTCTATTATAGAGCCTTATAATGTGGTGTCCCTTATATATGGAAATGTTTCTTTTCATTCATTGAAGGTGAGCCTTGTATTGAAAACGTTTGAAAAGACTCCGGTGCGCCTTAAACACTGGAAAATACAGTAGTTGTCAATTATTTTGCTGATCAATCACCGATTTTGACACCATAACCCTAAACTAATTTTTCCAAACTCAGATTAGAAATCAACTTGTTATCACACACGCACCTGCATTGATTTTAGTTGCCGGATAGGATAAGTTCCCCTTTAACTCCTACAGGGGGAGCTAGAGAGCCAAAACGTGGAAATGATTCCAACACCTGTGTCACAAATTGAATCAATTTCAAAACAAAACAAGCCTTCCCATTGTGCGGCCATTCCAACCGTGACTCGTCTTTGTATGGAACACCTGCTCGGCCCGAGAATCGACGGGTCCATGCTGCCGCCGCCGATGCCCGGGGGACGTCGGAGCCAACGGGTGCCCCCCCTCCTCCCGTCGTCTGAAATGCGTCACAGCGGGATCAGTTTGGCAGGAGCTAGCATGTCTGCGCTGGCACGTGTTTGTGATTGTCTTTCTCCTTCTGGAACCTCCCCACACATCGCACTGGCACCTAATCCTCTTCCATGTTTCCGTGTTAGTTTGAACAGGAACCTTGCGGAAATAACTCGACGTACCAACTAAAAATAAGACAAACGTTGTATTGGTTGGATCACTTTCCATTTTCATGGAAGGGGTGACAACGTGAGGGACCTTGTTATCACTGTGCATTATTCACGCACTACTTCTCTCAGATGACCGCCCCCCCCAAAAAAATGTGGAGCACATCGCTAGCATTCATGTAACATTCATGCAACCACACAGGCAGACGGCACACATGGTAAATAACCCAGGAGACCCTTTCACACTGGACGCACATCGACGCAAACTTCCTCCCGGCTCCCTGCCCGCAATCGTCAAGTTTTGCGGCTTTCGTACACCCAACCTGTGTATTGATAGCAATTGCCACTGTCATAGCCACCAATTTAGCTATCGACAAATGAAAACAAGCGTGAAGGCGCATTGTAATGGGTCTCAATGAACATGCCCCGCCCACTTTTGACCCCATTGCACCATTTTTTTCTACTCATCTAATTATCCGAAAGCAACAAGCCATAGCGTCTGAGTGAACGTACATTGAAGGGGCCCGTGAGGGTCGGGTGTGTTTTATCAGCGGAGTCTCCCTGCTCGAAAGCCAAGTGTTACTGTACGAGACGCTGGCACAGATGTAAATCTGCAACACCTGCAGGCACGCACACTTTTTCATGCATGCTGTCTCCCCCATTGCATGTCAATGGGAAAAACTTTACCTCAAGGGAGCTTTATTTTCCCACTGTCTTTCGTGGTGAATCCTCAAAATAAATACAGTGATACCTTACAAAGTTAATTGGTTCCCAGTGTGTGTAAGGCGAAAATTGTGTACCCCAAAAAATTATTTCCCATAGGAATCCATTAAAATGAGAATAATCCGTTCCCAGGTCCCCATAAAACATAATTTTCTTCTTCTTCTTTTTCTTTCGGCTTTTCCCTTCAAAGGGTCGCCACAGCAAATCAGTGTCCTCCATCTTTCTACTTTCTAATTTTCTAAGCCTTAAAACTACACAAAATATACCCTATTTTATCTATAATGTGCTATGGTATTATATTTAAAGAAAAAAACAGTACTGTGTAATAAAGTCGTTTTATTTACCTTTGTGATGGTCGTTGATGGCTTCATGGAATGGATAGCTTTTTGCATCAAGTCTCAAGGAGCTCTGGGTTGTACATCTCGGAAGTTGTGATCTTGCGACAGCAACGGATGCAAGCAGACACACTAGAAACATCATTAATAGCTGCGTTCCTTGCTTGTCTTTTCCTTTCAAATTGAACTGATGGCTAGTGCGGGTTATTTGTGGAGCCTGATTAATGGGAATTTTAACCTTGCATTCCACACTCTGCCTTTGAACTATCAAAGTTGAAACTCGTCCAAATTTCACTATTTTATATCCATTTTGTCACTCTCTATCTGTCGTCTGCCTGTCTCTTTAAACTTCAAACCACCTCCCCTCACTGCTGCATTCTTGACCAATCACGTGGCTTTAACCGACGACTGAGGGTGGGGAATAGAGGACCAAAACAAGCTGGCTGCCATTTTCTTTTAGGAGAACGGGCTCGTTCGCGAACGACACATTACTTATTGTGGCAGCTCCGTGTGTATCCCGTAAAATACAGTAAAGTCTCGTTATATCGATATTCAAGGGAGTCCGAAAAAATATCGATATAACCGGGACTATCGATATATCCAACCCTGTTTGCATGTAATTTTCTCCGTGCGTGCATAGAAATAGTATCGATATAACCGGGACTATCGATATATCCGATATCGATATAACGAGACTTTGCTGTAGTTCCTATGCCAAGGTAACATTTTCATAAATTTAACATTCGGAAACCGAAAAGTTTGTAAGCCAAGGGGTTCGTAAACTGAGGTAGCACTGTGTTCCATTTTGATATCCACCCATATGAAATAACAACAACAAATATTCAGATCACGGTTCATTTTGATTTTTCACCCCAAAATCGGAATTCAATACAAATCAGCCCAACCTCCATCTGAATTGAAGAGCATGGGCCCTCGAGACTTTTTTTTGGGTGTCATATTATGATGGATTTGATGGACTGAATTTCATGACGAGAGAGGAGAGAGACAGAGACAGAGAGAGGTGGGGTGAGGGAGGGGAGGGAAAGAGAGAGAGACAGAGAGAGAGAGAGAGAGAGAGAGAGAGAGAGAGAGAGAGAGAGAGAGAGAGAGAGAGAGAGAGAGAGAGAGAGAGAGAGAGAGAGAGAGAGAGAGAGAGAGAGAGAGAGAGAGAGAGAGAGACAGACAGACAGACAGACAGACAGACAGACAGACAGACACACAGACAGACAGAGCGACAGTGATATTTAGGGGTGCGTGGGTAGATGGAATAAGAACCCTAAAATGCATTCATGTTTACCAGAATGTTTCCAAAAATATTGAAACCAAAAAAAATAACTGACAAACATACGATAACGGAAGTAAAATAATCAAACCTTGATGAGACGCAATCAAACACCGTCAAGAAAAACGTTGAGTTCAATCAAAATGTATTCGATACGCACCAGCATCATTATTGGGGATGCACCCAAGCCACAACGTGGAGAAAATACTCACGTTCAACAAGTTGTCCACAGCGACGACGACGACGTATTCGGGCAACTTTTAACACGTCCCCAGCATTTCTGGCAACACTTGATGCCGCCAGAACGACGTCGCTTATATCGACGTTACAAAAACACTTCACGTGTCGATGTCGCTATTTTTCCTTTTTGATGACATTCGGGAGAATCGCTCTGTTTGTTGCCTTCCAGAAGCGAATCGAGATGTTTAATGATGGATTCAAAATATTGAAGCAAGCGCATTTTTTCCGTTTTTTTTGTTCGCCCGCGAGGTCCTAAAGGTAACACCTGCCGCCCTTTACGCCAAAATCATCTTTCAACTTATACGAACTCATAAAAAAGACGCGCGTATCATTTTAAACGCTGATTTATGGCGTAATTACGCACATATCGACGCCGTGTTCACAACTTACTGCCGTTATTAAAGTTAACGAGCAGGGGAGGCTTTTGCTCAAACCGTGCAACGGACGTTTAAACGGATGAAATCACAGTAAACATAAAGAGGTGAGATTGTAAATCTACGAGGGTTGGGGGTTGTAAAATGTCTTACCTTCCATTAGTAGTATGAGGGAGAAGCCCGTGAAATAATAATCCTGGTACGAGGGGGGGTGTAATCGCCGGCCAACCGCGTAGCAGCGCACACTGCCGGGTGCAGCAGTCAATGCTGGCTGGGTGGGCTTTACCAACCCCCCCCTCCACTTCACCACCTACCCCCTCCCTCCCGGCGAGGAGTCTTGGATTCCTCTCCACCTCCTCATCTTCATCCTTCTCCTCTTATTTTTTTCTTCTTCTTCTGCGGGCCACCAACACTTCGTCGTGAGATGTCGCTAATAATGGCACGCAGTGATTTTTTTTAATTCATGTCCATAGGTTGAAACTATAGATGCTGTTTAAATATATTTTATATATTGTATGAGGAGGACACTGATTTGCTGTGGCGACCCCTTGAAGGGAAAAGCCGAAAGGAAAAGAAGAAGAAGATTACTTTTTTTTGTCCACCCAATTGTCTCCTTTGACTTGCAGGACCAAAAAAATAATCACACGTCCTGCATCATGTTAGCAAGGGCAATGTTGCCATTAAAGGCTAAATTGTCAAAAATTAAGTTGTCTATCGACTTCATTTCTGTCTGACAACTTTGAACACTTGAAAATATAAAATAACATTAAGATGCCATAAAAGCAACAACAGTCCTTCACGCACAGAACGCTAATCACTAATTGGGAGGAACCTGAAGTCAAAACATATCAAAAATAAAAACACCAACAAATACAAGGGCGAATACATAGTCTGGTAAGGTACCAATCATACACCTCTGATAATAAAAAAGTAAGTCATGAGCAGGAAGGATGTGTTTCATTTGTATTTAAAGGACAACCGACACCATTTTTTTGTTTCCTAACTGACATCAGAAAAACGTTTTATAGCATCTAAAATACCCAAAACACGCAGGCTGATATTTTTAGTCAAATGCAAAACACCAATAAAAATGACTTATTAAAGTGTGCTAAAACTGCAACAAATTGAGCTGTGAATTGAGGATTTTCAGAAAGTCCCGCCCCCAGTTCGTGACATTACGCCAAGACGTCTTGCCTTGCTCGAGAATCAAAACAATGGCTTCAGATTCGGAGAATATGCTTTCTTGTTACTCATCCAGTTATGAATATGATTCAAATAGTTCTGAAGAGGAAAGCATAAATGTTTGCAATCGATTAAAGGAGTCCTCCCATCTCAATTCGAGCCGTCAATGACAGCAATGTAGCACCCATAAAATGCAGAAAATTGCGCCCAAGCTCCGTTGGAAATGGGCTGATTTGTCTGCTGGGAATTTGTGTCAGCGAATATCAAATAGTTGTCTTGGTGCAACACACAACGATTCACCATCACATTATTTATGTGTTTTCATTCTAATTTTGCCATCAACACAGATCAACAAGTTTTCAGACCAAACAAAGTACCGCACAATGCATTATGTGTCGCTTTCTCGGTCAGGGGCGTTCCAATGGTGACGTCACGTGGGATCGTCATCAACTCGAAAACAAGACTTCCTGAATATTCAGTGCGAGTCTTAAAACATAAAATATACCGATATGCGGTGGAATCTTTGTAAAATATGCTAAGTAGAAGTCGTTTGAAGTGATTTTACAAATTATGGACACAACTTGGCGGCCCGGTAGTCAAGCACACAGGCTTCACAGTGCCGACGTCGACGGTTCGCGTCCCGGTCCGGCCTCCCTGTGTGGAGTTTGCATGTTCTCCCCGGACCTGCATGGGTTTTCTTCGGGTCCTCCGGTTTCATCCCACACTCCAAAAACATGCATGGCAGGCAGATTGACTCCAAATTGTCCCTAGGTGTGAGTGTGAGAGTGACTGTTGTACGTCTTTGTGTGCGCTGCGATTGGCTGGCAACCAATTCAGGGTGTCCCCCACCTCGTGCCCGAAGACAGCTGAGCTAGGCTCCAGCATCCCCCGCGACCCTAATGAGGAATAAGCGGTACGGAAAATGGATGGATGGATGGACACAACTTGTCCGGAGGCGTCGGTTGTCCTTTAAGTAAAGAATGCCGATTATCTGTCATCACGGTGCTTATTATGGTCTGCCATCACACCTCGCTCAGTGAGCGAGCTGATTGCATCCGCAACGCTTCACTCTTTTTATTGATATGTATCAAATTCAATTGTAATGAAAGACTTGTATGCCTATCAAAAGAAGTCACAGTGACATTTTTTCTTTGTGTTGTTAGTGTTTTTTTATGGGGCGGTATCGTGGATACTGCTTGAATGACGACACGCGTCTCTTCTGAGGAAAAAATGCTTGGGCTCTGAGCGACTGCTGCTCTTGACATTTTCATTAACTCCTTCCTCCTGGAGATGCCCTGCACGGAAGAGCACGCATGATTTAACTCACTCCTGTTGCTTGGATGTATGCACACAAATGGGCATATCACTGATTTATATAAAAGGAAACAATACAATTGAGATGGATATTAGTGTTTCCTTTCGGCTTTTCCCCTCAGGGGTCACCCCAGCGAATCAATGTCCTCCATCTAACCCAGTTTTGTGCATCCTCTTCTCTCACACCAGCTACCTTCATGTCCTCTTTGACCACATCCATAAACCTCCTCATGGGTCTTCCTCTCGGTCTCCTGCCTGGCAGTTCAAGGCTCAGCATCCTTCTCCCGATATAGTCACTCTCTCTCCTCTGGACATGTCCAAACCTTCTCAGTCTAGCCTCTCTGACTCTCTCTAATGTACTCATTCCTGGTCCTATCCAACCTGGTCACTCCCAAAGACAACCTGAACATCTTCAGCTCTGCTACCTCCAGCTCTGCTTCCTGTCTTTTCTTCAGTGGCACTGTCTCCAGTCCAAACATCATGGCTGGTCTCACCACTGTTTTATACACTCTTCCATTCATTCCAGCTGAAACCCTTCTATCACACATCATACCTGACATTTTCCTCCAGCCGCTCCAGCCTACCTGGACACGCTTCTTCACCTCTTTTCCACACTCTCCATTGCTCTGGACAGTTGACCACAAGTACTTAAAATCCTCCACCTTCTTTATCTCTTCTCCCTGTAGCATCACTCTTGCACTTGGATCCCTCTCATTCACACACATATATTCCGTCTTGCTGCGACTGATCTTCATTCCTCTCCTTTCCAGGGCATATCTCCACATCTCCGCCACCTGCTCCCCGTTCTCGCTACAGATCACAATGTCATCTGCGAACATCATGGTCCAAGGAGATTCTTGTCTAACATCGTCTGTCAGCCTGTCCATCACCATAGCAAATAAGAAGGGGCTCAGAGCTGACCCCTGGTGGAGTTCCACCTCCACCTTGAATTCCTCCGTCACACCGACAGCACACCTCACAACTGTCTTACAGTCATGATACATGTCTTGCACTGCTCTGACATACTTTTCCGTCACTCCAGACTTCCTCATGCAATGCCACAGCTCTTCTCTGTGCACCCTGTCGTACGCTTTCTCCAGATCTACAAAGACACAATGCAATTCCTTCTGACCTTCTCTGTACTTCTCTATCAGCATTCTTAAAGCAAACACTGCATCTGTTGTACTCTCTTTTGGCATTAAGCCATACTGCTGCTCACAAATGTTCACTTCTGCTCTTAGTCTAGCTTCAACTACTCTTTTCCAGAGTTTCATTGTATGGCTCATCAAATTTATTCACTGTAGTTACATGTACAACTGCACATCTCAATGTTTTCTTAAAAATGGGCACGAGTACACTTCATATCCATTCTTCAGGCATCTGTTTACCATCTAAGATCTTGTTGAATAACAAAAAAACGACACTTTTAGGTGCACCTAAAGCTAGCAACCACTCATTTGACGACAATGAGGTTAAAATCTTCGCGAAAGAACATAGATGGTTTGAAAGGAGAGTAAAAGAAGCGATTTCATAAAACAACTAAATCCTTCATTAAACCGGTTTGGTGGGGTGAGGTTCAATTTGGATCGTTCATACAATAGCCTGCTTAGTCAACATAGGATTAGTAATACTTATGAGGTGATACCGGTGGAAGTGCGGCAATCAGGCCAGTCGTTGGTCAGAACGATAGGAACTATCAGTGGAACAGCTGCAGGGAGTAGTCCTCTGCTCCCCCCAATCTGAGAGCAGGGACCTATCATAGCAGAGTCCGGCACCGCCATTGCTGGACAGTAGGGATATATATATAGGGCCTAAACTACCAGTAAGACTTTAGTTCGCTGACGAAGTTTCTTGGATAAGAAGCGAAACCTCCGACACCTCAGAGAAGTACAGATGACGGCTGAAGAAACCTTTTCACCAAAATAAAACCAGTTACGCCGTTTTTAACATCACTTGGGGAAATGAACCGACACGCTGATTTATCATGCTATAAAAGTGACAACATTTTATAAATTGTTGCTGTTTGGTGAATTCATGTTTCCTTGTGAAGATTAATCCGTTGTGAAGATTGCACAACTATTATCTCATTACACAAATCTGTAATTGCGGCTTTAGATGCCAGGAAAAAAGGACTGTTAGTTGATGCAGATTTCATGAACACAAATTAAACGGTGCCAAAAACAATTTAGGAGCTATTAAAACAACGCGAGGGGGATGTGTTGCGAAAATGCAAGTAATAGTAAACAATTAAATGCTGGATGTGGAAGCTTTTTTTTGTGTTAAAATATGTCCTTGGTGGTTTTTTAATGATATGGTGTCTAATGACGTCAGGCTTACTTTTTACGCTTGATATATTGAAAATATATCAAACGTATATATTTCAACCCTCAGACAGTTGCAGCTAACTCGAATGGTGTCGTATAAAATATTACCAGCTGAGGGCGCGCTGCCTGTATAGTTTTGTGAGTGTTTGGGTTCCATCAATTGATCGTTTGCAAATTTCAACGTGAAATAGTGTCAAATAATGAATTGGCAGATAATTATAGCCACCAAGGAAATATTTGTTAACAAATAAAGAAAAATAAGAGCTTTGAGGATTCCATGTGGGCGGGTCAAATTTAGGTCCGCCCTATTTTGAGCCACATCGAACTGCACTGTGCAGCCAGAGCGTATTCAGCTTCAAATCTATTTTCTATGGTAGTTCACGTTGTTAGCTAAATAGTGACCGATTTTGTGAACCGAAGAAAAAGAAAATAGGGTTTTGAAATAGGTCACAGACCAGAGAAATATCTAATCAAAATCATGTTATTCCCGCCATGGGGACCAAAACAGGAAGTAGAGTTGTACCATTAAAAGCAGTTTCAAACTAAGTGTTCAAAATCCTTTTTTCACAAAATGTTTTTTTTATATTCTGGCCATGGCTGAAAGTTCTATCAAGGGAACAAAAAGACCTGAAGAGAAGTCGGCAAAACATAAAGAGCAAAAACAAATGGAGATAAATGTGAGACAAATGCTCATCAACACCCTGAGTCGCATCAGACACGTTAAGAAAAACAGGAAATAGAAACCTACCCAAAAAAATAAAAGTGATCGCAGCACAGATTAATTCAAATGTACAACACCGCTAACGGAGAAGGCAAATAAAGTCCCGTGTTCCTAAAAAAACATTCATAGAAAGACTGCTATTCTGTTAAATTACAAATCCATCCCACAAATCCAATGTCTGTCTATCATCACCATACAGAAGATGCCATCAGGAAATTGCAGGGATCCATGAACCCATATTAGTGTCATATTCATTTGTTTCATTGGCCTCTCATAATGGTTACCTGCTTTTCCATCGTCCAATACCAAAGTCAAAGTGAAGAGATGACAGTGAGACGGCTGCAAATCCTGTTACAGGCATTACGTTTTGTCTTCTATATCCACCGTGACCGGATCGCGCCTTCTTTTGAGTAATTTTTTAGGGGAGCTTACCAACATAATACATACATCATCTGTCCGTAAGCAACGCAAAACACAAACATCTTTCCTAGACTTGTTTCTGCGATATTTTTTGTTGTTGTCAACAAATGACTTTGATTTGGGTTTTCAGTAATTGATATCACATGTTGGAGCTCATCTATTGATAGCAAATAGCTATTTAGCTAACAATTGTCGGCATATTTTGTAATAAAACTTTTGTTTTCTTTTTAAGTGCCCCCCCCCCCCCCCCCCCCCCGTCGAACCCCACTCCCTCTTAGTATTGTGACAGTCGACCCTGTAATTGTCCAACACTGAGGTTTGTATGAGAGCTGTAGCAGACGCAGAAAGGCATTTTGTTTGTGTGTGTTTGTTAAGAGCGCGGTCGAAGGTCCTTTCACTCACTCGCCCTTTGTGTTGTTGCTGCCGACGACGAGCTTCATTTGGTTTGTGAGAAAAAAATCTTCACATTCTTGACACCTCGTTTGGTCTTGAACAGGGAAAGCAATTAAGTATATTGTATTGTATTGTATTGTATTGTATTGTATTGTATTGTATTGTATTGTACAGACATTCCCTGACTTACAGATATTTGGATTACGAAAACTGATACATACCAACATTTTTGCAGGTATGTCGAAAAATGTTTGGACAGAGATGCTGTAAGTTAGATATTTTGTATCACGCGCCTTTTTCCGTCCGAGCTCGCTTGCGATTGGCTGCGTACTGAGGAAATCTCTCTTCCCAGTTGGCGCTCATGGAGGACGCGATGCATAACAAAAAGTAATGGCTGCTGGCACGTAATTCAGGAAATACTTGACAGCAGCTTCAGTAATGGCTTACTGAAGACCCATGAATGTATGAATTTATTTTACGACTGTTAGAGCATCTGTTTTATACGTCCTCGTTCAGTCTTTGAGTTAAACATATATTCCATACAAAATATAGCACTGAAGCAACTTACGACCGAATTCACCTTACGAACGACGGCTCGGAACGTATCTCGTTCGTAAGGTGGGGAGCGCCTGTATTCAAAAATACAGGTAGACCAATAGTCAAGTGGGAAGTGTGTCGACCTCATAGTGCAGAGGTACCTGATTTAATGCCAGTTCCACTGCGATTGGCGAGCAACCGGTTCAGGGTGTCCCTCGTCTACTGCCTACAACTCTTATGAAGATAAAGCGCATCGCAAAATGAATTGTTGAATAATGGAAATATATGTATGTGAATTTGTACAAATCGTACTGTTAGCTTCGGTGATGATCTGCAGTATGTTGTTTGTCTTCCTATCTGAGCTGCTGTCTTCTTATCCGGATCTCGATAAAAGCAACTTTAGCATTCGTGCGTGGCCATACTTGTGGAAGATAAGCAACCCGAGAGCCAAAATGTTTGCCGCTGTCTTATCGGATTTCTTCCAGCTGCGTTGTTCATTTCACAGCAAATTTGGCAGCCCGCATTCTGTGTCTGTTTTCAACACGACAGAGGAACGGGTGTCGGGCGTTTCGCTTTTAACTCATTCACTGCCATTCCCGAATTTATTCGGGAATTGAAAAGTGTGATGTGGAGCGCCATTCTCGAATTTGTTCAGGTTTTGGTTTTTCTTGCGGGGGTTGCCGATAAAGTGCTGGTCAGACCTCTAACCATGTTTTTTACCCTTCCACGAGGGAGCAGCATTTGCCTTCTGTCCATTTTAGCGCTTTGTTCCAACTTCAGCTGTTATTAAAGTGCTATATAAATCAATATGTATGTATGTACATATACATATACATATACATATACATATACATATACATATACATATACATATACATATACATATACAGTAAAGTCTCGTTATATCGATATCGGATATATCGATAGTCCTGGTTATATCGATACTATTTCTATGTACGCACGGAGAAAATTACATGCAAACAGGGTCGGATATACCGATAGTCCCGGTTATATCGATATTTTTTCGGACTCCCTTGAATATCGATATAACGAGACTTTACTGTACATATACATATACATATACATATACATATACATATACATATACATATACATATGCATATACATACATATACATACATAATACATATGTATATACATGTATGTATTACATATATACGTATATATATATATATATATATATATATATATATATATATATATATATATATATATACGTACCTCTGCACTGTGAAGCCGGTGTGCTAACCACTCGACTACCGGGCCGCCCTATATATATATATCTATATATATATATAGTATTTTGTACAGCTGCCCCCATTTCAAGCTCATATAACTCCAGGCCCAGACTTAACTTAGGAATTCACTATTTTTTATTAATGAAAGAAGAGATTCCAAGATTTTTCTTACGCCGAATTAAATGTTTAAATGTAGTCGTGAAACTCAAAATTCTGTTGGTCCTGCAATTTGAGTGAAAATGAAAAAACCCTGGCACTGGAGTGGACGCATTTTTACACATCGTCGATTGTGACAGCCCCACGGTTGGTTATCGTCTTGAGGTAAAAGTCAGGATTAGTGCTAACGCGTTGAAAAGTTAGCAATGTGGTTCGGGAAAGGCTAGCTAAATGTTAGCGGTGTCTGGACTTTGCGTATTTATCTTCAAACACGTATAATAAGTCATTTTCATTTCATTTGCTAGGGACCTGTGGCTAAATTCTGCGTCAGCGCCGTGAGATGGGAGAAAAGAAGCATGCAGTGTAAACTGTTATCAGGACTCTTGGGGTAGTTGACACATGGTGTTTTTTAGGAGACAGGCCGTGAATCAACACAATGTGTAGTAGAGAGGTAGTGAACACAGATATGGCATGTAAAGTGAAACGCCAAACGTCTGTCATTTTTTTTCTTTATACTCAGTTAAAAACGTAATGCACACTTTATTTTTATCCGAGCCATGCAACTCAATCCTCACGCCGGTTGTCCACTCAATCAATGAATGGATTTTGCCGCCATCCACCACTCCCCTCACTTCTACGGGCTCCCGAAGGCAGCCAGCCGCTCTACGGCGGGGGGTCCGGCAGGTATTTAGGCTTTTAACGGCTCGGGGTAATGTGCTTCATAGTGCTCCAAGATAAAAACCCAAAGCTACTCTGGCCTCACTAATTCGTTTATCCATGCCCAAGGAGGGAAATATAGGGGTTGCGTCTGCGAAATCCATCAGCCGCTCAGACGAGGCAAGCCCGCACATGCAATCATTTGTCCGTGTTCACAATGAGATTAGGATTCATCTATAACGTGATGACTGGGAGTGGATACTTTTGTTTATTTGTCAAGGATGGAATAATTGGGATTAAGGATATTTGGTGGAAGAAGGGGGGGTCATATTCGTATTGTGTCACATGATAATTGGAGTGAATAATGCATCGTAATAATAATAACAACACGTTTAATTTACAAGCGCCTTTCTGAACACCTAAGGACACTTTACAATAAAAACATGAATAAAACGATAAATACAGTAAAGTCTCGTTATATCGATATCGGATATATCGATAGTCCCGGTTATATCGATGCTATTTCTATGCACGCACAGAGAAAATTACATGCAAACAGGGTCGGATATATCGATAGTCCCGGTTATATCGATATTTTTTCGGACTCCCTTGAATATCGATATAACGAGACTTTACTGTAATAAAATAGCAGATTAAACTAGACCATGAAAGCAAGTTTAAACAGGTCGGTTTTGAGGTGGGATTTGAAAGTAGGAAGGGAGTCAATATTACGGATGTTGGGTGGAAGTGAGTTCCAGAGTTTGGGAGCAGAGCGGCTGAAAGCTCCTCACCCCATCGTGGTGAGACGGGCAGAGGGCATACAGCGGTGGAGGGAGGATGAGGATGTAAGGGCCCGAGAGGGACCGGAGATTTGAAGTAGGTCAGACAGATAGGGGAGGGGGGGTTATGGATGGCTTTAAATGTGAACAGAAGTATCTTGAATTCAATACGAAGTTTAAGAGGGAGCCAGTGGAGCTGCTGCAGGATAGAAGTGATGTGGTGAAAGGAGGGGGTTTTAGTGATGATCCGGGCTGAGGAATTTTGGATTAGTTGGAGTAGTAGTTTGGACTAGTCGTACCATAATTAGAGGTAGTTGTGTCGCGTAATTAGATTTAATCTCTCTGTATATCATGGCGAGTGAATTGCGCAATTGGATGGAATCATAAATTTCAATTTGAGGGAATTTCATTGTTTTGTGCTGCAATGTGATTTAAGAGAGTCGTGTAATTGGACGGAGTCATATGACGTATCGCATGATAATTTGTGTGAGTTGTATTGCTGCACATTGTAGTGGAAGTGAATCCTAATCGAATCTTCATTTGGTCTCGCAGCAGTGAAGTCAATTGTATTGCATCATATCGTATTTATGAAATCAAATGAAAGTATCGAAGTATATTTCAAAAGTACCTTTAATACAAAGAATCAGTGGTGAGCCGTGAATTTCACACCTAGGCCTTCAGTTGTGCTCCATCTGAATCAATCCAATCCTGAACTCATTCACTGCCATTCACAAATTTATTCGGGACTATAAAATAGGACGTAGAGCGACATTCCCAAATTAATTCGGGTTTTGTTTTTTCTTGTTTGGGTGTCAATTAAGCGCTGGCATGACCTCTAGCAATGTATTCCCTTCCACAAGGGGGCAGCATTTCCCTTTTTTCCATGTTAGCACTTTGTTGCATCTGCAACAGTTGTTAAAGTGCTGTATAAACCAATATGTATGGATTGCATTTTGGACAGCCGCCCGCATTTCAAGCTAAGATAACTCTGACCCATATAATTTAGGAAATAATAATTTTTTTCTGATGAAAGAAGAGAGTCTAAGGTTTCTGACAATTTCGCATCACCATCAACCTCATAATAATCTGTGGCAAGACGAACAGAAATTCTGGCATGTCAGACCTTCAGAAGCAAACGAATAGTATCGGAGTACAGTCAAACGTTGGTTTTAGCATGTCTCGGTTCTCGACCAATTCGGATTTCGACCAAAGATTTTGGAATTTTTATGCCTCGGTTTACATCTTAAAATCGGTTCTCGACCAAACTGAGCGTACCTAAATGCATCACTTGGCCCCCCTCTGCTGTCTTATACATCACTTCCTTGTGTCACTTCTCATTGTGATCTACACATTATCCTAGTGTAGCGTTTCATTGTGAGGAGGCGTGTTTGTATTGTTCAATCACGACAAAAATAAGCAGACGTTGATTACATAGATCAGGGGTCTCCAAAGTCGGTTCTTGAGGGCCGCTGTCCTGCCTGTCCTCGAGGACCGACTTTGAAGACCCTTGACATAGATTATGATGGGAAATGTTTCGGTTTTCCACCAAGTCGGTTTTCAAACAGGTTTCTGGATCGGATTATGGTCAAAAACCAAAGTTTGACTGTACACTCGTCAAAATAGTATTGGTTTTGGATGCATTGTTTCTTCTTGTTTCGTAATTACAGTGAATTATTATCGTGTGATGACAATCGTATTTTATCAGGTGCAGCCCTTAAACACACTGGCAACCTGTCATAACGCATCAGCTACATCACCTATCGTGTTTTTGCTCCTCTTCTTTTTCACGCCAAGAAAAGCAGACCGAGCTTCTTGTAACAAGTCCCTCGACTCAGACAACTTGGGAAGTCCTACAAGGCAAGCACCACATGCATGTACATGCTAACAAGCCAACGCGTTACCGCAAGAGGTGACAGACACGAGTAACTCAGCACATAAAGAGAGTGAGGTGAGAATGTCTACCTTGTGTTTCGTGTCGGCTGATCATATATAGCAAGGTTGTCTTTTTTTTGTCGCCGGCCACATTGGAGTTACGGTTTCCTCTCAGGTAGCCGTTATGAATTAGGGGAAGCGATTGGAATGTTTACTCTCCTCCACATACAGTGATACCTTGGTTTACGAACTTAATTGTTTCCCAGACAGTGTGTAAGGTGAAAAATGTGTATCCCATAGGAAACCATTAAAATGAGAATAATCCGTTCCCAGGTGCCCATAAAACATAATTTTCTACTTTCTAATTTTCTAAGCCTTAAAACTACACAAAATATACCTTGTTTTACGTATAATAAATGTGCTATGGTATTATAATTAAAGAAATGAACTGTACTTTATAATAAAGTCATTTTATTTACCTTTGTGATGGTCGATGTTTTGATGGAATGGATAGCTTTTTGCAAAAAGTGTCTCAAGGAGCTCTGGGTTGTACATCTTGGAAGCAACAGCAACAGATGCAAGCGGACACACTGGAAACATCAATAGCTGGTTCCCTTGCTTCTCTTCTCATTTCAAATTGAACTGATGGCTAGTGCGGGTTATTTGTGGAGCCTGATTGATGGGAATTTTAACCTTGCAGTCTACACTCTGCCTTTGAACTATCAAATGATGTGGGGGGCCAGATTTGGCCCCGAGCCTTGACTTTGACAACTGTGATATACAATACAGAGGAAAAAGCTTACAGTCTTACCCTACACATTCAAGCAAATTGTACTACAATAACAAAGAGCAATATTGTCACGATTAAACTGTTACTGCTGTGATGTTGACACTACACGCACAACATACTAATAATGCCCCCCTCCAAAACACTATAAATTCAAGCATTGTGTATGACGCCGGAGTATAAGGTGCACCCTCAATGAATGATGTATTTTCAAACTTTTTGCACCTAAGTATGAGGCGCACGTTCATGAATGGCAAAGGTTTTCCAAATATAATCTATAGATACAGTAAAGTCTCGTTATATCGATATTGGTTATATCGATAGTACTGCTTATTACGATACTATTTCAATGAACGCAAGGAGAAAATTTACATGCCGCAGGATCGGATATATCGATAGTCCGGTTATAGCGATATTTTTTCTGACTCCTGAGAATATCGATATAACGAGACTTTACTGTATATAAATGTTTTCCAAATATAAGGCACACCACATAAGACGGCGCTACAGTAGCGGCTGGGGTTACGCACTACACACTTCACATATTACTTCACTTATAAGGCGCACCTGCGTATAAGGCGCAGGGTCATCTTTTGAAGAAAATCAAGGCTTTTGGGTGCACCTTATACACTGGAAAATACAGTAAGCGCAACATATTTCATTAAACCAAAAGTATCATCCGTATCAATTAATATAAGGTTTAACGTGTTGAACAGGTATTGTTGTCCGCTGTTCTTTTTGTTATTTGACCTTTTATGGCACTTGATGGTGCTGCCTGCCTTCAACACATCCTGGAGGTGAAGTGAAATCTCAGATGCTTCCCCGGTGACTGGAAACACGGTCTAATGGCATTGCTCAAGGCTTGCCCGGGCCAGGCTTGTCAATACCATTTCCCTTACGCTTCTCCCGCTTGCCACTTCCCATCTGGAGCCAATTCGTGAGCTGCTAGGTCAACGGCTGCCTCCGCATAACACTTAGCCCTGACGCCACCCCCCACCCCCATTCAACCTCTCCTTCCGTCCTTTCACTCCGTTGAGCTTTGCTCCATCGTGACTGCTTCGTAGTACATCCACCACAATACTTGATTTACTGTAAACCAACAACACATTCAAATGTCTCTTTTCTCTAAACCAGTATAAGTGACTAGGTTCAAGAGTAACCTGCACTCGAATTTAATACGGCGTCAACATTAACATTAGCATTAGCAATCCATCGAATTGAATATTAGTTAAATGGATACACAGTAGACAAACTTTAGCCGTAACTAACTCAGGCTAACATTAGCGGAAGCGAAACACAACCTCTCACGAAAACAACCAGCATTGACTAATATTTAAAAAAATAGATATGCTCAATGAAATATGAACCAATGGCTGTTTCACTAAAGACATTCAGTGGACATAAAGTTGATCAGTAGATGATTCACATGCAGGTGGAAGGAGATAAACTGGGGGCGAGGGAGGGTTGTTTATCTTGTAATTTCGCTAAGTGACTCATCAAAGATAGCCATTTAATCCCAAAAAAAACTGGAACAGGAAAACACACACTCACAAACTCTTTTGATCAGAAAAATGAGGCCAGTGCCGGGAGAGCCTCCAGAGGAACACTGAAATCCATTTTGGTGGATTTGAAGTCAATTGCGGGAATGAAAGGATCAAACTTATTTGTCCGAAGCGAAGACCCTGTAGTGATCTCATTCAATGACACACACACACACACACACACACACACACACACACACACACACACACACACACACACACACACACACACACTCAAAAAAAGGAATACAGTACAGTAAAGTCTTGTTATATCGATATTCAAGGGAGTCCAAAAAAATATCGATATAACCGGGACTATCGATATATCCGACCCTGTTTGCATGTAATTTTCTCCGTGCGTGCATAGAAATAGTATCGATATAACCGGGACTATCGATATATCCGATATCGATATAACGAGACTTTACTGTATTACTTTTTACACTATCTCTGAGGCACGAGGCCGAAAGAGACATTACTAAATTTCCATTGCATTTATGTCACATGAAAATGTATATCAATCAGCAGAGGTACATAAATATTCACTCATAATACACGGTCATTTCGATTGTTGCCAGTTTCTCCGTTTATTTCTATTGTGTGCACGGTGGTTTGGTTCATGAATAACTGGCCTTTTTTTAATTTAATTTTATTTTATACTGTTCTATTCAATTCTATTATATTCTATTCTACTCTGTCTGGTTTAATGTAATTTTATGTTATTTCTTTTATTGAATTGAATTTTATTGAATTTTATTTTATTTTATTTTATTATATTTTATTTTTTAATTTACGGTGAACTCTGGCATTCTGTTGCTTTTTCTATTGTGCAAGGCAAGTCACGTTTGACATAAACAACTGACAGAAGATCGCATGTCAATAATTTTATTTTATTTTATTTTATTTTATTTTATTAGTATTTATTATTAGTATTATTATTATTATTATTATTTGTATTTTTATTTTTATTTATTTATTTTTTTATTTAAAATTTTTAAATGTTTTTTTTTAATTTTTTTATTTTTATTTTAATTTTTATTTTTATTTTTATTTTTATTTTTATTTTTATTTAGTATATAGTATAGCACTTTGTGGTTCACTGTCATTCTGTTGCTTTTTCTATTGTGTGACATAAAATTGACAGAGGATTGCGTGTCAACGTTTCCACCGCTCATGTTGAGTATTTGTTGATTTCTATTTTTCAATCTGGCCTCAATCATAAATCGTGCCTGAATTTTACCTGCTTTTATGATGCATCTCCATTTGAAGATACGCGCGTGTGTGAACATACCTCAGGCCATGGTTTGGGGGTGGGGGGTGGGGGGGTCTTATGTTAGTTTCCATTGTGCAAAGTGACTTTTACAGTTAACAACCCATCGTCGTCGCCTTAATTATCATCCTATGTGACCGACCATGCTTCAAGTGCACACGCTCCAGCGTGAGTGAGCATACAGGCGCTTTGACTTTGTGGCTTCTTTGGAGTCCTATTGTTGATTTCTTTTTCGCCGTTTTCATGAATAACAAGCGGAAAGATAATTATATGACACGTCTTCATAACAGGGCACACGATCCTGGGTGAAACGTATCTATATGTCTCCTTAAACCCTCAACACTTCATGCCGTTTTCATTTCCAGTAGCGTCGCACAAATAACACCTTCTGGAATGGGTAATGCACGGCCGTACATTGCGTGTCACGCGTATGTGTTTGTACATTGGGGGACGGGCGTGAATTTATGCCCCCCTGCCCTGATTTTACTTTTTTTCAGAAAAAACACGACGCCAATTGGCCCGGAGATGAAGGTGTCCCTGTTCATCGCGTTGGATATTTATCACGATTCCTTGCCAATTCCCCCATCAGCATTTAGGGAGAAAACGCTCGGACCGCCTGCGGGAACCAGGCAACATCTAATGACACGAAATGAAAAGCGGCGTGGCGAGGCCGCTCTCTGATTGCTCCACTGCGGTTACGACGGCTCTCGCTCTCGACTTGCCGGTGCCGATCACTTGCAGCTCGGCCCGCCTGGTCATAAATAATGCAGCCTTCTCCGCCAGCGCCCAACAAACACCTCCACCGAGGAGAGGCGCCCTGCATTGCAGATTCTCGGAATGACAAAGGTGACTTCAAGGAGCCGGAATGAGGGGGAAGAAAAATAAATAAAATAAATAGAAAATACACACAGGAAGCTCTTCGTTTGAGGCTGCTGTTTACAAGTCTGGATGAAGTGATGGGCACGTGTCGGGATGCTGTTGGAATACATAAACAACGCCTCTTGAGTTTTGAGTGGAAAAAGTACTGTAGGTAGGCTGTTGACAAGCCGTTGACAAAACATTTCGGAAAACTCCAGACATTCGAAACAAGGCCCAAAAAACAAATAAAATAGAAATGTTTGCGTCCTACTTTTCACAACTTTTCCGATATTAGCTAATGCCCAGCGTATTTCACCGTTACCACAATCAAAATTGCAATTTGGGGTACAAGCGCTATTTGGAGTCAGTGAACTCTTCTCCACTGACTTTACAACATGCGACAGTATGGCTGAATTCTTCAGAAAGTGGCAGCAATTTGTTCATTTGTTGTTCAACCCGAAACAACGACCCTGTTGCACATTCAAAAACGACATTCATCAAGGAGGAGACTGTGCTGAGCGGTTGCATCTTTTCGGCAGCACGAATGTGCCAGCACTGTTTTTGATTTGGCAAGAATGTCGGTGCCATTTGACTGTCATCGCTGGACAGCTCTGGGGTGATTGTGCTTATTTTGCGTCTGTAATGGACAGCATTTTCACAGTCCCGCTTTGTTCAGCGGAAAGGTCAGTACTGTCGCAGCTTAGAATTGAAGCGGATTTACGTGGGACAGGAGATGTGAGACAATATCTTTGCATCAATGGATGATACAGCTTCGTGTTTGTTTTCAACATTTGGCTTGTCGTAGACGTGCACATTCCAACATGTCGTCCCTGATCCACTGGTGAAAGCGACGCTTTGATCCTCTCCTCTTTCATTTAGAACTGCTTCATACAACAAAGTGGGTGCAGCGGACAGTGCTTCAGATTGAATAACTGTCTGTGTCTTTTGTGTTGTGTCACACTATTTGTTATTTAGTTTTTTTGTGTTATTTTTACTTTAAGATCGCAGCACGAGAGTGGCTTCCTTTACAGGAGGTCCTCAATTTTATTTGTGTACGTCTTCCTTTCCTTTCCTCTTGTTTTCATTACTTTGCTCCTGTGAAATGTAAAGGTCTACACTGCTAATCTAAAACAAACATACAATTTGTCTGAATGCTTAATACTAACACCTCATGACAACTTGCATGGACGTGTTAGCAAATAGCATCAATTGGTACATTGTTTCATTACCTAAACCCGGAAGCGATTATTTTGTTTCAACAAAGTAACAGCATGTTGCTTTGTGAGTACCTTGCTTAACGTGTCATGATAAATTATGTAACCGCTTGTTTTTTTTTATTTTATTTTTTTTACCTTGACTTGCTACTCAATTATTCAAGGTTTTTGGGCACTCAGTATATTAAAATAAAATGACAGCCGTTGCCTTGTAAGGAGAAAAATCACACCGCCATACCAACTTCTCAGCCGCGTTATTTGCTCAAATCGTCCGCAGAAAGCTTCCTTTTGGGATTTTTTCTGTTGTCTCTTGGAGTTCGAATCAACCATTTTTTTTCCTGAATTATTTTGGTAGTTTTTTTTTTTTCAGAATTATTTTGGTAGGTTTCTCTAGTGGCCTTCCAGACGTGTAAAAATGTGTCTACTCCAGTGCCAGGGTTTGTGTCATTGTCACTCAAATTCCAGGACATACTTAATATTAAGTTTTAGGACTACATAAATATTCTATGCAGCCTAAGAAACCTTCGAATCTCTTGTTTCATCAGATAAAAAAATAGGGTCTGGAGTTGAATGAGCCTCATATGCGGGCGGCTGCCCAAAATACAATGCAATGCATACATATTGGTTTATATAGCACTTTAACAATAGCTGAAGCTGGAATAAAGTGCTAACATGTAAAAAAGGGGAAGTCTGTCCCCTTGTGGAAGGGAAAAAACATTACCAGAGGTCTGACCAGCGCTTTATTCTCACCCAAGCAAGAAAAACTGTTAGTGCAATTTGCTATCTGAACAAATTTTTAACATATTTTCTATTTCCTTACATCATTTTATTTTTTTCTCTGTCATCATGTCACATTCTGTCCATCTTTACATCGTTTTATTTTCTCGGACTTCCTGTCATGACGTCACATCCTGTACGTCTTTATAAAAGCTCTTCCAACCAGCCCCTCCCTCTTTGATTCCTGCTTCATTAATAATGACTAACAAAAAACAAAACCCGAACTAATTCGTGAATTGTGCTCTACGTCATATTTTCAACTCCCGAATCAATTCGTGCATGGCAGTGAATGACTTAAAGGACAACCGACACAATTTTTTTGTTTCCTCACTGACATCAGCAAAAACCTTTTATATCATCTAAAATACCCAAAACACGCAGGCTGATATTTTTAGTCAAATGCAAAACACGAATAAAAAATGACTTAAAGTGTCCTAAAACTACTTCAAAATGACCTCGGAAATGGTGAGTTTCAGAAGGTCCCGCCCCCTTGTTAGTGACATCATGCCAGGACGTCTTGCCTTGCTCTAGAATCAAAACAATGGCTTCAGATTCGGAGAAGATGCTTTCTTGTTACTCATCCACTAATGAATATGATTCAAATAGTTCTGAAGAGGAAAGCATACATGTTTGCAATCGATTAAAGAAGGTCTTCAGGATCATTTTGACGTGTAGTGTTCCAGAAAATGCAGAAGATGGCGGCAGAGCTCCGTTGGAAATAGTTTTATTCTTCACCTTGGGATTTTTGTCAACGAATATCAAAGAGTTGTCTCGGTGTAACATACAATGATTCACCATTGCGTAATTTATGTGTTTTCACACGGATCAACACGAAGTTTTCAGACCAAACAAAGTACCGCAAAATGCATTGAGGTGATGCAAGGTATGTCTTTTCTCGGTTAGGGGCGTGCCTTCAGTGACGTAGGTTGAGGACTCGTCACCAACTCAAAAACAAGACTTCCGGAATATTCAGCAAAAGTCTTAAAACGTAAAATATAGCTATATGCGGTGGAATCTTTGTAAAATACACTCAGTAGAAGTCATTTGAAGCCATTTTACAAATTATGGACACAACTTGTCCAGAGACGTCGGTTGTCCTTTAAGTCCATGTGCAGTTTTGTTTGGTAGGTGCCTGTTTTTGTTATCTTGCCCTTTTACTCGAGTTGGTATCGACTACCCCTCACCCCAACACACACATCTGCTTTTTCCTAGCCTTTCATTTTCATGATTCCTCTCCCCCCTTTGCAAAATCTAAATACTCCTTATTTCGGTTATGAGAGGCTTCTTTGTTTGGTGCGCTACACATGATGAAAGCAGTGGCAGGTGGACTCTATTTTGAAGTACTTAATAGACCCCGCCGGGAAGCGAATCAAATGGCCGAAGCCTCCATTTCCTCCACGCCACTGAAAGAGGGGATGCCGGCGGGTTACGGCTTGTTGGCCGCTGAGGGATTCCCGCCTCTCTGATGTGATTTGGAGTTGGTGGAGGTTAGCAGGGAAGGGGAGCGGGGGGTCGGTGGGATTCCTCCAACTGACCCTGCAGCCTCTGAACTAACTGCGTGTGAAGGGATGGAGTGCTGGCTCTGAAGTAGATTTTTGTATTTTCATCACTGCTGCATTCTGTCAAATAAACCATGCATCTTGAAAATAATAATCAAATAATTCGCCGTATATCATCATGCACACCTGACGTCCGCCCAGATGATTTTTACAAGTTTGACACAGGCGTTATTTTGGGAACAAATGGGTCCAAATTGTTCCATAAGTTCCATATTTTGACATCCATTTTACGATATGACGGCAATGCACTGGTTGGTTGAACATCATGGACAATATTTTATCAAGTCAGCACTGTGACGTGAGTCTTTTGGCGTTAGTCTTCATCGTTGGAGCGTGGTGCCCGACTGACTGTGTGTCGCACCGGAGCCTGAATGATTTATGCCTTTGTCATTTCTCATTAGACCATGCAAGGTGTTGTCATTGCAGTGTGTGTGTGCGCGCATTTGTGTGTGTGTATACGCCAGTCATGTCTGCAGAGACAAAGAGTTAAGGATGCAGAGAATATCCTTGAAGGAAATGGCAAAGTCAAGCAAGATTATTTTTGTGGTATGTTTTTTTTTTGGGGGGGGGGCTCTTTTCATTTGACCTGATTGTCATGTGACAACACGATGTTTTAAATGACATCTTAAATGCAAAATATGCTCTTTCATCTAGAACTGCTTCATGTCATAAAGTGTTTGTCTTGTACTCAAACATCATAGGGTACTGGGAGCAATGGTTCATGTTGGAAGTGCACGTAAATGAATTTAACATTGTCTGGAATCGAATATATCCTGGTCCACATCATAATTATTTGTGAGTTAACCACAAAAGTATCATACCTTGGCGGAGGTCTACGCTTACATTTTCCTCCTGTTCATTTTTTTTTTAGCTTTGCGGCGATGTGCATGACCGCGCAAGAGAGTCATGTGCCGAAAGCCAAATTAGCTTTTGACTCGCTCTCACGTCCGCAACTTTTTGGGGGGCAAACATGGCCTCATCCTGTCAGTGGTGTCACAGGCAGTCAGACAGACACACTCCTGTGTATCTGTGTGTGAGTGTGAGTGTGTGTCAAAGGAAGTGGTCCTCCGTCGACTTGAGGATTCACTGAACGAGGAAAAGAAAGGAGGTGAGGCAGACAAAGAGAGTGAATGACAGACATAGCTACAGAAATACTTTTTTTAGGGGGGGTTCAAGGGGAGAAACTGCAAAGTGCCTCAAGCGAAAAGCCAGTGTGACGGTGGCTAGCTAACTTTAGCTAACCGGACAAACTAGATGACAAGAAGAAGAAGGAAAAGAAGAAGACAGACACTCAATCTCACAAATTCATGTCTTGGCTCGGGATGTGGGAATGCCGCTTGGAAAAGTCTTCCTTCAATTTCTGAAATGAAAAAAGACATTCCGGGATGTTGTGATATCCATGTTGATAAGCGTAGAACAGGAAAGGGCACCTAGAAAATTGAAATGCTGGTTTCATATGCTATACTCAGTTATTCTGAAAACAGCCGTGTAAAAGAGAGTGTGCACACTTGTGCAACAATGAAAGAAGTCCAAGATGGCGCCCGAGTAGGCAGCCGTCGGCATGTGTTCTCACGAACCTTGCATTATTATTATTTTTTTGGTGTGTTTCCTCTTGTCACTTTATGTTGTTGTGCGTCATCTCGACCAGATGTGGATTGTTTAACAGCATTTTTGGCCACGAAATTCATCAAGGAGGAAAAAACTCTGAGCAAAACAAGAAAAACAACTGAGCGGTTGCGCATTTTCAGCAGCGCAAATATGCCAGCACAGTTTTTGATTGGGAGGATTGTCAGTGCCGTTTGACTGTCATCGTTGAACAGCTTGAGAGCGATTGTGCTTTTTTTGCGCCTGCAATGGACAGCTTTTTCACAGCCCTGCTTTGTTCAGCGGAAAGGTTGGTGCTGTTGGTCAGTCTGCGGCTGGAACGGTCGCGGCCTAGAATTGAAGTGGATTTACGTGGGACAGGTGCCAGCTTCGTGTTTGCTTTCAATATTGAGCTTGTAGTAGATGTGCACATTTCACCATGATGTCCCTAATCCACTAGTGAAAAGGCGACTTTGATTCTCTACTCTTTCATCTAGAACTGTTTCATGCAAAGAGGCTGCATGAAGTGCTTTTATTATTATATTATATCATATTATATTATATTATATTATATTATATTATATTATATTATATGACATGACATGACATGACATGACATGACATGACATGACATGACATGACATGACATGATTTTTGTTGTTTTTTGTTCTTTTTACTTCAAGATGGCGCCGTGAGAGTGGCTGCCTTTACAACAGGTCCTGCATGTTGTTTTTCTACTTCTTCCTTCCCTTTCCTCTTCTTTTTATCACTTTGCTGTGTGGAATGTAAATTTCTCCAATGTAAAATTTCTAAAATCTAATCTAATCAAATGTAATCTAATCTAATCTAACATTTTTGTTGTTGATTACCATTTTGCTACTTGAAAATATTGAGGTGTTCAGCTTCTGAGTCACACTTTGAAGTGATTGAGTTGGTTTCATTTTGTTCACATCACAAAAATGTGACATTAGAACAGGGGTGTGTAGACTTTTTCACATCCTATGTATGCTGATTGATTTTCATCAAGAGTTATAAAACGTTCCCCGGGTGAAAAATCCCAATAAATTGAAGGTTGGCGAGCACTTTGAAAGTCAAAAGGGCTGCAGGCGGCCCAAACTCGTGCAGCACAATAGCACTCGGCTCGATGTCCAATTATGGCTGATGAAAGGAACATTCTGCATGGCCCACATCGGAGTGTCGGATTAGCCAAAGTGATTTTTGCTTCCTCCTCCTTGTTTGACAGAGTTTGCCGCTATTCAGCTTAAAAAACTTTGAGGTCCCGACTGATGGCATGCATAGCGATGGGTGAAAAAAGAAAAGACACAAAACAACAACAAAAAAAAAACACGAATGAAAGGCCTGTTAGTTCGGGCGTTAGCATGTCAACCTTATAGTGCAAATGTCGTGGGTTGGAGTTTCCCTATGAGGCTTTTCAATAAGCATTTACCAACTGAAATGTAATCTTTAATAATGATAATAATGATAAGAATAATAATAATAATAAGAAGAAGAAGAAAGATAAAAATCAATATGTATAGTACAGCCTCCCTCATTTCAAGCTCATATAACTCCAGACCCATATACAGTAAAGTCTCGTTATATCGATATTCAAGGGAGTCCGAAAAAATATCGATGTGAGTGTGAGAGGGACTATCGATATATCCGACCCTGTTTGCATGTAATTTTCTCCGTGCGTGCATAGAAATAGTATCGATATAACCGGGACTATCGATATATCCGATATCGATATAACGAGACTTTACTGTAATTTAGGATTTCTTTTCTCATGAAAGAATAGAGTCTAAGGTTTCTAACACTGTATTAAATGTTTATGTAGTCCTAAAATTCAATATTCTGTGGGTCCTGGAATTCGAGTGACAATGACAAAAACCCTGGCACTGTTGTGGACACATTTTTGCAGATCGTCTGGCAGTGAATGTGTTAACGATAACAAGAGTGAACCTGGAAAGTTCATAGCTTTAAAAAAAAATCTCTGAATTACAACACTTTTCTTTGTGTTAGATCTCCGACGAGCCGCACGCCGTTTGAAGAAAACATCTCGATGAGAGATGTCGACACTTTGCCCTGGGGTACGAGCAATTCCACCTCACAGAGCCAAAACACTTCACTTTGAAGCTCTCTGTCACCGAGATTTCTATTTCATTTTTTGTTCAACTTTTCCACACTCCCCCATCCCCACCAAAAAAAATGATTTAGCGTAAATTCTGACAAGCTAATTAACGCATTCACTGCCATTCACACATTGCCGAATTTGGTCATGTTTTGTTTTTTCTTGTTTGGGTGCCGATGAAGCGCTGGCCATGTTTCTTTAATTCAACAAGGAGGCTACATTTCCCTTTTTTTCCATGTTAGCTCTTTGTTAACGCGCTATACAAACTAATATGTATGTATTGCATTGTATTTTGGACACCCGCGCTCATTTCAAGCAACTCCAGGCCCATATAATTTAAGAATTAACTCTCTTTTTCCGATGAAAGAAGATATTCTAAGGTATATTTCTCTGCATTGTATATTTATGTAGTCCTAAAACTCAATATTCTGTGGGTGCTGGAATTCGAGTAAAAATGACAAAAACCCTGGCACTGGAGTGGACACATTTTTGCACATCTGGAAGTGAATGAGTTAATCATCCAAAATATTTTCCCTATTAAGATGATCAAACGCCTCAATAAAGCCAACACGGCGTAGTGGACGTGTCAAATGATTGACAATGAGGGTGGATTAGGCCTTTAATCTCAATATTGGATTAAAATGCTACGAACGTCGCAAGTAAATCCATTGCTTACTATTCATCGAGGTACGTGCGCATACATCTGCCGACGCTCTGGTTAGTATTCGCCGGCAGGCCGGTCGCATTTTTCATACCATTTCTCCGCTTCCATTGAATGGTAATGACATGTTTAAATTTAAAGAGAGCCGTGTTAGGTGGAGCCATTCCCCACGATGGTCGTTGCTTGTTACTCACAAACACGCAATGGTGGCGGCACAGTGTGGATATTCATTTTATGGGTTGGCAGATGAAAGGTTTGGGGTGGGAATGGGGGGGTCGGGGGGGCAACAGATATTTACACTGCAAAGCATGTTTTATGGTAACAATTGAAACAGATTGACGAAGACATGCTGCCTTCATATACCATTGGAATTTCGACACACTGCGATTGAGCATTACTATTTGAGCAAAACCCCTCAAGTTGAATTGTATTTCTAAGCCTCAAAGTATCCCCAAAAACTGCACTGGTGTGCACCGAAACAAGATATAAAGTCACACAGAAAATGCTATTTTAAATAGGTGGGTTTTGAGATGGAATTTGAAGGTGGGAAGAGAATCAATCTTACGAATGTTGGGAGGAAGGGAGTTCCAGAGTTTGGGGGCAGAGCGGCTGAAAGCTCTGTCCCCCATCATGCTGAGATGGGCAGGGGCCACACAGATTACGTAATGACAAAGAGACAGAGATTACGTAATGTCTAAGCGATTTGAATTTAGCGTATTTATTTGCCAAAAAAAGCAAGGTAAAATGGCGATTGAAACAAAAAAAAAAACAAAAAAGTTGGAACAATCGTTCATCTCAGATGCTCCAAATATGTCACTAGTAGAAAACACACACACACACACACACACACACACACACACACACACACACACACACACACACACACACACACACACACACACACACACACACACATCCTTCATCCCATCTCCCACACACAGTCAACTTCGGGGATGCTTTGTACGTCCTATAATGCACAAGAGATTAGATATTTTTTTATATCAGATGATAAAATGATACGGTGTGGGGGTTATCAGGAAATATTTGTAAAAAATAAAATATGTTAAAGCAGCAATGATGAACTTGGTTGAGACTGGCGGTATTTCTTTAAAATGATGTTGAATGGTGTTTCAATGTTTTTTTTTTTCGTATACATCTACACAGTAAATACGTGGGAATCGTCATTATACAATTGATAGTCGCAACTCCTTCCCAATCCACTTGCTTGCCAGCTGAGCAGTTGTTCAAAACTAATGAGGGTCATATTTGGCAAATGGCCCGCAATAGTTTTTTTCCCGCAAATTATCACAACGCGCTTGACTCAAAATCGCTGATTGGCATTTGCAAACACCTCAAAAAAAGGCCATTTCAAAGTCTCATTTGCATCAGCAGCCAGAGTCTCCTGTTTGACCATTTCCCAGCTGCTCGTCGTGGAAGATAATGATGGCGCGTAACAGATTGGCTTCCATTATGTTAGTTGTATTTTTTTTCTCGCGGTCTCTCTCGCCAAAAATGTCTGTTGGTGCTTGAAACTCGGGAAAACTTCTTTTTGGTGGAGAAAGAGTGAAAATACTGCTTGTGTTATGTTTTTTGCCGTTGCTGTTGAAATGTATTTAATTGATTTCCTTATTTTGGCGGGGGGGGGGGGGGTAATTGGTGTTCAACGTGAGTGGTGACATTTATTGATGTGACCTCAGAGAATATCGTCAAAATGACCCAAAACTAAGAATAAAAAGGGAAGATGTCATGATTTAACAGAAAACTCTGTTACCCGATAACCGATAAACTTTATAAACAATACGTCCAATGTCCCCTTGCTCTCACCGGGGTCCTTTTCCAAATGCAAGCCCTCCAATCAACAGCATAATTGATTTCCTGATTAATGTCTTGGCCCACCTACTTGCGCCGAGGACCCTCAAGACATCATTTCCTTGTGAGTGTGATCAATATTTGCAGCAACAGAAAAGAATGTCGGCAGAAAAGTAATTTTGTTTGGTCGGAGGAGGCATCCAGGCTAAAAATCCGGATTTTTTTTGACTGATTTGCGGCCATGTAGCAAAACATTGCTGAGCGCTAATGGCTTTTGTTTGAGTCCAATCGGCGAGTGAACGCCAGGTGAAAGACTCTCTGAACTGCCCTGCGTCCCGACATTACCGTCCATCATACTGAGCCGTCCTTGTCGATGCTGTGCTTTGGATTTCAGATCAGCACAGTTTTTGAGTGGAAGATAAAGATTAGGCCGTAAGAGAGAAATGCCAATTAACTACAGTGCGTCCCCCTGTGGGGGGGATAGAAAGTGTGTGCGATCACGAGGAAAAAAAAAACTTGTGTGATCAGGTGCGTGGTTGGTGAATGCCATTTAACTCATTCACTCTCATTATCGTTATCTCATTCACTGCCATACGATGTGTCCACTCCAGTGCCAGGGTTTTTGTCATTTTCATTCAAATTCCAGGACCCACACAATATTGAGTTTTAGGACTACGTAAACATTCAAGGCAGTGTAAAAACCTTTAGACTATCTTTTTTCATCAGAAAAAAAAGTTAATTCCTAAGTTACATGGGTCTTGAGTTATCTGAGCTCGAAATGGGGGCGGCTGTACAAAATACGATACGATACGATACGATACGATACGATACGATACGATACGATACATATTGAATTATATAGCGCATTAACAACAGTTGAAGCTGTGACAAAAGGTAAAAGCTGCCCCCTCATGGAAGGGAAAAACATTGCCAGAGGATTGACCAGCGCTTTATCCGCACCCACCCCCCACAAGGAAAACTAAAACCCGAACAAATTTGGGAATGACTGTCCATGTTGTGCTTTTTAATGAGTTAATCAATGAGTTAATCAGTGGATACATAATAATTCAATGTAGCGTAAGAAAACTTAGTCTCTCTTTTTTCATCAGAAAAAAAGTTATTTCATAAATTATATTTGTCTGGAGTTATATGAGCTTGAAATTAGGGCGGCTGTCTAAAATACAATACAATACATACATATAGGTTTAGATAGCGCTTTAACAACACCTGAACAAAGCACTAACATGGAAAAAAGGGAAATGCTGCCGCCTTGTAGAAAAGAAATAAATAATTGCCAGAGGTCATGGCCAGCGTTTTATCCGCACCCAAGCATGAAAAAAATACAACTCGAACAAATTCGGGAAGGCGTTCCTAGTCATATTTTCAATTCCCGAATATATTTGCGAATGGCAGTGAATGGGTTAAAACCAAAATGTCAGACTTTCTATGATAGGGAGCGGGTTCATTTTTGAAACTTTGTTCACGGTCCACATTCTGATCAAATTTCATGTTCCTAATTGTAGCTGGCTTTGAGAGACTGGGTTTTAAATAACATTCCACAGGGCATTTACATCCATTTTTAAGGGCTAATTCTTAGATCTCCTTATCAAAATAAGAACCAAAGTTCGGAGGCAATGACAATCCCATCAGTCGTGCCAAGCGCCAAGGTACATTGACAATCTTGCCTCGGCCGCTGGACTCCTGACCGCTGTCTTTTTTCCCCTTCCTCTCTTCCTCTCTCACTCGCCATCTTTTACATGATGAGCACAGATGAAATATGTAGGAGGCTGTCAGCTAATTTTAGCTTCCGACTCCTCCATCATCACTTTTAAAAGTTTGGAGCTTTTTTTTTTTTTTTTTAATGACTGTCCACCTTGTTGTCATAGTCACATGTGCTTGTATGGATATGATATTGACATCCTATTTAAAGGACAACCGACATCACATTTCTGTTTCCTAACTGACATCAGAAAAACGTTTTATTGCATATAAAATACCCAAAACACGCAGTATGATATTTTTATTCAAATGCAAAACACCAATAAAAATGACTTAAAGTGTCCAAAAACTGCAAAAAATTGAGCTGCGAATTGGGCATTTTCAGAAAGTTCCACCCCCAGTTCGTGACGTCACGCCAAGACGTCTTGCATTGCTTGTGAATCAAAACAATCGCTTCAGATTCGGAGAACATGCTTTCTTGTTACACATCCAGTTATGAATATGATTCAAATAATTCCGAAGAGGAAAGCATACATGTTTGCAATTGATTAAAGAATTTATTCCGTGCCATTTTGAGGCAACATTGGGGGGAAATGTATCACCAAAAAAAGAGGCAGAAAATGGCGACTAACCTCCTGTGAGGAATTAATCAGCCGTTTCCACAGGCTGATATTTTTTTTATATGGAGCTTGGTCGCCCTCTTCTGGCTCTTTTTGGTGCAACACAACGGTATCACCAAACAAGCACAGCAAAATGCATTGACGTGATGGAAGGACTGCTACAATGTGTCCTTTTTTTTTTGGTCAGGGGCGTTCCTTCAGTGACGTCACATACGGACTCGTCACCAACTCAAAAATAGACTTCCGGAATATTCAGCGCGAGTTTTAAAACCTAAAATATAGCTATATGTGGTGGAATCTTTGTAAAATACGCTCAGTAGAAGTCATTTGAAGCCATTTTACAAATTATGGACACAACTTGTCCGGAGACGTTGGTTGTCCTTTAAACAACACGACAGTAATATAATAATAATAATAATAATAATAATAATAAGAAGAAGAAGAAGAAATTTCGAAGCACCTTTCAAAACGCTCAAGAACATTTACAGTCACGGGATTTATTGACACCGTATCGGATGTACTATACAAATCTATCTTGGTTACATAATTCTCGAGGCAATATAGCTCCATTTTGCCAAATTACACTTCATGGAATGGATTATACTACTACGACTCAGGCTGTTGTTATGTACCAGGATTACATCATACAGGGTGACCCAAAAAGATGCATACCCATAAAAATTTCAATTGTGGCTTTGATTAAAAAGCTATTCATTTCAAGTTACAACCACACATTATTCAGTTTATGGAAGATCGTTGACCAGAGTTTCAGCTATTTCTGTCAATTTTTAGTCAATTTATGGCTTTCCAAAGATGTGTTGCAAATGTCCACCATTTTGTTGCAAGAAAACCTGTACTCGTCTGACAAAGTTGTCAATCACTTTTACACACCCCTCTTTCGGGATGGCTCTTATTTTTGCTGTGATGGCAGTTTTCAGTTCTTCAATTCTCACTGTTGTTTTTGTACAACTCCAGTGGGCGTAATTTGCATTGCTGGGCTCATCAGAATCAGAATCAGAATCAGAATACCTTTATTCGTCCCGCAATGGGGAAATTTGCAGTCCACAGCAGCAATTGAAGAGGGATGGGGTTGGGGTGGGAGTGAAAGGATAGAAAACAAGATATTCTAAGCATAACAAAATAAAAATGTCAACTGTATACTGTGCAAATGTAGATGTGCAAAAACCGTTCTATAAACAAGACTGTACATAGTGCAGAATCAAGAAATGCATTTAGATATATTGCAACAACCCATATTTACAAGTGTCCAGTTTTTTCTCATATTGAAGTTATAATATTCAAATGTACCATTCCTGCCCTGTTGCGTTGAAATCAGTTGGATTCCTGAAATTTGACAAGAGGTTTGTCATTTGAGCTTTAATGAGGGATTGTGGGGGCTATTTTCAGAGCACCGAAGGACCTAAGACAAACTCCTTGACCCAAATGAACCTCAATCAGGTTTCCTAGACTGATGGATGATCTAAAATTATGTGGGAGGAGCCTGGTGTCAAAGTTTGATTAGAATGCCAACATATTTTTTTAAATGTGTATTTATTTATTTATTTATTTGTTTGTTTTATTTATTGTTATTGATATATTTGTTTATCTATTTTTGTATCTATTTATGTATTTGTTTATTAGTTTACTTATTTATTTATGAATGTATTTATTTACTTTTAAAGCCAAGTTCAAACAAAACGTTGGTTGATGGTTAATTTTATTTTTATTTTTTTTAATTTATTTATATTTCGTTCAAAGGGAATTCACTCCCCAACCAAATGATGAAATCCGCATTGTGCAATCCTGTACTGATCAAACTTCAAAAACAAAATGAATCATACTAATTACAATGAATAAATAAATAAGTAAACAAATAAAAATAAACCATCTACATTTATTTATTTATTTATTTATTTATTTATTTATTTATGTATTTATTTTGTATTAATTTTTTTATAAACCCTTGTTCAAACAAAATGTTGGTAGATGGTTTGGTTTATCTATATTTATTTATTTAGTTAGTTATTTATTTAGTTATTTATTGATAGTTCGTTCAAAGGTGATTCAATCCCCAACCACATGATGAAATCCGCTTTGCGCCAACCCAAAAAAATCTAACTTCTCAAAAAACAAGACACATTACAAAAAATAAATAAACAAATAAAAATAAAGCATCTAGAACAGTTTTTTTAATTAGTAAAATATATTAGCGTTCTAATCAAAATGTGCTTTTTCTTTTTCTGTTCTTCTTTTAAACAAGCATGAAATATCTTGAGAATGGCCTATGGAGCCATCGATGATTAAATTTTGTTGTTGAAAAGCGATAATCATTTTCAGAGTACGTATCACCGTGGAAAACTTGAGTTTTCGTCAGTGGCGTTCAATACTCCAATGGAGCCGTGCGGGGAACAGTGGCGTCGGAGGGGGGATGTGGATTTGATGGCGGATAATGACGCCATCTCTCGCTTCAGGGGGGTTGAAGCGGTGTTGAGTGAGATCAGCATCCTCTTTTCATGGAATGAGCCGGAAAAAGATGCCTTCACATAAAGAGGGGAGGGGGGGAGGATCGAAACCAGTCTCCAACTTGTAAGCAAGATCGAAGCATTTGTTTGAATGCGAGAGTAAAATTAAGTCCAATCAAACAGCAGCGAATCGCCAGGACAATTTCCAATGTTTATGTGCATGTGTGCACAGTTTTTTGGGGGGTTGTTTGTTTTTTTTTGTTTTTTTTTTTTTTTGCACTGGCATTGTGGAAACAGGGACAACTTGCTGTTGACAGTGGACAAACACAGATGTTCAAAGCAAGACAATAAAGGTATTCTCGCTTGGTGGCTTTCCGTCGGGGGCACAAATACATCAGAACAATGAGTCATATACTCCAAAGGACATTGTGTCATACCCTTTTAGCTTCTTGACTAAAATCTGGTGAGTTGATAAATACACGTTGGATTGGATGAGCCTTTACGAGTCTCGCAGTGGAGACATATACATTTCACAGCATTTGGTGTTGATATTGATCACATCAAAGCAATGATATCAATACTTTTGATTTTTTTGTCATTTATAGACCGATTCAAAGTAAAAGTAAAGTTTGTTTGATGCCTTGTCTCAAAAACATTTTCTGTGAGCAAATTGTTCGCAGTTTTGCTGGACTGTGGTGCTACATTGAGGCAATGAATAACATTTTAAAAGAAATTAAGATCTGGAGTTTCGAGACTGAAATGCAGTGGTGGGACGTCAGGGCTTGCAAGGCCTTCTCTGCTGGCCTAAAAATATCAGAATCACAGACAAATGTGAATTATATTTTGTCCGTGAATTATTAGTAATTTTTTCGTATTTAAACATTGAACTAATCACATGTCAGCCATTATTTGTTACGAGTGTCAGAAATCTACTTGGATGCCTTCACGATCAGTTCTGCAGGCTCTGGAGCATAAAAATCAGTGTCAATGAAACTGTTGCTAGAACCAATCAGAGTTTGAGTGTGCGACCCAAGGCCTGCTGCAAGGCGCTGGAAATTTCAGCGTGTTCCCAAACTTTGATTGGCTAGTCACATGATTGGCTAGTCACTAGACAATTATAGTTTAACTAGTCGCTAGTGATACCAGCATACTGCATCTGTAGCAAACTGCCTAAGCAAATATATTGTTGTGTTGATTTAATCGCGGTTTTGTGAATAGAAGTACCATGACTGAAGGAATGGATTTGGTTGCAGATATACTGCTAAAGCCATTTTCAAGAGTGGCCTTTTCAAGACTAGATGGACACCATTACAGTTGGACAGCTCAGAAGCTAGCAAAAATAGCAAATAATATTGCGATTTTATGAGGTTATCACGTGTTCAGAGTAAAAATAAATGATTCTCAAGTCACAATTATTTGCTGGCCAATGTCACCCTCTAGTGTATGTTTAGTAATATCACACCACATTCGCAGCTGATTGATTCAGACATATCACTACTGAAGGCCGAGGAGTGACATGCACAGCCCGCCACAGCTGAAATGCCATCATGCTAATGCTATGCTAATTGGCAGCGTGCTAACTTTTTAAAATCATGAAACAGATTGCCTATTATGTCTCAAACTTAAGCCAACATTTTTTTCCACCGTCGTCCCGTCGGCGAGCATAGACGACGTCACCGTCGTGAAACTCGAGACGACAGGGGTCAACCTGGGTGAATTAATCAAGACAACATATTGATTAGGGCTTGTTAAATATGCGGAACATTTTGTCTGCAGAATCCTGGCAAACTACGAATACCGGGAATTAATCTTACCCCACATGTTTTTTTTCTCGGACATCACTGCCTGAGGTTCAATTACATCGCTAATAAAGCACACACCATCATCAAGCGTTGGCAGAATGTTAAATACTCATGTGATTAACCCCCTCGCTGACTCTAATATTGATTTTTTTAGCGGGTTTTAAATGGGATTTTCCAACAAAGACATGTAATCTCTCTAAAGCTAAAAGATGTACTAACTTCACTTTTTTGTTTATTTTTCTTTTCTCTGGGAAATGAATACACAGTTTCTTTAATATCGGGAGATAAATATCTTTTTGTTTAATTTTAAGCAGATTCTTTACTTACAGACAGGCGGAAGTAATCGCCGAAACATGTCAGCTATTTGAACACCTACACTGTCTGTAAGTAAAGAATCTGCTTAAAATTAGATATCAAGTAGACAGGATAAACTTAGTACAACAATCTTTTTGTTTACTTAGTTTCAGTTAAATGTGATCCAAGCGTTTAACTTTTCAATCACTAAAACACTTGAAGCTCTTGTGATTCCCACTAAGTCACTACAATAGGGCTGTGAGATAGTTTTTTGTTGTTGTTGTTAGTGTTGTTTGTTTTTGTTTTGCCTTGCTAGCAGAGACTTAAGCTACGATAATCATCTGGTGGTGGTGCACTCAACTCAGCACACTTTCTAATCAGTGGTCGTTTGGTTTTGCAGTCTTTGCTAGCTTAATGCGACGCTAATTAGCATCCATTTTGCCATGCATTAACCCATTGAACAGGTCATTGAACACAAATGGTTCAGCCATAACAAGTTATGAGGCACTAGAACAGTATTTGCAGTCATATGCTCTTGATGTGACGAATATTTATGCTGTACCGAAGTACATGTATTTACAAAAGCTAATTTGACCAATTACAATACACATTCCAACCATTTCTGTTGGTTTTTGGGCGAAAATGAGTCATGGTACTTCTATTCAGAATCCGAATCACTCATCTTTATTGCCAAGTATGTATAACACACAAGGAATTTGTCTCCGGTAGAACACGCTGCACTAGTATCATCATAAAAAATTGGAAAGAGGCACGATACAGTTATATTTGGCTTACTGTTTAGAGCACAGGTGTCAAAGTCAAGGCCCGCGGGCCAAATCTGGCCCGCCACATCATTTTTTTCGGCCCGCGAAAGCAAATCAAACTTGTTAAATTCTATGATGATTGCTAGAATCTGAGCCAAAATTTCATATTTTATGATGTCAACCACAATAAAAGTCATTATTCTTGACTTCAGATTTGAAAACGAGTTATTCATTAATTTGCTGTGTGCTCTATATGTAATATTTGAAGGGATTTAAACATTCTAATTGGTTCCCCAAATTCATAACGGCATCGAGAGGAAACCATAACTACAATGTGGCCCGCGGCAAAAAATGACTTTGACACCCCTGGTTTAGAGAGTTAATGGTGACGGGGGAAGAAGCTGTTTAAATGTCTGCTGGATTTAGTGCGCATGGATTGGTAGCGCCTGCCTGAGGGGAGTAGCTGGAAAAGGTGGTGGGCAGGGTGCAAAGGGTCCAGTAGAATTTTGCACACCGTTGTTTTGATTCTTATTAATTTTTATCCTCTCTGATAGGAAAGTAGATGCATTGTGTACTCCCCAAAAAATGTCATTACAATAATTTCAATTTAGCCATATAGTCATTCGCTTAAAACCACTCGCTGCCTCTCTTACTCATGTTTTTGTGGCTTTTAAATGGGATCCTTCGTCTAAGACGTGTAATCCCTCCGTCGTGAGGATGCGTGCTAACTTTTTTTTCCCTGGCTTTTCTCTGAGAAACCAGAAGCCACATTCAGTGGAATCAAGAGGAAGACTGGCTCGAGGCGACATCTGTTGCTGTGGAGCACACCAAAGCACATGAGGGGGTGGGTGGAGGTTTGTGTGAGTTTTCTGACAAACTTTGGTAACGCCAGAATCCCAAAAGCTCCCTGCCGATGTCCATCCTGGTGTCCATGCGTGTTCCCAAAGCACAAGGCTTTCTTTTGTCTCATTCAGTGACAGACTGGACCGTGGCTTCCCGCAAGGGGTAGCTTGCCCACGTTTGATGTCCAACTTTATCCCGTCTCTGCTGGCCGTCACTGCGACTGACGTCAGTTTCAGCGTTCCCCCCGCAGAGTGACATGAGACGGCTGAAAAAGTCATTTTAATTACCGCTCGCGATGTAATTTTGTCATGACGCCCCACACTGGGCGGCCGTCTGTCATGGAGAAGACATCTGCTTGATAAGCAGGCATCACGTTGCTGCGAGAATCCCGCCAAGGGGATGTTTCCTATTGATTCCTTTCCAATCGGAGCATCGCTCGTTGATGGTTCTGTTTTTCAGAGTTGTCAGGTTTAGATCCCTGCTGCTGGATTCAAAGTTCATTTTTGGGTCCGAGCGTGGCCAGCAGACATAAAAGTTGGCGCGTGCCTGAAACAGGATGGGACGCCTGAACATCGGTGAAAGACCTCCGCTGTGAAGCGCAATGGCGGTCTTGGCTTTTGGTTTGAAAGGGATTGAAAGATCGAGATCATATCCAGGCAACAAGCTGCTGCCTTGAAATACTTTGTGACTGATATTTGATTGCATTGAGAAGCCAAACTCATTTACTGTCACTCAAGGTTTGAGGACAAATTTGAAGTGTGTTAATTGTCCCTCAGTGAGTGCGAAGGGTTGTTGTAGGTCACGGGTTTCAAAGTCAAGTCTCGGGGGCCAAATCTGGCCCGCCACATCATTTTATTCGGCCAGCTCAAGCAAATCAAGCATGTCCAGTGCCATGTTGGTTTGCGAAAGTCTGACCCAAAATGTCAAATTATCATGTAAATTATTGTCATTATTCTTGACGTCAGATTTGAAAACTAGTCATTCATGAACGCATTCACTGCCATTCCCGAATTCATTTGGGAATTGAAAAGTGTGATGTGGAGCTCCATTCCCGAATTTGTTCTGGTTTTAGTTTTTCTTGCAGGGGTGCCGATAAAGCGCTGGTCAGACCTCTGGCAATGTTTTTTCCCATCCACAAGGGGGCAGCATTTGCCTTTTGTCCATGTTAGCGCTTTGTAACAGCTTCAGCTCTTGTTAAAGCGCTATATAAACCAATATGTATGTATTCTATTGTATTTTGTACAGCCGCCCCCATTTCAAGCTCAGATAACTCCAGACCCATATAATTTAGGAATAACTCATTTTTTTCTAATGAAAGAGTCTAAGGTTTCTTACGCTGCATCGAATGTTTATGTAGTCCTAAAACTAAATTTAAAAATATTTGTTCAGGTTTTGTTTTTTCTTTTTTGGGTGCCGATAAAGCGCTGGCCATGGCCTCTGGCAATGTGTTTTTTTGCTTCCACCTGGGGACAGCGTTTCCCTCTTTACCATGTTAGCACTTTTTTTCCAACTACAGCTGTTGTATAAACCAATGTGTGTGTTGCATTGTATTTTGGACAGCCACCCTCATTTCAAGCTCAGATAACTCCAGACCCATATAATTTAGAAATTAACATTTTGTTCTGATGAAAAAAAAGAGAGTCGAACATTTCTAACGCTATATTGAATGTTTATGTAATCCTACAACTCAATATTCTGTGAGTTATGATTTTTGAGTGAAAATGACAAAAACCCTGGCAACTGGAGTGGATCCATTTTTGTTCATGTCTGGCAGTGAATGAGTTAATCTGTTGTGTGCTCTACATGTAATATGTGCAGGGGATGAAACATTCTAATGGCTTCCCAAAATTCATAACGGCCCTCGTGAGGCAACTGTAACGACTATGTAGACCGTGGCAAAAATTGACTTTGAGGGTCAGAAACTAGTATTTTTGCCCATCTCAACCCATGTTCAACTGTTGATTACTCAAAACTGAATAAGTGTCACTAAAGTTACCGTTTATTTTCATTCATATCAACTTCCAATGTGGAACGAAACGCTTTTTGACCAGAGCGACAGTTTCGGTTGATCAGTCTGCTTGCGCGGCTCCAAATCGCATCATTATCATGCTGCACTACACTCCAGTCTTCCTACTTTGAAAAAGAAAAGGAAAACAGTCGCTAAGGTCGGAGCTAAGTGGAATAGCGAAAGCGCAACGGTAGATTGTTTAAAATACGAGTGAGAGGTACAAAGTGAGTGGAAACATGACATTCCCAAGCACCTAATGGGCCCCCCTCTGGTGGTCTTGCTGCGGTTGATCCTGTGCAATCGTTTGACGACATGCTGCTTGACTCGAATCCACCTCGAGTGACCTTACCGGCCTCGCCTTCAAAAGATCATATTTAATCCTCTAATAAGGAAACCAGAGCACATCACGTATGTCGTGTCGCTTTGACCCCACCGGTCGGCTGTCAATCATTCCGTGAGCCAATGAGTCTTGGAATTGGAGCAGGTGGCAAGGAGAGAAAAAAGAAAAAAGCACACCCTGTCTTCGACCCCGCTGACGTGATGTCAGAAAATAGACATAAAATACTGCCATCATGAAACCGCCCTTTACTCTCATACAAGTGTAAAAAGACATCTACCACTTTTTATGGAGTGATTTAAACATATAATCTTATTCTCTTCTTATGAATCTTATGAACTTAGTACAACGAAGTGATTTAAACATGTTTCTGTTTTCAAAGGTTTAATTTTGATGGAGCACAAAAGATAAAATCTCTACTTTTATCGCAGATTAAATCGGAGATTATTTGGATTGGATTTGTTTTATTAGTCTCACAGTGGAGAAATGTACATTTCATAGCAGCAACGTGAAGAAAACAAAAGGAGAGGAAAGAAAGAAGTAGAAAAACAAAATACAGGAGCTGCTGTCGAGGCAGCCATTCTCGCGGCGCCATCTTGAAGTCAAAACAACAACAAAAAACTAGATAACAAATAACGTGACACAACACAAAAGGCATAGTCATTCAATCTTAAGCACTTTCTGCACCCTCTTTGTTGCATGAAGCAGTTCGAGATGTAAAAGGAGAGGACCAAAGCATCCTTTTCCCCAGTGGCTCAGCGACGTCGTGGTAAAATGTGCACGTGTGCTAGAACCTAATTGTTGAGAGCAAACACAAAGCTGTAGCATCCATTAGTTGTATTAAGTTCATCCCGTCTACTTGATATCGAATTGAAAACAGATTCTTTTCTGACAGACAGTGTATTGTAGGTGTTCAAATCCCTGGCATGTTTCGGCGTCTACTTCCGCCTTCGTCAGAGTCTCACGGATGTTGTTTTGACGCACCGTTTTCGGCTGGTGTTGCTATGATGGCATGACCTACCTGTCAGATCTGACAGGCAAGCCACGCCCCCCCCCCGCTGTCTGCTCGTCCCTCCAGGATACTGCTCCAAGTGGTAGAGAGCATGTAAGCTACCTCATCCCTGTTGATGGTCCTTGATTCTCGCTTCCGGATTTCAATGGCCTCCCTGATCCAGCGCTGATGTTTGTTTTCTTCGGTGCGGATGACTCCGGATTTGTGGAGCCTGATTGATGGATATTTTAACCTTCCAGTCTACACTCTATCAAAGTTGAAACGAGTCCAAATTTCACTGTTTTCTATCAATTTTCTCACCATTTCACTTTTGTTTTTTTCACTTTTTTTTTTTTTTGTTTCAAGCTCTGTTGTCCCCCTTTTCGTGTGTGTGTGTGTGTTTTCTCACTCTCTCTCTGTCGCCTGCCTGTCTCTTTAATGTTTAACCCCCCGCCCCCACCCACTGCTGCATTCTTGACCAATCACGTGGCTTTAACCGAAGACTGGGGGCGAGGAATAGAGGACAAAACAGTCGGCCATCATTTTCTTGTTAGGAGAATGGGCTCGTTCGCGAACGACACATCACTCATTGTGGCATCTCCGTGTGTATCCCAAATAATAGTTTGTATGCCAAGGTAAAACTTTCATACATGTAACATTCGTAAACCAAAAAGTTCGGAAGCCAAGGGATTCGTAAACCGAGGAATCACTGTATGTAAAATGCAAATGTGCACGATTTTCAAAGTGGTCACTACAGAGGCAGAGTACAAGACAGCCCCAAAAAAGATCCTGACGAACCGCGTCCTGACTTTTAGGTAGGGGACAATGAAGGTGGTCACTGGCCCGGTCACCAAAGGGATTTTGACATGGGTCCGTCTGTCCTGAGCTAGCCATGCAACTTTAATACTCGTGTGTTGCCCTGGGCTGCTCATGTATAATTAAGGCACTCGTGTGGAGTCCCCATGGCACACGTGCAGAGAATTCGGTGGGAAAATTGGGAGAAGACCAAACGTCACAAATACGATGGGAAGTGTTTCATAAAATTTGACGTGGGTGTGCAGGCAGGGATGTAGAGTCCGGGATAATGGACTCTACAATTTGTTTTACACTCCAACTTGGAGAAGTTCGTCCTGCCGTTGACCTTCAAGTCATCATGACGTCACCATATGAGGGCGTTTGTAGGGGTAAATGAGCAGCACGCTAAGGCGAAAAGTGTGTGTGAGTGGGGCGAGTGGGGGTTTCAGGGACGGGACCTGCTGCACTATTCATGCCACCATCTGCTTCCTTTCCTTCACTCTTTCAGACCAGCTTTGCTTCTGTGTGTGTGTGTGTGTGTGTGTGTGTGTGTGTGTGTGTGTGTGTGTGTGTGTGTGTGTGTGTGTGTGTGTGTGTGTGTGTGTGTGTGTGTGTGTGTGTGTGTGTGTGCGCGTGTGTATGCGTGTGTGTGTATTGACAAGTCAGATAATTATATGCAGTCAAATTTTTGGTTGTGACAGAACCTGGCAGACTTACATCTGGTGCTTCATTACTTTGTTGGATATCGTGTCAGAAAATGGGAAGGGGCTTGAACTCGGTTGTGCATTTTAACAAAATATTTTACCATTTATGTGTTCAAAACTTAGGATTGTCAAAAAATATCAGATCACGGGTCCTGCAAAACACAATTGCTGACCTTACAGGCTCTAAATATTCTGGAGAAAAAATAAATGCCACCTGCTGGTGGTTTTGGTCTGACATGATTCGTGAAGTCCTCACAGGGTGGCAAGAAACTGGTCAAAATCCTTCGCACACCTCGTCCCCACCTTGTTGCAAAAACATGTCTGTGTGCGTGCGTGTGTGTGTGTGTGTGTGTGTGTGTGTGTGCGCGTGTGTGTGTGTGTGTGTGTGTGTGTGTGTGTGTGTTTGCGCGTGCGTGCGTGCGTGTGTGCGCGTGTGTATGTGTGTGTGTATTGACAAGTCAGATAATTAGATGCAGTCAAACTTTTGGTTGTGACAGAACCTGGCAGACTTAGTTCTGGTGCTTGATTACATTGTCGGATATCGTGTCAGAAAATGGTAAGGGGCTTGAACTCGGTTGTGCATTTGAACAAAATATTTCACCATTTATGTGTTCAAAATTTAGGATTGTCAAAAAATATCAGATCACGGCTCCTGCAAAACACAATTGCTGACCTTTCAGGCTCTAAACTCATCTCATCTCATCTCATTTTCCGTACCGCTTATTCCTCATTAGGGTCGCGGGGGTTGCTGGAGCCTATCTCAGCTGTCTTCGGGCACGAGGCAGGGGACACCCTGAATTGGTTGCCAGCCAATCGCAGGGCACACAAAGACGCACAACAGTCACTCTCACACTCACACCTAGGGACAATTTGGAGTAGTCAATCTGCCTGCCATGCATGTTTTTGGCGTGTGGGAGGAAACCGGAGTACCCGGAGAAAACCCACGCGGGTCCGGGGAGAACATGCAAACTCCACACAGGGAGGCCGGACCGGGTCGCGAACCGGCGACCTCTGCACTGTGAAGCCGGTGTGCTAACCACTTGACTACCGGGCCGCCTAAACATCTCTCGAAAAAATATGCGCATTTTGTGGTTTTGGTCTGACATGATTCGTGAAGTCCCCACAGGGTGGCAAAAACCTGGAAAAATAAAAATCAAGAAATATGCCATTTTAAAGTGATTTCTGAGTGAGCACAAGCTCAAAAAATGTCGGGTCCTAAAATCAAATTTTTATGCGTTTCATAATTATATTTTTTTCATGTTTTAAATTGGGTTCCCACGGGGCAAATCCTTTGCACACCTCGTTCCCACCGTGTGGCAAAAACACATGCGTGTGTGTGTGTGCGTGCGAGCACAATCCAAACATACCTGAAATGTGGGCAGAAATGAGAGTGAGCAAACAGTGGCAGCAATAAGAGAGGGATCAATAAAAACAGCCGCAAAGGGAATGTGGGGAAAGGCATTAGGGCGGGGGTCAGCTCATACCCCACCTTACTTGGCCCATGAAATATAAATGTGGCTCAAATAGATTGCTCTGTTTCTATGATTTTTGGCTATCCATTACTCCCCCCACCTCTGTTCCCATGATACAAATTTCATTTTCCTTGTTGCTTCAACCAATGTGCGACCTGACTTTTGAAAGACGTTCAGGATGTGCCTGTGTGTAACTCTCATCTATATTTCCAATGCACCGACACACGCGAAGGGGGTATTTTCTCAGCGGGATGCGGACTATTAGCTGTGCATGGATATCATGAAAGGATAAATAAATACATGAGATCAGGCTTTATGTTGCTCTGGGTGCTTCTCTATATTATGAAGTGTTGAAGAAATAATTCTTATAACCTTTTTATGTCCCCTGTATTCTGATTACACGATAAGATATCCAGTTACAGTCACCACAATTGTTCATTTTATAATTTAAACATATTTTGTAGTTTTCTTGCTTCTTTGTGAATGAATCATTTTCATTAGTGCTGCTCGTAGTCTTATTGTTAAGTCATCAAAAGTGAACATTTTGGCTATTTTTTTTCGCTGTATGTGTTAGGGTTAAACTTAAAACATTTTTACTAATTGTGAAAGAAAAACACAAAGACGTGAGATGGACTTGCAAGGAGAGTGTTCAGAGACTGTTCCGTAACATTTATCCGACCCACTCTGAAAACAATCTCTGGTCCCCTTGCTTTTATTGAAATTTTGGGAGTTCCTGGTTACAAAGATCTCAACCGTCTAAAGGGAGGGGGAGCACACCGGTTGAGACTGGCGCAAAACACAAGCATATTTTGATAAAAGCAGAAGACTGCTCAATGAAACATTTCAAGGAGACATTCTGTTATTGTGTCTGCACATTCTGTTATTGAGAGTCAGCATGGCTATGAGTCAAAACAAAAAGCTATGTGCATATGTGCAAATAACTTAAATAATACAAAATAAACTAATTTACAAATATAATGTGACTACATGATATACAATTTAACTCCAACAGTATGGTATACATACTTCTCTTTATTAGCATAGCTTTGTTTTTCCTTTTTTATTTTTGTAAAGGTGTATCCAGGTCCATCAACGCAAACAAACCACATTGCACATCATAAAGTGAAATCTGTTTTTTAATGAGATAATTTATTGTGTAAACAGCTCTTTCTTCAATGAAGGGAAAAATAGAGGCTTTGGCTGCTTTTCCTTTCGAATACAAGTCAGTGGTCAAAAGGAAAACCAGATGCAAATCAAGAATTGATTTTTATTTCGCAGATGAATCGTTTCTGACTTTCAAGTGGTGATCGTGAGAATTCAACAGAGCCAAACCTGTGTGACAGTGTCTGTTACAACACTGCCCCCTTGCGACTGGTTTAGAAACATCTTTAAGAGCAGTCCTGAGTGTGTGTGTGTGTGGGGAGGGGGTGTTGTTGCTGGGGTGGACTGTAAAATGTTAGAATGTCAAATGAGTTTGTTCTGAAAGGAAAAAAAATATTTTGAAATACTTATGTTTGAATATTAGAATTTCTGCCAACGTACTGGCCACAAATCCAATCATTTAATTCAGAAGCGCCTTTCAAAACTGTCAGGGTCACTTTACAGTCACAGGATTAGTTTTTTTTTGTAGGTGAGCAGCTTCACTCAACCCGGAAGTAAATAGAAAGGTATATAATAATAATAATAATAATAATAATAATAATAATACATTACATTTTAAGCGCCTTTCAAAGCTCTCAAGGAGCTTCACAGTCACAGACAAGTTTAGGTACTATAATAAATAAAATACAATCACAAATAGAATGTAATAAATTAGAATTATAAATAGAAACAAGAGCGAGAGCTACACAGAAAATGCAATTTTAAATAGCTAGCTAGATAGCCAGTTAGCTAATACACTGAATATCTACTAAAATACACAGATTGAAGGCTAGCTAGCCAGCTATTAGATAGCTAATATATAGCCAACAGATAGCTAGCTAGATAGGGAGCCACTTAGATAGCTAGCTAGATAGCTAGTTAGCTAATACACTGAATCTCACTAATTAAATTATTATTAAAAATAATAATAATAATAATAATAATAATAATAATAATAATAATAAATGTTCCAATCCAATTCCAATTCAATCCAAACGACTGCAGGGTGTCGTAACAAGTCATCAAACTTCACCTGCCATATCCCATTGAGACAACAAAAATCAGAATAAATTTTCACCACCCATCCATCATATGTGGTTTAAATTCAGGAGCACTGGTAATTTGACTAAATCTTTTGGACGTGCTCTTCTTTGTAGGACTCCCTTGAAATTGTGACTGTAATTTCACTTCGTTACATCCTGTTATGATAGACATGTCTTGTCAGCATGCAGATCTTTAAATGTAGGGTGTTGTTGAGTTGGTCTTCTGTTTGGGGCTTTGGGTATCTTTCTCGACATGTGAGGATAAAAAAAAACAACGAAAAAAAAAAGACTCAAAGCATTTCTTCCTCCTACCCAATGATCATTGGTTTTTTTTAACATGACGTCCACCCCCATTAAAATTCAGTGCATTGATCACTGATCAGTAGGACCCTGGTGTCCCCTTGCTATTATCTCTTGATCCATCATCTACAGTATTGTTATTATTTCCCCTCAAAAAACCACATTCAACATCCATATCTCCAGAAGGCAATGGAATGGAATATCCACTTTTTTTTACCCTGATCTCAGGTCACGTTGCCATAACAACTGAGATGAGATGAAATAAATGTTATGGTAAAAATAAAATCACCTTTTTCATCTATCTGGGCCATGGACGCTGCCACTCATTCCAGGTAGGTATGGAGAGGGTGTTTATAGGCAAAAGATTAAGAGAGACAGAGAATGGGGTCTCTGGGGGTCCCCCATTTTCCCGTCGCGCTACCGGGGCTGCGCTCTCAGCGGTGACAGTGATGATAGGAAGTCCTCAGTGGCTGAAGAAAGTGCAGGGTGGACACTGGCAGGCCACCATGGGTTCACCTGGGATAATCAACTGATCAAAAAAATATGACAGTAGAATAAATACAAATGATTGCAGTTCTCCCTGTCGATTTGGATTTGACATCGCACCACCACGAGTCTCTATATCTGTGAAAAGATCCATTTTGACACACCTTTCGTTCTTCAGTTCCCCGAGGTAACAACGTTGCGTTCCCATGGAGATTAACAACAGCACCGTGGTGTTCTTGGACCTGGTATCCATCCAACATAAAATATTTTGTTTTCTACAATATGATCAGACGCTCTCCGGTTCACCCAGGCTGTTATGTAGGCTGATTCTGTTCAAAATGATAGTTGCCGCCCTGACGAGTAAAGCCCCATCCACATACGTCTACTTGCCAAATCAAAGGACAGCAAGCTTTCAATCATTCTGCCCGGCATATGTTCATGAATTCAGAACCATGGGTGGAAAAGATAGTACCCGGAGAGACAGAAGGTAAGACCCTTAAGACCACACAGAAAGGCACCATATGAGCCTGTTGCTTGCCAACTCCAAACCCCCTACTACCCACCGCCCAACCATCAAGTGAAATCAATATGTCTGCATACATAAAATCATTTTGTTCAGGCACCAGAGCAGAAAAAAAGAAGACAGGAGGAGAAAGCCTTTCACCACAGACCCGCTTTAATACCACTTTTGTTTAGAGCTCATTGTGCTTTGGTCAACGTAGTGAGTGTTTACAGTTTGGATTCGGCATGAATAGCCATAAAGGGGTCCTCATCACGGATGCTGATCTGGAATTGGGCGCGGCTATCATCGGCGACGAAGATCTGCTTCCCCGTGCACCTGTCTCCCTCTTTTTGGCCAGAGATGACATCGCAGTAGGTGCCGCCGGGCATACCGGTGTTCAGAGTCACGTCCAGGTCCCTCAAGACGAAAGAGAAGAGAGCTAGCTGTTTCAAGTGTTTGGGATTTGTCGTTGGAGTTCATCACGATATGGGGAAACGGCAGCAACAAAAAAATCAAGTGCAGGATACCAAAAGGAGGTGGTTCTTTCTCAGCGATCAAGCCACATAAAAACATAATGACCAAAGACAAATTCATTGCCTTTGAAATAAAACCCAATGACCCTTGCCAAACACCAAATGGATAGAAATAATCCATCATTGGAGTTGCCTTGACGCTCACCAGTTGTCGTTGTTAAAGACGATGAAACCCCGATTCCCTCGGCCAAAGGCAACCTGGTTACCATGGTTGTCCCACCAGTTGGTATGAGGCTGTCCGTTGACAACATTGCGGAAAATGACCATGTTCCTGCAGGGGTTTGACAGCCTTTAGACTCATTAGCCAAGAAAATCAATCATCTTGAAGCACCAACACGCCAGAAGATCAAAATCCAGAATGTCCTCACTTGATCTGTCGCCATCTGTGTTCACACACCCAACCGTCCCCACAAGTCTGGTCAGGGTTGATGGGAACAGACTTGGTGCTCCCGTCGCTATGACTCGGCGGTCCCATCCAATCGTTCTGATCCTGAGAACATGACCAGGGAACAACATAAATCCATTGATTAACTCATTCACTCCCATTCCTGAATTTATGATGAGTGATGAGTGGAGAACCTTTCCATTGACGATGTTTCGGTTCCAGCGGAAGCTGGACATGACCCTCGTTACACCATAAGGGTGGGCCAGCATGTAGCCCATCGCCATCTTGTAGAGCCTGGGATCCCAAAAGGTGACGATGGACGCACCGCCTGCGCCATGGCCTCGCTGGTTGTCGTGGTTGTCGACAAATACTACAGCACTGCCGTTGGGCATGAAACCCCAACCCTCTCCCCAATTTCTGCATGTGAAGAATGGAAATGATATTTATAGCGGACCTACCTTTTGTATTATATGTAGAAAGTGTGAATTCCCAATATGCCTATCAATATCCCAATATCCCAAGGTACCTGGTGTAGCACAACTTCTCGCCGTGCCATTTTCGGAAAACGGTTCCTAGTTTTGCACTGTATTTGAATTCAGTCACTCGTCCCAGGTTAGTGTACTCGTGTGATGAGATAGGCTCGCCTCCGAGGTCGATAACCTGAATTGCCAGAGGACAAATAGTGTGTATCAGTCAGACATTATTCAAATAACACATCTTCCTTTTCTCACAGCTCTGACTTCAGGGTTTTGACCTTGTAAAAATGACCCAATCATATCAGCTATCACCAAGTCATCTTTCACTGCAAGGAACTGGTACAGGCGGTACCAGTGTGTTGGCTCACGACGTGTTTAATCAAAAACTTTACACAATCTGGCTCTTTTTCCATGTACTTTACAAGTGACGTACATCTGTGACGAATCTTTAAACACTAACAGAACACATGACGCCCAGATGGCACGTATAGTAAGTAACTTCACCTGAGTCAAAAAAAGAGCAGTGACAATATGGAAGCAAACAATGATAATTAGAACAGAACCTGTATGTGGGACAATTTTGTCCGGGTCACAAGTATATTCATAATTGTCTATACCAAACTACGAACAACAGATTTTTTTTCCAAAATGTATCAGTCACTTATTTAATATGAATTAATATGTGATGCGTTGTGTGTGTGTGTTTATATATGCAGTATCTTCCGATTGCTAGCTAGATAGCTGGCTAGATAGCTAGCTAAATAGCTAGATAGCGAGATAGCTAGCTCGCAGGATCGATGGATGGATAGATGGATAGCTGGATAGATACTGTATCTATAATTGGTAGGCTATATTTGCTTGTATACATTGCCATCAAAGTCACATTTGGAAGAGGCCTGATTCCATTCTGTAGATATCAGATTCCACCCCCCCCCCAAAAAAAAAAAAAAAAAAAAAAAAACTACTATTATGTGTACACCACTTGCGACAGACCATAAATTAACTGTCTTCAATCCAGTCCAGAAATTTGAGTTAAAGCATTTCAGGTGTAGTCTTGGGTACCTCCTGAAAAATGAAGGGTCTGGAGCCTTCTGCGAACCACTCAGTATTGAGGTTGTGCAGCCTGCTGTAGACGGCAGCCAAGTCACCCGGCCACATGTGCTTGCAGGCATCCACCCGGAATCCGGCTACGCCCATGTCGATTAGCACATTCATAAACTCAGCCACCTTATCCCGCACGTAGTTCTTCTCCAGGGCCAGGTCCAGAAGGCCCACTAGGCGACAGTTACGCACCTGGAGAAGGAAATGATCACCAAGTAAATTGAAGGCTTTTGATGCTTCAGTCGATGCTACAAGAAAATGGCACGAACAACGGTGGATATGTTTCGGACAAAATCTCAATAGGCAAATGCCAAACTGGGTGTATGCAGTTCTCCGTAGTAACTTCTTGGAAAATTGGATATCCGCACCTGATTTGCATCCCAATAGTTCTCGATTTCACCACTGCCCGTTTGGCATTTGTTGTCATTGAAGTCCCACCCGCTGTAGGGAACGTCGGGGAAGTTCTTGGTGCTGGCGCTGAACCAGGTCCCGCATGAAGAATGGTTCCCCTCGCCGCCAGCTGACCCGCACATGTGGTTGATGACTGCATCCACGTAGATGTTGACACCGACGTTGTTGCACCGCGTCACCATGTCTCGGAGCTCACGCTCATCGCCCGACCGAGAACACAGGTTGTATCCCACTGGCTGGTACCTCTCCCACCATGGCCTCCAGGGATTGTTCAGTACAATGTGCTCGTTGGGAGGAGAGATCTAAGCAAACACATGACAGGAAGATGATAACTGGATGAAAATTGCCTGTGGGCAAATAACGTTTGCTGTTCAGACTAAGAATAGTTCACTGTTACAATACTCGGCTGTGATCTACCGATTTCTAGATGTGTGAAAGTGGCAGTTAGTCATCTTCGGTAAAACAAAGACTAATACAATTAAGTGTCACGATTTGGTCGGGAAACTCCCGATTTTGACCACAATACAGTGATACCTTAGCTTACGAATGCTTTCGTTTATGAATTTTTCAATTTACGAACATTAAATTCGTGAGAATATAATCTTGGCATTCGAACTACTTTTCAGCAAATACACTAAACCACATGCAGCGCCACGGTGGCTAGCGGAGTAGTTTTCGGCGGAAGAACACCAAACCACACGGAGTGCCATGGTGGCTGGCGGACTAGTTTTTATCACCCCTTTCCTTGAGTGCATACGTGGTTTGTTATCGAGGATACTTTGGCTATTATGGGACCGGAAAGGCCCGACCACAGGCTAGTGTTCAGCCGAAGAGGACGACAAAACAAAATTACGGGCAGAAGAAGGAGATCATCGAGAAACACGAACGAGGTGTGCGTTTTGTGTGACTTAGCGCCCCACTATCAGTATGCTAAATCGACCATTGCTACGTGTGGCTAAGGGTGTTTCAGTGTTGTCTAAGCAACCGTCTCAGGCAATAGAAGAGGTTGAAAAAGTTCTGTTGATTTGGATGAATGAAAGGCAGCTAGCAGGAGACATTGTGAGTGAGGGTATTATCGTGAAGAAAGCACAGCAACTTCACTCGGATATCATCAAGAGACAACCTGGTTCGTCACCTATTGACAACTACCATCACAAAGGTAAATAAAACGACTTCATTATACATAGTACTGTTTATTTCTGTAATTACAATACAATAGCACATTTATTGTACATAAAATAAGGTATATTTTGTGTAGCTTAAAGGCTTATTTAGTCGAAAATTATGTTTTATGGGGACCTGGGAACGGATTATTCTCATTTTTAATGGTTTCTTATGGGAAATAAATGTTTGACAGATGAACTTTTCGCCTTACACACATTTTCTGTGAACCAATTAAATTCGGAAGCTGAGGTATCACTGCACTTACTCACTTTATAAAGCAACCATTACACAGACAGTTCATTTGTAAGATGAAAAAAAGAAAATGTAAAAAAAAAAATAAAGAATTTTTTATACTAATTGAATATATAAACAATGAAAGAATGTTTGTGTTTTATTTACTTCTAATTTACACTTTTGTAACGCTCACATTATTTTAACATGAACCCGAGTCATGAGTACGAAATTCTCCCGATTTCTAACTTATTTCTAAAACTTAACATGTATGAAGACGTTTTATCATATTGATCAATATTTGCGACAATGGTATAATAGTTGAAAGCAAGACGATCTGTCAAGGAAAAAAAATCACCCCAACGTGGGTCTGTCTTATGCCTGTTGTTGTTTTTAACAACTGTAGCATATCGCAAATGTTTGCAGACATCTGAAGACAAAAAAAAAACGACCAAGCGAGATTGCAAATAAACCACAAAGTAAACAAACTTTGCAAAGGCACGCACACAAGCACACACATGCACACTCATGATAATCACCGCTTTCCACAATAGAACAAAAAGTACTAGAAAATATCCACAGAGAAGCGACGCCGTAGATATTTCTGCACCGCACAAAGTCATTTCCATACACACAAAAATGAACACAGATCTACCTGAACTCCCCCGAAACCATTGGGCCCCAGAAACCGCTCACACTCCGCCGCGATGTCCGCCCAGCGCCACTCGAAGAGATGCACGATGGCCGTCCTACCATGCCGCAATTGAGGATGATGCTGGGCGGCGGCGAGCCCCCAGAACAGCATCCACGCGACAAACCACTCCATGTTTCTCGGAGGGAAATTCTGGAAAAACGCACGACGCAGATGGCACACCTGTATTTGTTCACTCCCCCCCCCCCCCCCTCCTCACGGTAACTAATGGGAATCCTGACAAATAGATTGTCAGGCCTGTTTGGCAGCTGCTTATTTTCTCACCCTTTTCAATGTGACTCTTATCATGTAATACTTTGCCCAAAAGTGGGCGGGGGCGGGTCAAAAACCTCTAGTTTACTGCTCGTCAACCCAGAATATTTTTTTCAATTTTCCTGTGAATATAAATTTTCTTTTGTACAATAAATAATTATTCTGTGTTGAACATATGACTTGCCTGTAATGTGGCTGCCAAATGGTCCTCATCGTAAACACCGGGAAAACTTATCAAGCTTCGACACAAAAACAAAAGTGAAAAAGGTTTCCTCCATGTCTCGCCATTCCACAAGTGTCCGTCATTGTGATAATAACCCGTCTATTTTCCACTCCGCTTTATCTTTCACAAGTCCTGGTTGTCGTGGGACAGGAGACGGCAGACACCCTGAAGTGCTTGTCAGCCAATCGCAAGGCTCACAGAGACAAACAACCATTCGTTCATCATAACTCCTCGGGACAATTTAGAGCTTCCAATCTATATGTCTGTGTACGCTCTCAGTTGTACAGGAGTGGTCCATAGATGAGAAGGTTTCTTCAGCCGTCATCTGTACTTTTTTGAAGGTGTCTGACATTTCGCCTCCTATCAAAGAGGCTTCGTCAGCGTACTAAAGTCTTACTGGTCGTATCGGCCCTATTTATATATCCTTAATGTCCAGACATGGCGGCGCCGGACACAGCTATGATAGGTCCATACTCTCAGGTTAAGGGAAGCAGAGAACCACTCCCTGTGGCCCCACTGATTGTTCCTACATAAGGAGGGAGGGGGGCAAACAGGCCAGTTGTTAGTCAGGAATTAGGGATATATAAACAGGGCCGATACGACCAGTAAGACTTTAGTTTGCTGACGAAGCCTCTTGAATAGGAGCTGAAACGTCCGACAACTTCAAAAAAGTACAGATGATGGCTGAAGAAACCTTCTCATCGAAGCTTCCAATCTACTTTCCAAGCTTGTTTTGGGAATATGGGAGGAAAGTACCCAGTGAAAACCCACGCAGGACCAGGGATGACGTAAATTCTGCCAGGAAGGCCAGAATCGGCCTCATAATTATGATATATGAATTATTGCCACATGCAGTCTTGTATATGCATCTTAATTTTCAACCCCTATCCCCATAAGATCTAATGACAATTGTACAAATTTCAATGTGAAGAAATGCTGGAAAATATTTTGCAGCATGAAGTTTGATCGAGTCATGTGTACTCTCGCAGCTGTTTGTATTGGACATGAGCCCATATCAATGAGTCAATGAGTAAATTTATTTTTTGCCGTGTGGCGAGACGCTTGTTGAGTCGGGATGCCATTTTGACTCTGTACCTGGCAGTTTTGGTTTAACGTCATTGTTCTACGGTTTTGATGATGAGGATGGTAATGAATGAATGAACTTTACAACATTCAACAATTCATTTACATTTCTCAGTTTTCCTTCGCAAACAGCATTTTTGATATCACCCCACAAGTTCTTGTTTGGATTGCGATCTGGCGATTTGTCTGGCCACTCCATAACATTAATTTTATTGGTTTGGAATCAAGACTTTGCTTGTCTACTGGTGTGTTTGGGGTAATTGTCTTGTTCAAACACCCATTTGAAGGGCATGTCCTCTTCAGCATCAGGCAACATAACCTCTTCAAGTACATACATTTCTGACTGTCACAACACTTATAGGTAACTGCAGACTGTGTTTCATCATCCTGGCTGAGCCATTCTGGTTAATATCTGGTCCATTTTAATAGTTCTCTTCCGTTTTCTTCCATGTGTCTCTGGTATTTCTACCCATTTGGTATTTCTTCCCATTTTAAGGCATTGGAGATAATTTTGGCTGAACAGCCAACAATTTTTGCACTTCTTTATGGGTTCTTTCCTCTCCAAACAACGAGTACGAGTCCGTACGTGATGTCACTAAAGGAACGCCCCCTGACCGAAAAAAAAAGACACATTGTAGCAGTCCTTCCATCACGTTAATGTATTTTGCTGTATTGTTTGGTCTGAAAACCTTGTGATGCACCCAAAAGCCGCCAGAAGAGGGTGTCCAAGCTTCATATAAGGAATTTATCAGCCTATGGAAACGGAGGTGGCCACAGGAGGTCACCATCTTGTGCCTGTTTTCTGGTGATCATTTCTCCCCAATGTTGCCTCAAAATGGCATGGAATAAATTATTTAATTGATTGCAAACATGTATACGTTCCTCTTCAGAACTGTTTGAATCATATTCTTAACTGGAGGTGTAACAAGAAAGCATATTCTCCGAAAAGTGACGTCGGTTATCCTTTAAATAAGAGCCACCTGATCCATAATACAATCATATACATCATAGATGTCCATACCAGCCACCAAAAACAGTTTGTTGTCTGTTTTTCCTCTGCTTCGCCTTATTTTCACTGGTGTATGTATGATGTATTCCTATTCCCCACTTGCTTCAGCTTTTTCCCACGAGTGTTTTTGAACACTGGTCGGTCCAAGGACAAAAGCTTCCTTTCAGGTCAGCAGCTGTAGTGTCCAGGTAAAAAAAATGATGGGAAAATAGAAAGTGACTGAGCTGGCACAGAGTGAGGGAATAACAGGAGAAGAAAAGGAAAGAATGGCGAGTTCATAATTTTTTGACCCTTTTTTGGTGAATGTTTGCAAGAGCTGAGTTGAGTGATGTTACTTTCAATGGAGCCAGTAAGAAAGCAAAGTATAATTAGAATCAGAATAACATTATCAGGATGAAATGATCAAACACCCATATTTTGCCCACAATAAGGCGCACACACCCAAAAGCATTCACTTTTTCTCATTTCTGCCACCTCCATCTGATCCGAATTAAATCAAAAGCAAATCTCTAAGAAATTAGATGTAATTAGATTTGATTATTTTATGTATTTATTCTTGAACCGTGTTTTGAAGCTGTCATGGAAGGTGCGCTTGTCAGCTCTCTTCACTAGAGGGCTGTCTAAGGTTTAGCTTAGAACGTGTTCTTGTCAATCCTCCATGGAAACTCCCTCAAGGTTGATGTCCTGAAATCTGATACATTTGATATGTTTCCGTGTGTTATGTAATAACATTATGGAGGTAAACTATATATTTGCTGTGATGTTTTGTCATGAAAATGCTCTATTAATACATGTTTTGTATTTTATTAAATGGGGGACAAAAAACTAACACAGGCTGTGAAATCTCCCAGATTGTTCTCTGTACATTTGAAAATAACTCTTCTGTAATTAGATTAGATTAGCCTTTATTAGTCTCGCAGTGGAGAAATTTACATTTCAGAGCAGCAAAGTTATGAAAGGAAGAGGAAAGGAAAGAAAGAAGTACAAAAACAAAATACAGAAGCTGCTAGAAAGGCAACCACTCTCGCGGCGCCATCTTGAAGTCAAAAGAACAAAAAACTAATGAACAAATAATGTGACACACCACAAAGACACAGACAGTCATTTTATCTTTCTGCACCCTCTTTGTTGCATGGAGTTCTACATGAAAGCTCTCCTCTGTCATGATCAAAACGTCCTTTTCACCAGTGGATCTGGGACATTATGGTGAAATGATCACGTCTACTACAAACTAAATGTTGAAAGCAAACACAAAGCTGTAGCATCCATTGACGAAAAGAGATTGTCTCACATCTACTGTCCCACGTAAATCCGCTTCAATTCCAAGCCGCGACAGTTCCACATATCGAATAATTCCACTGTTGACCAATAAGTAGCAGAAGAGTTTCAAGTGTGACACTAAATTTGCATCAAAACCACATCAAAAGTGTACAAAATTTGAGATTGGATCCAGCATCCCCCCCCAACCCGACGCTAATGATTACATTAGAAGATAATGGGATCAATACATTTGTATCATAATATGATTTTCTTCTAATTGTATAGGGGCTATCATAAAAATAATAAAATAGATCCATCTTTTTTCTCTTGATTTGTGGACTTATAAAGCATCTGAAGTCATTGAGTGACTTGACGTCGCCTTCGCTGGACAATGAGTCCACATATGTGAGCCACTAACGCCAAAACAGTATCGTTCAAAGTATAGTTTAGCCTAGTACCACGCAAATACGTGTGTGTGTGTGTGTGTGTGTGTGTGTTTCGATTGGTGAGTATCGCATGGGTGTATGTGATTTTCTTCCTTCTGTTTGCACCAAGGTATCAATTTGGTGAGCTGTGCACCAGTAATAAACTTCTATTCCCGTGCTGCCGACGCTCTGGGCCTTCTCCACCGCAGGCTGCGGCGTGGACGCAGGCCCGAGCCGCCTCAAGGAAAAAAAAATAAAACGTGCGAGCACCCCTGAGGTCTATGACGCTGCTCTAGTGTTCGGCCAATTCTTTCTGGCTAGTTCTCACCAATAAGTCCAAATAAAATGTCTTTTTTCTTTTTAATCTCCTCTAAAGGGCAAAATGTGATAAATAATGCCCCCAAATGTCTATTTTCAGATAAAATGTATATTTGGTTATAAAAATATAATTGGCCCCAGAACACTTTGCATTGATGTTACAAAGATCAATTTTAAAAATGCTGTAACATGAATATTTATTAAGATTTATTAGAAAATAAACAGTCTATTATAAAATAAACAGATTTTGATGAGAAATCCATCGAATGAATTTCTTGTCAACAAAAGCTTTCCAATATTTTCCCATTATTGTCTATTGTTTTGCATAAAAATGCTACATCAAAGTCAAAGTCAGCTTTGTTGTCAAATATGCTAATATGCAAGACATACAGCACAGATGAAATTACTGTCCTCTCGGACCCAGCATGCAAGGCACTTATAATGACTTTAACAAACATAATAAACATGAAAACGCCAATTTGCAAATTTTTACATGTTGTTACGGGTAAAAAAGGACTTGATATGTAGATGATTTATTGTGCCTGGAAAACATATTTTGCTATGTATGTCCCTGCTCTCAGTTTGAGGGGGACCGGTGGACTACTCCCTGAAGCTAATCTGATTACTTCTTTTGTCCTGTTTGATTATGTTCTATGACGGGTCCAATTGCCCCATTTGCCCCCCGCTCCCAGCTTTAGGGCAGGGACCTATCAAAGCAGAGGTCTGGCACCGCCACCTCTGTCCATTTGGGATCAACAGTATATAGGACCAGAGCTACCAGCACAATTATAGTTCGCTGACAAAGCTTTTCGGATGAGAAGCGAAACGTCCAACACCTTCAAAGAACTACAAATGACGGCCGAAGAAACATTTTCATCGATGGTACAATACTGGAGTGTGTAATTTTGTTTTTAGAAAAAAAAACTTATTTTTTTTAGGACAGTGGAACAGATTATTGTGCTTTCTATAAATTTCAATGGTGATAGATGATTTGAGAGTTACGAACGTGGTCTCTGAAACATTTCAAGTTGTAAATCAAGCAAGACACCACCGCTATTGCCACAATACGAAGAACAATGCGACGCCTGTTGCCTGGGTTTGCCGTCCTTCCCGTAAGATGTTCGTAGTCTAGTGTCAGTGGGTGGTGAAACATATAGGAAAATATGCCACCTGAATCGCACAGAGGAAAAAATGACATGTCCTATTTGGACGAAATGATTCCATATGCGGGAGGGAATTCCTTCTTTTCTTTCCCCGATGAGTTTTAAACGCTTCCAGACGCACTTGCTATCGCCTTTATGTTGCAATGGAGGTGACTAAAGGCTCAAATTCGCACGTGCGTGGATGATGCACATGTCCTCCTCACGCGCGTACAAACTAAAGTCCTTGTAAAGTGAAAATAACATCCTCTGAAGTCAATGCACCACTGAGAAGAGTGCCCCTTAGTTGTAGTTTTTTGTAATATCGAATTTTTGTGTCATTTTTTTATGTCAACTGTTTTAGCGGAGATAACTCTCTCACCAGGCAGGATGGTTTGGGGAAGGAGTACAGCGTGGAAACAATGCTGCATCCAGCTGGCAGCTGCAACGCAAACTGCCGCGGTGGACGTTATCCAGTGCACACGGTAGGGAAGTTGTTGATCACGGAAAAAAAACTGCACCCGCGGCAGTGGCTACTGCTTGTCCTACTCTGGGTTCCACTTGAATAACCTATGATGACTTATAGGGGTCACCGGGTTCACCGAGTGAATTTTCTCACAGACGAGTTTGAAAAAGTGTGTCACAGATATGATTTGCACCTTGAGAATCAAATAGCGTAACAAAAAAATGTATGAAAAACATTAAACTTGTTGAAAAGTCGTTTTTGGCAACTTGGTTATCATAACAAAGCAGGGGTGAGGCATGCGTTTCACACCTCGGCCTTCAGTCGTGCTATGTCTGAAACAATCCCACCTTAAATAACTATTTATGACTATACAACCATTACTGCAGTTTCAGCTGCGACTGCGACTCGTATAATTGAGGTGTGATTTACTACAAGTCCACTAGAGGGTAGCATTAGCCAGGAAGCGAGAAGGCCTTGGCGTGGCCATTTCGAAATCTGATTGGTTAAAGCAACTGTTTGGTGTCCAGGTAGATTTCTGACCCTGGTCAAAAACAATGGCTGAAATGTGATTGGCTCAATGCTTAACCCATTGGCTGCCATTCTCGAATTTATTCGAGAATTGAAAATCCTGACGTGGAGCGCCGTTCCCGAATTTGTTCAGGTTTTGGTTTTTCCCTCAGGGGTTGCCGATAAAGCAGTGGTCAGACCTCTGGCAATGTTTTTCCCTTCCACCAGGGGTCAGCATTTGTCTTTCGCCCATGTGAGCTCTTTGTTACAGCTTCAGCTACTGTTAAAGCACTATATAAATCAAGATGTGTGTACTGTATTGTATTTTGTACAGCTGCCCCCTTTTCAAGCTCAGATAACTCCAGGCCCATATTACTTCGGGATTAACTCTTTTTTTCTGATTAAGAAGAGAGTCTAGGATTTCTTATGGTGAATTGAATTTTTATGTAGTCCTAAAACTCAATATTCTTTGAGTCATGCAATTCATCAGAAAAAGGGTCTGGAGTTATTGTCATGATCTGGTTGGCGACCAACGGGGGCGCTGTCGGCCCCGCCTGCACCTGCACAGGTGCTGGTCGTCCCGATCAGATTGGCGACCAGCGGGTAGCGACGTCAGCCCTGCCTGCAGCCTCGCAGGTGCTGGTCGTTTAATCATTGACACTTAAAAGGACACCCGGCACGACCATGGTGCCGGTTCATTGTTTGTTTGCTGTTTGTTGCATGCATAGTGTATGCTGTGCATGTGTTTGTTTAACCATGGCGGACTTTTACTTTTGGTCTTCTTTTGATACTTTGTATTTTTTCCATTCAGATGATTTTGATGTTTTACATTTTGTTCCTGCTGACTTTATTTTAATACAATTTGTCAAACAACTTCCTGCTCCTCCCTGCCTGCTTTTTGGGATCCGCACCCGCCATCACCACCTCGCAAACCGTGACAGTTATCCGAACTTGAAATGGGTGTGGCTGTGCAAAATACAATATAGTACATACATATTGATTTATATACCGTTTTAACAACAGCTGAAGCTGTAGCAAAGCACTAACATGGACAAAAGGTAAATGCTCCCCCCTGGGTGAAGGGAAAAACATTGCCAGAGATCTGACCAGCGCTTTATCGGCACCCCCCGCAAGAAAAACCAAAACCCGAACAAATTCGGAAATGGCGCTCCATATCAAACTCTTCAATTCCAAATAAATTCAAGAATTGAGCTGAAATTAACAATTCGGCACCAAAAATAAAAAATAAATAAATAACAGACATGCGATTCATGGTCTTCCATGTAGGCACCACGTTGGAGATGTTATTATTAGGAACTAGACAGTATCACTATCGTCTCAAATCAAAGGAATTTTGGCCTTGACTCCATACATTTCGTCATTCTTGCCATCAAATTTGATAGCCTTTTGTTAGACTGTTTGACAAAACCCATTCGAGGAAATGTAAACTTTCCAAAGTCGGAAGAAGCGGGCTAGCCTCAAGCAAAAATCTGATATTATACATTCCTCGTTCCGCAACACTTTCCATGTATCGATATGGTTGGAAAGCCGGCAAACATAGTAAGAGGAAAAAGAAACACCGGCAAACACCAAGCGCTGTCTTTCCGGTTTATTCCTTGTGAGAAAGAGACACACAGAATGCAGAATACTCAGCTCCCCCTGATAAACTTTAAGCCACATCGTGCCCACAACGGTACTTGTTTATGGTGACGTGGAACAGGACATTCCAAAATAACCTCGGATAATGAGCCACATGCTCCTTCCTCAAAATCGGTCCACATGCAGCAGCCTGTTCCAGTTTTACAGACATTTGAATCTCAAAGGATGTGTTCAGTGAGGAACTAACGAGAAAGTGGACCTGCAATTCAAAGATGTATATTTACTTTCAACTCTGAATTATATACAATTATCCAGATTGAGCAAACTTTAAGTGACACCTTGAAGAATCGCCCAAATGTGATATGCTAGAAATGTTGTCTTTTCCCCTTCCAAAATTTATTGAAACAGCCAAACGTTTTGGGTCAAGATTTTGATCCAATAATTGTTCAAAAAATAAATAAAACAAATATCCCGTGTACTGACAAATTAAAGCTACCTAGAAACGCGTTGCTCGTTTATCAAAAAAGCTATGATTATAAATAATGCTAACTTAATTAGCAATATTTTCTAAGACAAAAAAACCTCATCACAAATCACTCTTTTTGCCATCTCGAGCACATTTAGGAACGATGACCGCTCCTTCCATCTTTTTTGGATGCCGTTAAGTCAAGTTTTTGCCATATGAAACCCGACACACTCGAGCTTTACGTTATCACAGACAGTGCCACTTAACCCGCCGTCAGGCCAAGCCTTTCATTACAGTCGGAACAAATCAAACAGCCGCCCATTAGATCTCTAAAAATGTCACGTGTGATTGCTGAGGCTTCAATAAATGTCACGTCTCAACACTATATAGTATATTTATGACCCCTAAAACACATTTATGGTCGACTTCACGCTAATTTATGCTGCTCGTATATACTGTACGCGTGTTCTGTATTGTTATACGTCCTGGAAAAAAATCATTCAGGAACCTTTTGTATGGTACATACTGTAGGTGTACCGTTGCAACACAGAACAAATTAGGCACCTCCAGTTATGAAGACATGAAGTTAGCATGGCCAGAATTTATTTATTTATTTATTTGTTTATTTATTTAATTTTTAACTTTATTTTTTTTATTTTGTAATTTATAAAAATTACAGTTTTATTTTAAAAAAAAGGCTTTAGTTTGTAATTTGTAGTTTTTTGTTTTTGTTTTTTTTTTTTGTTTTTTGTTTTTTGTCTTTTGTCTTTTTTTTTTTTTTTGTTTTTTGTATTTTGTTTTTTGGTTTTTTGTTTTTGTATATTTGTTTTTTGTTTTTTTTTGTATATATGTTTTTTGTTTTTTGTTTTTTGTCTTTACTTTTTTACTTTTTTACTTTTTTACTTTTTTACTTTTTTACTTTTTTACCTTTTGACTTTTTTACTTTTTTACATTTTCACTTTAAATGTTTCATGTTTTATTTGTAGTTGTATTTTTTATTTTTGTATTTATTTATTATTATTTATTTTAATTATTCTATTTATTTTATATTTTTTTCATCCTTTCTTTTTTCTGTCTTTATTTATTTACTTATTTACAAATATTTACAAAAAAAATATTCCACTGTATAAGTAGGAAAGAGCAAAGAAAGAGGAAAGAGCAAAATTCGGCATTGTGACATCATTTTCATTTGATAGCAAATGACGAGATGGCTGTCGGCTCGCATGGATAAAAACAAGTGGATTTTGATGCTTCGTTCACTCTGGAACAGGTCAAAATATACCTGGAAGTGTCTATTCTTTTTCATTTTTGTGAGATAACGCACATTTTTGAATGCTGCGGTCTGTTGAGATGATTGGAGTGCATCAAATACAATATTACCAAAACTGTACAATGCCTGATTTTGTATCTTCTTATGTTGCTCTCTCACAAAATTGTCTCAGTTTAAAAAAAAAAATCCTTCTGTGGGCTCCTCAGCCGTTTTTTCCCCCCTATGGATAACTTTAGCATATAAAACCATAGACATGGTCATCCCGTCCCGCGCGTGTGGGTATGTATGACCAGCAAGTTTGAACATCTGTCCGCTCCACCCAGTCGTTAGGAGTCCTCGCTGAGCCATCAAGGCATCGACTAAATTTGACTCGACTGGATCTCAAAGCCTTCTCTGAAATTTCCTCGCGCTTCGGGTCACAGTCGTAAAATAGTGTGGTGAGGAAATGTCCTGTAAAATTCTGTGAGTTTACAGACGCTTTCGTGCTAAATGCTTCAAGCTGACTGACCTTGAAGTCTTAGGCCGCGGTTACTTACTTTGACCAGCGTTTTAGCTCACTTGACACCTGAAGTTCGCCACACGTGGCTTGTTTGAGCGCCCTGACACGTATTCAAATTCGGTAAACTTGGGTTCGACATTTACCGATGGACATGGGTCAGATACACTTACTCATAACAACCAACAATGAGCAAACTAGAAATAATCAGTCATAATTTACATTCAAAGTCCTTTTGGTCATGTACAGACTAGAAGTTATCCAAAGACAAAAAAAATGCCGTCAAAGGCAGTAGCAATCAACAAAGTCCCATTGTGTATATTTCATAATTACTGCAATTACTCTTCTAATCTGTCACCGCCACTTTATACTGCACTGTTTTCACATAAGAGTGACCCAAGTAACAATATTTTCAAGATCTGAGCAGTCATTAGGCCCATTTTTCCCCTTAGTCTTGCGAGCAGCATTATGTGTAGGGGTTAGAACGAATTAATTGCATTTCCATTCATTTCATTGGACAAAGATGATTTGAGGTCCCAAACTGTGAGTTGTGAGGACTGTCTGTCACAACATGAGACTCATACCTCAAGGGACAAAAAACATTGTATGTACGAAATCAAAGTCTACAAACTAAAATAAAAAATCCAGCGGACTTGATTGGGTAATTTCGCGAACGCAGGTAATATTGGCAGAGTTCAAACCATGAGAATGACTCCCGCAAAAAATGTGTGTCATTCCATTTTTAGGAAGGCCGGGTGGAACGTTGATTAAACATGTCTTGCTTTATAACCGAAATCCACATGAAAATGTTATTTTCACAGCCGCTCTACGTATGTATTACGGCAGCATAATTACACATTGTCAGCCTGGCGCATGTTGGCACCGTATGCACCGCTTGTAATCACATGCCTCGCAACTACAAAGACTGACCCCGCATGTCAAATCGTCCCGAAAATTAAAGAGCAGCCTAGAGAGAAAAAAAGGAAAAAGAAGAACCTTATGAAGAACTTTGTCCATTTTTTTTATCAAGTGGGTGACTTCATTTTCAAAGGGGAAAGCACAAAAATGTTTCATTCAATCTTTGAACAAGATGATCGTTGGATTCAGCTTAACATTTTGGGGAAACGATCCCTTGGGAAAGAGCTTTGAAACGACCATATTTTCTGGTGTATAAGGCGCACCCAAAATATTTTCTTCAAAAGACGACCCAGTGCCTTATACGCAGGTGTGCCTTATATGTGAAGTCATATTTAGCCGACTATCAGCAGCCACTGACTCCATTTCCGCCCCGTAGAAGAAGTAGTGCGTAACCCCAGCCTCTACTGTAGGACCTTATACCTGCAATGTGGTGTGCTTTATATTTGGAAAACTTTTCTATATTTATATATTTGGAAAACTTTTTTACATTCATTGAAGGTGTGCCTTATACTCTGGTATGCCTTATATATGGTAAATGTTTGAAAATACACCATTCATTTGGGTTGCACCTTACACTCGGGTGCACCTTATATTTGGAAAACTTTTCTATATTTATACAGTGTATTATATTTGGAAAACTTTTTTTCATTCATTCATTTAAGATGCGCTTTATACTCCGGTGCACCTTATTTTTGGAAAACTTTTCTATATTAATATATTTTATTTGGAAAACTTTTTATTTATTCATTGAAGGTGTGCCTTATAATCCAGTGCGTTTTATATATGGAAAAAGTTTAAAAATACACCATTCATTGGGGTTGCACCTTATGCAAGGGTTCACCTTATATTTGGAAAAAAATATATATTTAGATATTATATTTTGATTTTTTTTTTCATTCATTGAAGGTGTGCCTTATAATCCAGTGCGCCTTATATATGGAAAACGTTTAAAAATACACCATTCATTGAGGTTGCACCTTATACTCGGGTGCACCTCATATTTGGAAAACTTTTCTATATTTATATATTATATTTGGAAAACTTTTTTTCATTCATTCATTTAAGATGCGCTTTATACTCCGGTGCACCTTATTTTTGGAAAACTTTTCTATATTAATATATTATATTTGGAAAACTTTTTATTTATTCATTGAAGGTGTGCCTTATACTCTGGTGCGCCTTACATATGGTAAATGTTTGAAAATACACCATTCATTGGGGTTGCACCTTATACACCAGTGCAGTGCACCTTATATTTGGAAACATTTCTATATTTATATATTGTAAAACTTTTTTTCATTCGTTGAAGATGTGCCTTATAATCCCGTGCACCTTATATATGGAGAAGTTTCAAAATACACCATTAATTGGGTGTTATACTGCTGTATCAGCAGCCACCAACTCCATTTCCCCCGTAGAAGAAGTAGTGTGTAACCCCAGCCATACCTGTTATGTGGTGTGCCTTATATTTGGAAAACGTTTCTATAGTGATGAATTATATTTGGAAAACTGTTTTTTTCATTGATTGAAGGTGTGCCTTATAATCTGGTGCGCTCATTGGGGGTGCACCTTATACACCAGTGCACCTTATACTGTAATTGGAAAACATTTCTATATTTATATATTATATTTGTAAAACCGTTTTTCATTCATTGAAGATGTGCCTTATAATCCCGTGCGCCTTATATATGGAAAAAGTTTCCAAATACACCATTAATTGAGTGTGCGCTTTATACTGCGGTAAATGACGAAGATAAAACAAGTCCTACTTGACCAAGGATTCCCAAAAGCACACACAGCCATGGTGTCATGATCATTTTATGCTTTAACAGTTACCCACATCAAATAAGGAACCATCACAAAATAGGCAGCAAAAAAAATCACATTTTTGGGGAATGATAAACATAGAATGCAGTCAAATTGACTCCAAAGATAATAGGAGTATAAATTTACGATTTTTTTTTAGCGTATGTTTTTGTAAGGACAGCTCCCGTAGTTCGATAGTGTGATTTCATTGCTCGTTTGACTTCACACATTCATCAATACACACAAAGGAACAAAGGGACTCCATTTAAAAAAACCTCCAATTTGTCTCACAGTGGATTTAGAATGTTTATGTTGGACTTTATGTCTTCATTTTTCAAATAACATTCATTTTCTTGGCGTGGATTTGAATTGTTTTGGGATTCTGCCCTTCCAACCCACCCTCCCCCCTTTTTTTCCATCCCGTGAAGGTCCATTGTTTTCCATTCAGTGCGTCTTCCTTAAGACAATAGTCTGAGGCAGCTGGTGGCCACAGCGGCCATCGTACACACACGCTTGGCGTACCTCCATGTTGTAAAATGGGGGTTTTGCTTCTGCATCCGACAGGAGCTACGCCTCTCTTGATGCCGTCATCTGATTGGCTGGGAAATTTCCCCTTCGAGAAACCAATAACAATGACAAATTTGATGCGATTGTGTTGAACGTAGGTTGCGCTACATTTATCAACACACCAACGCACTGTTTTTTGTTGATGATGTTGTTTTTGTTTTCTTTAATTTTAACAATGTGCCGTAAAATACCTGTTTGTGCCACAAATGGTACCGTTTTATGAAATAACTGTGTTTGCGAGCTTTAAACTACCATGCGGTGGGTGGTTTTTTAAAAAAGAAGCCCTTGATTAGAGCGAGGGATAAAACTCAAAATTTGGCTGTTCGTCTATCCAGTCGGTGACGTGGCTTGGCTGAATCACATAGCATCGGGTTGCTACATGCTAACTTTAGCTAAATGGGACATCAAATAGACTTGACACTTTTCCTTATCGTACATATCCAGATGAAAAGGTTTCTTTCGGCCGTCATCTGTACTTTTTTGAAGGTGTTGGACGTTTCACTTCTCACCCAAGAGGCTTCGTCAGCAAACTACATTTTTGCTGGTATCTCTGGCCCAATATATATACTCCTACTGTCCAGAGGTGGCGGTGCCAGATCTCTGCTCTGATAGTTCCCTGTTCTACAGTTGGGGGTAGCAGAGGACTATTCCTTGAGGCTACACTGATTACCTCTATTGTCCTGACTGATTATGGTCTACGATCATCGGTGTAGCACTCCTGTACGACTGAGAGCTTACACAGATGTACATATCCAGATACTTTCAGGTATCGGAGTTATGTTTGGAGCTGGAGGTGATCTGTTTTTGGAGCAAGGACATGTGTACACGGTGGATCAAGTCAAACACTTGACTTAAACCCAACAGAGAACGCAATTTACTCGCCGAAGAGGAGACTTGAGGCGAGTGTAGCCACCCAAAAAAATCTCGCCTTCTATCCATTGACTAAAATAAAGAAAAGTACGACAGGAAGTGGATGGATGGTTTTGGGTTCCATGTCTCCCTCTTAACGGGTAAAATGCATTTTCTTTGGGGATTGACTTGACAAGTCTAAGAAGTCTTTTATTTCTTGCACATGATGTCTCCTTGTCCTGGTATTAGAGGGGGCGCTTGATTTATAAGGGGCTTCCATTCGTACAGCAGTAAGATAACCCAGCAGCCTAGTCATTAGTACGTTTGCTTCCTAGTTTTGAGGGTCTGGGTTTAAGTTTCTGCCATTTGTATGTTCTGCCTTGTGCTAACGTAAATTTTCTCCAATTTCTGAAAATTCCTCTCCCACATTCCAAAAATCAGTCAAAATCTAGCTTGCCTGAAGAAAAATAAACAAACTAAGATTAGGAAGAAAAAAAACGTTGCTTGCAATCATCCTAACATCTGTTAAATCTGTCATTATTTGATGTATACTCTTTTGAACGTCAAGCCTGATTCTGTGGGCGTGGCCATCTTGGAAATGGCAGTTGGCCCAGTGTTGCACTGATGAATCCAGAAATCCTGTTTGTTGCCAGATTTGAAACGTGCATTCATCTAAAAGATACACATTTCCCCATTTCTCGACTTGACATTATACAAAAATAAATCCATCAAATAAAATAAAAACAAAGACAGATTTAGCCCGCACTAAATCTGAGTTTTGTAAATATTTCAATTCTAAACCCGAGTTTCCAGTTGGCACTCATTTATTTATTTATTTTTGAATAATAATGCAAACCATTAACAATGTAGCATTCATCCAGGCTGTTTATGGCTTTAAAGAGCTTAAAGCTCTTAAAAGCCATCTTAAAAGTATTGTTTGATTAGCGACAAGCACTCCACTTAGCGGCCTCATGCCGGCCTCGACCTGTGCCACCATTTTGTATTCCAGGTTTTTTTTCTGCTGTTTTTTTATCCACTAATTATTATCAGGGCCAAGGTCTGTGAGAGGAAACTGTCGAGTCTGGAAACCATTTGGATTTTTGGCTACCGGGTGTTCGATTTGTTTTGTTTTGATTTGATTTTTTTTTTTCCTTTTCCCCACTCCTATGAAAGCAGTGGCCCGTATAAGGAAGTTGTTAAAGGACAACCGACGTCTCCGGACAAGTTGTGTCCATAATTTGTAAAATGGCTTCAAATGACTTCTACTGAGCGTATTTTACAAAGATTGCACCGCATATAGCTAGATTTGACGTTTTAAGACTCACGCTGAATATTCCGGAAGTCTTGTTTTTGAGTTGGTGACGAGTCTGTACGTGACGTCACTAAACTAACGCCCCTGACCGTAAAAAAGACGCATTGTAGCGGTCCTTCCATCACGTCAATGTATTTTGCTGCATTGTTTGGTCTGAAAACCTTGGATTGCACCCAAAAGCCGCCAGAAGGCCAGAACAGGGCGTACAAGCGCTATGTAAGAAATTTATCAGCCTGTGGAAACGGACGTCGCCATTTTGTGCCTCTTTTTTTTGGGTGAGAGATTTCCCCCCAATGTTGCCTCAAAATGGCATGGAATAAATTCCTTAATCGATTGCAAACATGTATGCTTTCCTCTTCAGAACTATTTGAATCATATTCATAATTGGAGGTGTAACAAGAAAGCATATTCTCCGAATCTGAAGCCATTGTTTTGATTCACTCGCAGTGCAAGATGTCTTGACGTGACGTCACAAACTGGGGGCGGGACTATCTGAAAATGCCCAATTCGCAGCTCAATTTTTTGCAGATTTTGGACACTTTAAGTCATTTTTATTGGTGTTTTGCATTTGACTAATAATATCGTACTGTGTGTTTTGGGTATTTTAGATGCTATAAAACGTTTTTCTGATGTCAGTTAAAAAACAAAGTGACGTCGGTTGTCCTTTAAAACTCCATTTTGATATGTCCATAATCTAACTCCGCCCCTTTTCTGCTTCATTTGCATTTCTGGTCAGCTGACATGTCCTCCATTTTGTTTCTTTGCTAGCAGCAACGCGACTGCCTGAAGTTAGTGAGTCTAAAAGCTTCTTTTCATCCCCAGTAGCAGTTTATTTTCACACTTTGAGACATTCTGCAATGTATAAAAAGTGTGTCACCTATTTGGCCAAACGACCATGCTCATCAAAAGTCCTCTCTAAATAGGCCAATTGAGAGATGTGGTGCCAAAATCTCCCAACACAAAAATATATGATTATTCATTACTGTGATTTTTACTTTGAACAATGCGGATTAACTTATTCACTGCCATTCCCGACTTTATTCGGGAATTGAAAAGCTTGATGTGGACTGCCATTCCCGAATTTGTTCTGGTTTTGGTTTTTCTTGCATGGGGTGTGGAACAAGCTCCGGTCAGACCTCTGTCATTTTTTTCCCTCCCATGAGGGGGCAGTATTTCCTTTTTCTACAGCCACCCCCATTTCAAGCTCAGATAACCTCCAACCCATATAATTTAGGAATTAACTATTTTTTCTGATAAAAAAAAAAGAGAGTCTAAGGTTTTGAATGTTTAGGTCGTCCAAAAACTCAATATTCTGTGTGTCCTGCAATTTGAGTGACAATGACAAAAACCCTGGCAATGGGGTGGACACATTTTTCCACATCACCTGGCAGTTAATGAGTTAAGTCTGTCAAAATGCCATCTCATCGACAAATCGATTATGCACCATGTTCCTTTTCCTATTCCAAGGTTGTAATCATATTTTTCATAAATCATTGATCCAAAATGTCATTTTTTTCTGATTCTAGCTGGTTTGAGAGATAACTCATTCACTGCCAGACGATGTGCAAAAAAACCCTGTGCCAGGGTTTTTGTCATTGTCACTCGAATTCTAGGACCCACAGAATATTGAGTTTTAGGACTACATAAACATTTAATACAGTATTAGAAACCTTAGACTCTCTTATTTTATTAGAAGAAAATAGTTAATTGCTAAATGTTATGGGTCGGGAGTTATATGAGCTTGAAATGAGGGCGGCTGTCCAAAATAGAATGCAATACTGTACATACATATTGGTTTATATAGCGCGTGGATAACATCCGAACATGGAACATGGAAAATAGGGAAATGCTGCCCCCTTGTGAAATAAAAAAAACATTGCCAGAGGCCATGGCCAGCACTTTATCGGCACCCAAGCATGAAAAACAAAACCAGAACAAATTTGGGAATGGCGCTCTATGTCATATTTTCAATTCTCGAATACATCTGTGAATGGCAGTGAATGAGTTTAATGATATTTTAGTCATTTCCTGTTCTATGGTTAGCATGACACTTTTGCCACCAATGGCCTTATATGTTCTTGTTACTCTTGAACGGCATTTTTTCTTCCACCATCACTTGTTTCTTCTACAAAGTCAAGGTGGATTATTTCAAGATTCCCCAGTCGCACGTGATGATTCATTCAACTCTTTCAAGTTTTATTAGATTTTTTTTCGGGTAGCTATTTTTCCCCAGAATAGTTGAACACCACTTTTTCCCCTTCCCTTTTGGTCAGGCCTTGTTGTGATACTGGAGGAGTTGCACCTGAAGCCAATGATGTTCTGCTCAAGATGATGGAGGTGAAGGGAGGACAAAAACGAAGTAAAAGGGGGCGTGGAAAGAACTTTCCAGAATGGTGATTTGACGAACGGATAATTTTCCTCTGTGAGTATCCTCCTCGTTGGTCTTCGTCCAACCCTTCTCAAGAAGCCGACTGCAAATTTTTTTCATGACACTGCTCCACCATCAGTGTGCTGCTGCGCTTGAAGAAAGGGGGAAGCCGGTCTGAAGCTTCTCGTCCGGCCGCCACAGTCATCGTCACTCCCCCCACCACCCGCCACATGGAGCTGCACTAGTGCGAGCACACACACTTTTTAAGAGGGATTTATTTTAATTGAGCTTTCACCCACCAAAAATCTTGCACCAGCCGCGCGGGCGATCACTATGGAGACGCAACGGCGGCGCGCCAGGTGGAGGACGAAAAGGTGGCTACGGTGGTCAACGCTCGCCGCCATCGTCCTTGTTATAATTCTACAAACTGCCGCTGTCAAAGCAGGTAAGAATCCCCTTTCACGCTACATTCGTTAAAATGACATTTAATGGACGTCTCGATTAGTGGTTCCGCTCGCTCTTGCACCTCGCATTGTTAGCTTATGAGTTGAATTTGCGTGCCTTTACGCACAATTAAATATTCCGTAAACTCCTCTCACGAGACGTCTCGCGTCACGTTCAACTTGCAAGCGATTGGGGGTTTCGAGCTAGCACCCCCTGATCCTACATTTGTTATCTTAGGTGAGCGATGAAACTTGTCTTGTCTTGCCGGGCAGCGCCATTTCTCCGGTGTTTATTTTACGCACGACTTTTACGCACGGGATAATGAGAAACAGAGATTTGAAATAATACAAAATCGCCTATTTACGAGAGAAATAGAGGCATTTCTCGTTACTTCGGGAATAAACAAACACTATCACACCAAAAAAATGTTTATTTTTTTAGAGTGTTGAAATCTGAGACCTTGATATATTTTCCATCCCCTCTAATATTATCCAAGCCATCCCCCAAAACCCACCCACGAAACTCACACACATACACTAAAAAAAAAAGTTGGGGCGTTGATGGAAAAGGAAGGAGGGGGAGGTGGTGGTGGTCGAAAATTCGACTATTTTGACTGGTTTTAAAGCACATATGTGGGTCACATTAACGTCGAGCTTTGAAGAATAGTGCTGCGAGAGCCAAAGAGACATTCATACTGTGTGGCCTCAAGCCAGGAATATAAAAAAAGTGCGTCTGATGGTTTTGTAAGATTCATGCTTTCAAATATTTCTTCTTTTGGCCTCTTTTCAAAGCCAAAAGAAGCTTTTGGTTGGTATTCGTTGGTCCTTCAATGGAGAGTCTAATTAATGTGGACAGTACAGCAGAAACTAAAAATAAGAATGACAGAATCAAACCCATCAGCAGCAAAAATAGACAGCAGCAATGTATTTAGAAAGCGCATTGACGTAAAATACTATCCATCCAAATAACAGTAGCCAACTGTGTGTGAATAGGCGTTTTATACCCTATATCATTGTTGTCCTGTGAAAAACACAAATGACTTTTTTTCTTTTCTTTTTTTCTTTACTAAAATGGACTCACAAGACAGCGACGATATCCAGTAGTGATTATGAAAAGCAGCAAATAATCACTTGGCGAAAGCTTGTAAGTAGCGAAGTGTCAAGTTGAACAGGAATAAGAAGCTATCACGTTTACAGATGTGGATGTGACTAGCAACAAGAATAGTCAGCATCTTTGGTTGAAGCCAAATCACCACATGTTTCAAATCAGGTGCTGTGGAGGTGTAAACAGAGTGATACAGAAGTCAGTGTGAGCAGCGGTAAGAGTCGGCAGCATTGCACATACTAAAAAAAAAGTGGCAAGAACTGCACAAGAAGCAATCTATTATACTATTTAGAATCAGATGTGAATCAGAATCATCTTGATTGGCCAAGTTGTAGAACACACAAAGAATGTGTCTCTGGTAAAACACGCTGCACTAGTATCATCATAAAAAAAGATGACAAATAAGTATTGAGGACGCTAATAAAGGCTAATCTAATCTAATCCAATCGAATCCAACATAACATAACATAACATAACATAACATAACATAACATAACATAACAACATAATATAATACAGTGATACCTCGGTTTACGAACCCCTTGGTTTACGAACTTTTCGGTTTACGAACGTTACATTTATGAAAATTTTACCTTGGCAGATGAACTATTTTTCAGAATACACACAGAGCGCCACAATGAGTGATGTGTCATTGGCGAACGAGCCCGTTCTCCGAGCAAGAAAATGGCAAAAACGACTGTTTTTGTCCTCTATTCCCCACCCCCAGTGTTTAGTTAAAGCCACGTGATTGGTCAAGAATGCAGCAGTAAGGGGTGGGGGGGTTACAAACAGAGAGGCCGTTCTCCAAAAATGAAAAAGGCACCCAACTTTTTTTGTCCTCTATTCCCCGCCCCCAGTCTTCCGTTAAAGCCACGTGATTGGTCAAGAAAGCAGCAGTGGGGGGTGGGGGGTTAGACATTAAAGAGACAGGTAGACGACAGAGAGGGAGTGATCAAATGGATAGAAAACAGTGAAATTTGGACTTGTTTCAACTTTGATAGTTCAGAAGCAGAGTGTAAACTGCAAGGTTAAAATATCCCATCAATCAGGCTCCACAAATAATCAGCACAAGCCATCTGTACACTTGATGCAAAAAGCTATTAACCCAGCTAAACAGAACACAATTGATGAGGAACTAGGTAAAATTATCGCAAGGAAAGCACCTAAAAGGGATCATTCCTCAAGATGGTGAAAGAAGAAGGCTACGTTCCTCATCAAGTGTTTAATGCTGAGGAAACCGGCCACCCCATTCCATCAAGCCATCAACGACCGTCACAAAGGTAAATAAAATGACTGTATTATACAGTACAGTTTATTTATTTAATTATAATACCATAGCACATTTATTATACATAAAATAGGGTATATTTTGTGTAGTTTTAAGGCTTAGAAAATTAGAAAGTCGAAAATTAGGTTTTATGGGGACCTGTGAACGGATTATTCTCATTTTAATGGTTTCCTATGGGATACACACTTTTCGCCTTACACACTGTCTGGGAACTAATTAAGTTCATAAGCCAAGGTATCACTGTATAATCAAATTCCTCAACTCATTCACTGCCGGACGTGCAAAAATGTGTTCACTCCACCGCCAGGGTTTTTGCCATTGTCACTTAAATTCCAGGACCCACAGAATATTGAGTTTTAGTACTACATCAACATTCAACACAACACATTAGAAATCTTAGACTCTCGTATTTCATCAGAAAAAAGAGTTAATTCCTAAATTACATGGGTCTGGAGTTATATAAGCTTGAAATGAGGGCGGCTGTCCAAAATATAATGCAATAACTACATATTGGTGTATATAGCGCTTTAACAACAGCTGAAGCTGGAACAAAGCACTAACATTGAAAAAAAAAGGAAATGCTGCCCCCTTGTGGAAAAGATAAAACATTATAAGAGGCCAAGGCCAGCGCTTTATCGGCACCCAACAAAGAAAAAACAAAACCCGAACAAATTTGGGAATGGCGCTCTACGTCATATCTTCAATTTCCGAATAAATTAGTGAATGGCAGTGAATGAGTTAATGTAAGTGGTACCTCTCAGGAACAACTGTGAGACAATGTGCAAAGTATCAGGTGGACAGTGGTTCAAGTGAGTACAGAGCTGAATCTACAATGATTATAACGAGATTTGGGTTAATGTTTATAGAGTTAATGGGGATGGGGGAAGAAGCTGTTTAAATGTCTACTGGATTTGGTGCGCATCAATCGGCAATGCCTGCCTGAGGGGAGTCGCTGAAAAAGGTGGTGGGCAGGGTGCGGAGGGTCCAGTAGGATTTTCCGTGCCCTTGTCTTGATTCTTGCAGTGTGTAAGTCCTCGAGAGTGCTAGGGCGGTGCCAATGATCTTTTCCGCCATCTTAACTCTCCGTTGAAGTCGGATTTTGTCCATTTTTATGGCAGCCCAGATCCAAACCGTGATGGAAGAACACAGGATTGATTCAACAACTGGCATGTAGAAATGTCATCGCATCTCCTGTGGCAGGAAGCTACCTGCAACAATAGTTTGCATCATATTGTGTAATCATCAAAAGCCTTCCTGTCTCACCATGATTGAGATGCAAGCTCACCATAATTGCGCAATGTACATACGCAAATATTTGCGGGGTCTCCGAAGGGGTCGGGCTTTAATTGCTGTCATTGCTGCCAGACCTCGTTAGAGAGTTTCTAGTCAAAGGAAGGGAAAGAAAAAAAACATCCCCGGGAGAAGATTCCGTCGTAATCACAGCTCAATTCCACATCAAACCAAAGTAGTCATGGATGGAACTTTTTTCCCCCTCCACGTCTTCCGTGTCCCCTTGAAATTATTTGAATGAGTTCTTTCTATCATTGCCGTCATCTCTCTGCTTACACCTTAAGCAGGTGATCATATATTTTTTTTCTCCCCTCATTTTTTTGTTTCCTATGGGAGCTTGTTAGCATGGCAGACATGGAGCTGCTGACAATATGTTGACAAATGAACTGCCTTCATGGCTCGCAAACACTCCATTAAAGGAGTCACGCTTATTAGTCGACTCCAGTTCGAGCTCGGGTGGCTGGAATGCTGGATCGCGACAGTGTGCCGTGTGGTGGGAAGAAAAAAGAAAACGGGAGAGGAAAGTGGAGAGTGGGAATGGGTTAGTAGGGGTGGGGGGACTGGCGGCTAAAATGGGCGGGTGTCCTGAGCAATTGGCCACATCTGGAATATATGAGGCCTTGAGGTATGCAGTAATGCACATAAAGGTATTCCCACATTCTCAGAGAAGAAGCAGTAGCTCGGTGCAGTCTTTCAACAGACATTTTTTTACATATGATTATGATCTCTTTTGATCATACTACTAATGTGACATTTATAATAATAATAATAATAATAATAATAATAATACTGTACATTTTATTTCAAGCGCTTTCAAAGCTCTGAAGGACACTTTACAGTCACACACAAGAATAGATACAATAATAAATAAAATACAATTATAAATAGAATACAAGGATACTTTACAGTCACAGGCAAGCATAGATACAATAATAAATAAAATACAATTATAAATAGAATACAATAAAAAAACAATTGTAAATAGAAACAAGAGATAGAGCTACACAGAAAATGCAACTTTACATAGGTGGGTTTTGAGATGGGACTTGAAGGTGGGAAGAGAATCAATGTTACAAATGTTGGGAGGAAGTGAGTTCCAGAGTTTGGGGGCAGAGCAGCTGAAAGCTTTGTCCCCCATCGTGCTGAGACGGGCAGGGCGGAGGCACACAAAGGTGGATGGAGGAAGAGGATCTGAGGGAACAAGAGGGAATAAAAATTTGAAGAAGGTCAGATAGTTATGGGGGGGGAGGTTATGGATAGCTTTAAATGCATAAAGAAGAATTTTCAAGTTGATTCTATATTTGACCGGGAGCCAGTGGAGCTCTTGGAGGACGGGGGTGATGTGGTGAAAGGATGAGGTTCTGGTGATGATCCGGGCTGAATAATTCTGGACTAGTTGAAGTTTGTGGAGAAGTTTCTGAGGGACACCAAGGAGAAGTGAATTGCAATAGTCATTCCGGGAGGTGACAAGACTATGATCAAGGATAGCAGTGGTGTGAGGGGTGAGAGACGGGCGAATACGATTGATATTGCGATCGGTGGAAGTACGCAGATCGGGTTAAGTTATTTATATGGGAGTGGAAAGATAGTATGCTGTCAAGGATGACACCCAGGCTCTTGTCTTGATGGGAGGGAGAAACGGTCGAATTGTCAATAGCGAGAGAGAAACTATTAGCTTTGCTCAAGGTGGATTTGGTACCAACAAGGAGAATTTCAGTTTTTTTGCTGTTAAGTTTGAGTAAGGTATGGGTAAACCAGGATTTAATTTCAAAGAGGCAGAGTGAAAGGGAAGAAGGTGGAAGAGAGGCGTCGGGTTTGCTAGGGAGATTATAGTCCCCTCATTGACTGATTGACAGAAAAAAAATATCTCCATGTATGAAGAAAATGTAAAAACAATCGATGATGGGTTTTATAAATGGATAATTTAGTGGGTTAGATCATTAAAACATAATAAGTGTGACGGTCGCTTAAACACACCTAATGACATAAATGCCTTGTTGTTTATAGTGTTTATAACATCAATATCAATTGCCTTTTACGTGACGGCTCAAGATCAGTTACTATCATACATATGTTAATCTCATAAGTCGTCCAGTACAGATTTTTATTCCTTCCTTACTTCTTTATAGAGCACGAACTAAGTCGTTCACAGCCAAGTAATGTTCAGAGTTTGGCAGAAACTGATAAGAAGTCTGCCAATAGTAGACTTTAGTAGTAGCAGGTCAATATTTATGTTATAAACATCTTAGAAATTGGTATAATTTGTTTGAATGAATAAAATGTTTATACAATACAATACATATTGACTTATATAGCGCTTCAACAACAGCTGAAGATGTAACAAAGCTCTTAACATGGACAGCTACCCTAAACAGGAAAATAAAGCAGTCACAAATATAGTAGAAAGCAACAGGGTGTGAAACCAAGACCAAGTCTGAATCATGCGGAGTCTCATGCTGCTTTGAAAATCATTATTAACACGGTTAGTCACAAATTTATGAACTGTTACTAAGCTGGTCCCAAAGATCTGTATCTAGCATTAGACAAGAAGTTAAAAACAGCTTCATTAATTGACATTGACAAACCACTGAGGCATTATTAAAGTAAATAATGATTTTAAAACGCATTATGACTCATAACTGAAGTACTTAATAACAACGTTGTCAATCAATAATTGTGAATCACCCATTCGCGGAACCACTGGAGTCTATCCCACCAGTGTTTTGGGGGCAAGTGGTGGGGTACGCCCTGAATCGTTTCTTAGCCAATCACAGGATGAATCATTCAAGTATTTAAGAACCACTATTTAAATCATTAGAAAACTATTTTATAACCAATTATTAAAACTGGAAAAGATACTACATAATTATACGTTCAAGCATTACAAAAACCACCAAGAACTTTTTTAACTCATTTACTGCCAGACGATGTGCAAATATGTGTCCACTCCACTGCCAGGGTTTTTGTCATCTTCACTAAAATTGCAGAACCCACAGAATATTGAGTTTTAGTACTACGTAAACCTTCAATACAGCATTAGAAACCTTAGGCACTGTTCTTTCATTGGAACAAAAGAGTTAATTCCTAAGTTATATGGGTCTGGAGTTATCTGAGCTGGAAAGGGGGGCAGCTGTACAAAATACAAAACAATACATACATATTGATTTAGATAGCGCTTGAACAAAGTGCTAACATGGACAAATAGCAATTGCTGCCCCTTGTGGAAGGGAAAACATTGCCTGAAGTCTGACTAGAGCTTTATGGGCATCCCCGCAATAAAAACTAAACCCCGAACAAATGCCCGAACAAATTCGGGAATGAAGCTCCACGTCACATTTTTCAAATCCCGAATAAATTCAGGAATGGCAGCAAATGAGTTAATAACCATTTTCAAGTATTGACTACCTAAACGTGAAACATTGTAATCATAAAAAAACTTGCTTCAAACAGCATTGTAAATCATCAATAAAAAGTCATGAATAACACAGAAATAAATTAAAGTCGAGATAAAAAAGCCACTGCCCACGTTGTAAAGCATCCCTGAACTGTTTAATAACCACGTTGTGAATCATTAATGTACGTATTTATCACTACTTGTTAAACCACTTCATTAAGAATTATTAAACTCATTAATAACCACTTTATCAAGCAATAATAAACTAGTGGATAACCACTTAGTCAAGATGGACCTTTACCTAGCAAAAGTTCCTCAAAGGAGAAGTAGTCAAGAAATTTGGGGCCATCTGAGTTTAGTCTTGAGTATGTTTTACTAAAGGGGGTGAGTGGTGCACAGGGAGTGGTGCCAGGCCCATAATGGCTTCAGCATGTGGACTTCAAGCTCCAGCCAAAGCCCCCACCACCACTCGGCACCTCCTCGCAGCCGTCCCGACCAAGCAGGCAGCCACCCATACAGGAACCGCACAATCAGCACTTCCCTTGCTTCACGTGCTACGATCCATTTGTTGGCTGAATTTGCTGTCTCATTTCGCCACTTGAGTTCCAATGTTCCTGCTCCTCCCCACCAAATAGCGCAAATTGTAGTCGGGAAATACACTTACGATGTTAGTCGATGAAAAGGTTTCTTCAACCGTCATCTGTACTTCTTTGAAGGTGTCGGACGTTTCGCTTCTTATCCAAGAAACTTTGTCAGCAAACTAAAGTCTTACTGGTAGTTTAGGCCCCAAAGTTTCTTGGATAAGAAGCGAAACTTCCGACACCTTCAGAAAAGAAGTACAGATGACGGCTGAAGAAACCTTTTCATCGATGGACTACTCCTGTACGACTGAGAGCTTACACAGACGTAAGTTAGGATGTTAGTTCAAGTCAGTGACCAGGAGTGTACTATTAAATATAAATGGGGATGGGGTTGGAATTTGAGGGGGCTGCTGTGGGACTGCTGTGAAGGGAAAAGGAATCATTTCACCCCTGTAAATATTTGTATGATAGCTAGCAAGCTACTTCCTGGTTCATTGAGAAGAAGCTACCAGGAATACACCGTTTCAATTCTTGAATGGGTGTAACATATCCATTATGATTTAAACAGTGGGGGGGAAAAAAAACTATAAAAAAAAATACATAAAATAAATCATGGATTCTGTCCGTATTTTCGCTCGCACAGTAATTTTTGATTCTTTAAGACTGCCCCGAGAACTTAGACCAACAGGATTCTTACAGTTAACAGTAACGAGAACGACGCAAAAGTAGTTTTTTTAGATTTGCTAGTATGCTAGCTCGCAAACTACTTGCTAAATAAAATTGCAGCTGAAAAAAATAAAATAATAAAATAGTAATTATTATCATTGTATTAAGTTCATCCTGTCTACTTGATATCTAATTTAATTTAAATTTAATTGGTGACACTCTGACGAAGGCGGAAGTAGACGCCGAAACATGTCAGGTATTTGAAACACCTACAATACACTGTCTGTAAGTAAAGTATCTGTTTTAAATTAGTAATTATTATCATAATAATAATAACTCATAATAATAACATATTCATACCGATTTAAACAGTGAAAAAATCTACAAAAAAAATAATAAATCACTGATTATGTTCGTATTTTAGCTTGCAGACTACTTTTTGATTTGCTTGTATGCTAGCTCGCAAGCTACTTGCTGAATGAAATTGCAGCTGAAAAAACAATAGGATAATAATAATAATAATAATAATAATAATAAATAATAAGATATCAATTGCGATTCAAACAGTGAAAAAAACTACAAACAAACAAATACATCATGGATTCTGTTCGTATTTTAGCTCGCTGACAACTTTTTCATTTCTGAAGATTGCCCCGAAACATGAGACCCACGTGATTCATACCATGAAGAGTAACAGGTATGACGCAAAAGTAGTATTCTAGATATGGTTGTATGCTAGCTCGCACGCTACTTGCTAAATGAAATTGCAGCTGAAAAAAATAAAAGGATAATAATAACAACAATAATAGTAATAATAATATAAAGAACAATAACATATCAATTGTGATTTAAACCATGATTAAAAACTACAGAAAAAAATTATACATCATAGATTCTGTTCGTATTTTAGCTCACAGACTACTTTTTGTTCCCTGAAGACTGCCCCGAGACCTTAGACCCATGGGTTTCATACCGTAAGCAGTAACAGGAAGGACACAAAATTGTTTTTTCTAGATTTGCTAGTATGCTAGCTCGCAAGCTACTTGCTAAATGAACTTGCAGATGAAAAAAACAACACCATAATAATAATAATAATAATAATAATAATAATAATAATAATAATAATAATAATAATAATATCGCATCGCTGCAATTGAGGATTACTCATTGCTAAAAACTTCTTACAAGCTGTCCGTGGCTACTTTACAGTCCACTAGCTAGGATGCGGACAATAACCGTGCAGATAACAATGAAAAATCTGCCATGCGTTAATGTTGTTGTTTTGTTATTGTCTCTCATCGTTTCATGTTGCTTTTTTTCCAACATGTGTCAGACATGATCAAAGCAGTCCACGCACGCAGTAGAACAAAAGGGCCAAATTGCACATTCAAACATTTGTTGGTTTACGCAAAGTGACCTCAAAGAAGACTTCCACGGCACAAACGCAATCAGTTGGCCTCATTTCCCCTTTTTCTCATCGCTGCGATAAGTAACCACGTGACGGGAAATGGACACAAAACAGAGATTTGCTCGTGGAATGCAGTGTGTATTATTGAGGGAGGGGGGCCAGACACAAGAAAAGAAGCGTTTGGCCCAATGTTAAATAGTTGGGATGGTTGACCAAGCGGCAACAAGGGACACTTAAAAACCTGCAAAAATTCGAGAAATAATACCAAGGTGTTGGAGTACCATGATTGTGTCTTTTCACAGGACCTTGCGGCACTTCTCTTTCAGATGAGGGTTTAATACCATGTGTGGGCAGGCTTAGTTAGTTTTGGGGGGAGCTTGATTGGATTTTAATGTCATAATTTTAACAGGGTTTAGATTTCTTGTTTAAAAATAAATAAATAAATGAATAAATTAAATAAAATACCTTCTTATCTCTTATATATATATATATATATATATATATATATATATATATATATATATATATATATATAAATCATTTTTAACTCATTCACTGCCATTCACGAATTTATTTGGAAATTGAAAATATGACGTAGAGTGCCATTCTCGAATTAGTTTGGGTGCCGATAAAGCTCTGACCAGACCTCACGTATTTTCCCTTCCACAAGGGGGGCGCATGTCCCCTTTTTCCATGTTGATCCAGCTTCAGCTGTTGTTAAAGCCCTACATAAACCAATATATATGTATTGCATTTTATTTTGGACAGCCGCCCTTATTTCAAGCTCATATAACTCCAGAACCATATAATTTAGGAATTAAGTCGTTTTTTTTCTGATGAAAGAGTCTAAGGTTTCTTACACTGCATTGAATGTTTATGTCATTCTAAAACTCAATATTCTGTGGGTTCTGCAATTCAAGTGACAATGGCAAAAACCCTGTCACTGGAGTGGACACATTTTTCCACGTCTGGCAGTGAATGAGTCAAAATATTCACTAGGAAAATATATGACATTTTTCCCCATGAAATAAGAAATTGTATATATATTTTTTTTATTTTGAAAAAAGTAAGAATATGATGTACAACATCTCAAAAAAATACAATTTTGACTATGTGTATGAAGTGTATAAGTTTAAAATATTTTTTTCCGTAGTTATCATGTATGCAAGGAATAAAAAAATAAATATAACCAAAATGCTGATGTCATCTTTGCAGTTGTGGTCTGTTTTCTTGGGAAAATATATTTCCGCAAAATATATTTCCCGCAACTGCTTTCTCAAAAGAACACAATTGTGTTTTTCTCATTCAACTGTAGTGAAATTGGCAAATTGGCGTTTTCATGTTTATGTTTGTTAAAGTAATTATAAGTGCCTTGCATGCTGGGTCCGAGAGGACAGTAATTTCATATGTGCTGTATGTCATGCATATTAGCATATTTGACAATAAAGCTGACTTTGACTTTGACTTTGAATTGCATCTTCCCTTCTGCCATTACAGCCGAGCCAGTGGACGTGCTGAAGGCTTTGGACTTTAAGAGCTCACCTCAAGGCATCAAGAAAACGCCCGGCTTCTGCACAATGCGCCGAGGCTCGAAACCCGATATTGCTTATCGAGTGAACAAGAAGGCTCAGCTCAGCAGTCCGACCAAGCAGCTCTTCCCAGGTAAATGTCATCTTCATGGGAACCAACTTCATGGGATGCAGAGAAATTGAAAGATGTGGCAGTTCATTTATTATTTCATTTTTGTTAACTCATTCACTGCGATTCACAAATTTATTCTGGAATTGAAAATTTGACATAGAGGGCCATTCCCGAATTTCTTCGGGTTTTGTTTTTTCTTGCTTGGGTGCTGATTAAGCGCTGGCCAGACCTCTGGCAATGTGTTTTTTTCCCCTTGCATAAGGGGACAGCGTTTCCCTTTTTTCCATGTTAGTGCTTTGTTCCAGCTTCAGCTGTTGTTAGCGCGCTATATAAAACAATATGTATGTATTGCATTGTATTTTGGTCAGCTGCCCTCATTTCTAGCTCATATAACACCACACCCGTATAACTTAGGAATGAACTTGTTTTTCTGGTGAAAGAAGAGAGTCTAAGGTTTCTTACGCTGCATTGAATGTTAATGCAGTCTTAAAACTCAATATTCTGTGGGTCCTGGAATTCGCGTGACAATGACAAAATGACATGAAAATGACAAAAACCCTGGCACTGAATGAGTTAATGAGAGATTTCATTCACCCTGTCACCCGATACCATGATAAGGTGTCCCTGAAAGGCTTAAAAATGAGACGATTGGGAAATACAGTATATGGATGGCTTGACGCGTGTCATGAAAATTTCCGAAATAAACTGATCCATAATAAAAGCCGCAGAGTTCAAAGAATGTAGGGAAAAAAAGTATCGTTTTATAATCTGGAAAATGAAGTAGCTCAAAAATTTCCACCATTCTGCCAAATGAAGAAAAATTGAAGGATAAGGCAAGTCAACTCACATGGTTGGAATAAGGGGTCATAATTCAATGATCCGTTTTGGGATTGGCCATGAAAAAGAGAGTATGAGGGAACATATGTTCAGTTATATTTCTGTTGAGAGCACAAAATGGCCCCAGAAAGGGAAAAAAAACTTTCCCAGAAGCTCTAAATCAACATCTTCCACTGTTTAATCATCATACAAACAAATAGCAACACCCGCTTTGTGTTACCCAATCATGCGTGCAAAACTGGCAACATACTCCTTAGTTAAGTACAATGTCAACTGCCAGCGTCAATACAGTGTGCCCCCTTCTCAAATTTAATTGTTGCCAGCCTCCACTTTGCTGCAGTCGACAGACAGTCCGAGACTGTCTGGTACAATTTTTTTTTTGTTATTAGACACAGACTGCCATGACACATCATGGGTGAGGGGTGGGCAGAGCCCGTAGACCGTGAGAGTCGTCGCCTGCGTCAAGTGAAGGCATCTCACTAAATCAGAAATGAATAAAAGAATCCTTAGAAAGTCGTTGCGGTGGACATAATGAACACTTTTGTCTGGTTGAGGCCGTCTGGGTGCTTTGGTTTTACGTGGAAGGAGAAAGACACACAGCGAAGGCAGGAGCCGTGGTGGGTTCTCGTCCTTCACATTGAGCTGACTTGACATATGTATCCTTGACGCTAAGCGCAACTACTTAATTTTAATCTTCATATGAAGTCAAACGCGGGTCTTTTGCACTTCTCACTCTTTTACCGTTTATGCAGAAGTAAATGCGACACGATGAGTTTTCACTTCAGTTCAACTCAACTTGTTGAGCCTTCATGCAAAGTATTTCTATTTTTGAATTAAACTCAAATTATTCAGCCTCGACTTAAATAACGTCACACTTTTAAGTGTCACACTAAAGTAGACTTAAAGGACAACCGACGTCTCCGAACAAGTCCATAATTAGTAAAATGGCTTCAAATGACTCCTACTGGGCGTATTTTAATAAGATTCCACCGCATATAGCTATATTTTACGTTTTAAGACTCGCGCTGAACATTCAGGAAGACCTGGCTTCAGTTATCCTGGACCTACTGAGCGTATACACTTTAAAATAGACACATTGTAGCGGTCCTTCCATTACGTCAATGTATTGTGCTGTACTTGTTTGGTCTCGGGACCTCGTGTTGCACCCAAAAGCCGCCAGAAGGCCAGAAGAGGGGGTCCAAGCGCCATATAAGGAATTTATCAGCCTGTGGAAACGGAGGTGGCCACAGGAGGTCGCCATTTTGTGCCTCTTTTTTTGGGTGAGAGATTACCCCCCAATGTTGCCTCAAAATGGCACAAATAAATTCTTTAATCGATGGCAAACATGTATGCTTTCCTCTTCAGAACTATTTGAATCATGTTCATAACTGGATGTGTAACAAGAAAGCATATTCTCCGAATTTGAAGCCATTGTTTTGATTCACTCGCAATGCAAGACGTCTTGGCGTGACGTCACGAACCGGGGGCGGGACTTTCTGAAAATGCCCAATTCGCAGCTCAATTTTTTGCAGATTTTGGACAGTTTAAGTCATTTTTATTGGTGTTTTGCATTTGACTAAAAATATCATACTGCGTGTTTTGGGTTAAAAAACAAAAAGTGACGTCGGTTGTCCTTTAAGTATTTTAGTTTTCATGGAAGGATAAACTCAGCATTTCACACTTCCCCGCCACTGTTAAAGCTTTCTTGCTAAGTGATAATTAACACTTTTAGCCTTAATGTTTTTTGGGGGGGAATTCTGTGAGTCAAAGGATTATTATGATTATTCATAGATTGTTTTAACCATGGTCCAGAACTGGGATAGGATCGTTTTTGTCTGTGAGAATGAGATGTGACGGGTATGATAAACCTCACAAAAAAATCCTGGACTCTTGGACTGTAAATAGCACAGCCACCTTATATTGACGGAATACAGCTACATATATCAAAATGCCGTTTACTTGATACGTGCACTACATAAAGTTTTTTTTATGGAACAGTCTTGCACAGTTACAGTATATACCTCAGTCTTCTGACATTTTTTTATTATGCTTAGAATATCTTGTTTTTGTAGTTTTTTATCCTTTCACACCCACTCCATCCCCTTTCAAATTGCTGCTGTGGACTGCAAATTTACCCATTGTGGGACGATTAAAGCATTCTGATTCTGATTGTCACTCTCTAATGCTAAGCTAACATTAAGTGTATTAGCCTTGCCACAAACATAAATCCAGAGAGAGTCAATGCTTGCCCCATCCGCTTTTAATGTTGAAACTTTCTGTCCTGCATTCATGCTAATCAAAAATCTAATTACTTATCATGTTAACTCATTCACTGCAATTCACAAAATTATTGGGGAATTGAAAATAAGACACAGAGCGCCATTCGCAATTATTATTATTTTTGGGTGCCGATAAAGAGCTGGCAATGTTTTTCCTTCCATAAGGGGCAGCATTTCCGTATTTTCCATGTTAGCGCTTTGTTCTAGCTTTAGCTGTTGTTAAAGTGCTATATAAACCAATATGCATGTTTGCATTGTATTTTGATCAGCCACCGTCCTTTCAAGCTCATATAACTCCATACCCATATAATTTAGGAAGTAATTCTTTTTTTTCTGATGATAAAGAGAGTCTAAGGTTTCTTAGGCTGCATTGAATGTTTACATAGTCCTAAAACTCAATATCCTGTGGGTCCTGGAATTTGAGTGACAATGACAAAAGCCCTGGCACTGGAGTGGACACATTTTTGCACATCTGGCAGTGAATGAGTTAATAATGCAATTTTATTGAGCTGACCAGCCTCTCAAGCTAGAGTTTTATTTTATGTTATGTAATCAAATGAAACATCACTGGGTATCCTTTTCCAGGCGGAGTTTTCCCAGAAGACTTCTCCATCATGTTCACTGTCAAGCCCAAATCAGGCCTACAATCCTTCCTGCTGTCCATGTACAACCAGCAGGGCATCCAGCAGCTGGGTGTGGAGGTGGGTCGCTCGCCCATCTTCCTCTACGAAGACCAGCACGGAAAACCGACCCCGGAGGAGTACCCACTGTTCCGCTCTATCAACCTGGCTGACGGCAAGTGAGTGACCCAGTGACCGCTTTCTTCACATGGTGTTTTCCTACCATCAATGTGGATGCTAAGTAAAACATAAGGGGCTTCAGGGGTTTTAGCGATTCTAAATTGAGCATATCAAATCGGTCTTTGTACCTACTGCATTGATGGTGAGTTACTGCTAGGCACAACAGAAACGATTGCCCTATTGACTTCTTGTTTTTGACTCGAGACTGACCACAAACGATCTAATGTTCAAAGTAAGATACTAAAGATGCTCTAGTACATTTTTTCTTTCAAACTCATTCATATTTTCTCTATAAGTACTCACTGAGATTCGATACGTCTTGTACTTTTTTAACATCTTGGCCCGAGTTTAAGATAAACCTTGCGGCGCATTGAAAAAAGGCTCAAGAAACCATACCTGAAACCGATCAGCATAGAGTTAGGGTTTGGCTACCATTTCAGGGGATTTCCATGTTTATCATGTGAATAATTGCCTGTGTGTTGGTCATTAGGTGGCATCGTGTGGCCATCAGTGTGGAAAAGAAGAGTGTCACCATGATTGTGGACTGTAAGAGAAAGGTGAAGAAGACGCTGGCCAGGGGAGAGGGGTCAGTCATTAACACGGAAGGCATCACAGTCTTCGGCACCAGGATCCTGGACGACCAAGTCTTCGAGGTTAGCCACTCGCCATTTTGAAATCTCTGTTTGAGCCCCTATGTTGTCTCCGTTACTGCAATGGAACATTATAGAGGTGCTTAATGCGTCAAGGCAACACGATTGATTTGATTGTAAAGTTGGTAAGGGAAAGATGTTTTTGGCCAAGTTACTGTTTTTTTTTCCATGTATGCTTTTATGCTAAGCTAAATTCAGCCGTTCAGCCTTCATGCTACTTGTGCCAAGCTAAACTCAACACTATTCATAATGAAACATGTCATGCTAATTTTAAGTCAACACTTCTAACATTCTAAGCTAACACACGGGACTTGATCGAATGGTTGACAGACACAAAGGAATGTATCTTTATGACCTACCTGCATTCAAAACTCAACCCATGAGCCAGACTCAATGTGTTTTTTAGCCTCTATACTACCCTTATCCAACTCTTAATTTTTATGGTGAAACTAGAGCCTACAACAACCTAGTCAACTCTTTCAGATTTCACGCTAATCTCAATCTAACTATATTAACCTTCACAGTAAATCGCAGTCAACACTTTTGGCCTTTATGCTCATTGAAATAACTCCATTAGCCTTCATGCTCAGCTAAAATTGTTACATTTAGCTTTCGTACTTCACACTAAAATAAATTATCACATTTTGCTAAAATGGGAAAATAAGATAAATATATTTCTGTCTTCATGCTTTTATGCAAAACTCAACTCAGCGTTTTCAACATTTAAGCTGATTCTGACTGTTTTAGTCATAGTACCTCTCAACTTGGTACGTTGATCTGTAATCATTTTCTCAAAATCATTTTCTCGAAAATTTACACCAAGTTCAACTCTTTCATATTTCAAAGGAAGTTAAATTCACACTAAACTGCATTTAGAGCAACCTCAAGAAGGTTGTGACCTGAGTGGAAAATGTGACTTGGCCGCTTTAATATGTGGCTAAAGTGAGGCAGACGTGGTTAGAATCTCCTGACAGCCTTGATAAGGAAATATAGCATGGTTACACGAGGCCATAAAAGCCGTGGTTGTGAATTAGAGAAAGAACGCCAGAATGGAAGCCGCACTGAAGATTGTAATTAAGGTGCCTCTGAGTTAAGGGGAAACGACAACAACACTATTCCCAACTCTTCACGATTTTGTTCTTCTTCACAGAAGATTGTTTATGTTCTGATATCACCTCAGGCTAAGTTAAGTCTAAAACTCTCAGCCGTGCTAAATTCATACAAAATTGAATAGTCTTTTAGCCAACCAAACTCAATATGTTTTAAACTTAATGCAAGGCTAAATTCAACGCTCCCATTTCTAGCGTTTACGTGACTAATAGATTACAAACAGATAGATAGCTATGTAGCCAGCTAGGTAGCTAGCTAGATAGCCAGTTAGACAAACTAACGGGAAATTAGCTTTTAAAAAACAAGAAATGTTAAAAAAAGTAAAGCCACTCTAGTAGCCTTTCTTCTATGCTACGTGTAACTCGTTTGACCTTCCAGCTAAGTCAAGAAGACATTGAGGTGTTTTTCATCAGACTCCATAAAGACATTGAAACACATTTTAGCCTGTGTTGTTATATTTTCATCATTGTAGCATCTGTTCGCATAATACAAGCCGTATGTATTTTGACTTCAGTTTTTGTTGTGATTGTACTTCTGTCTCCCCCACTAGACACCTTTGGAACATAACCAATTGTACTTAAAAGTGTGATATACCTAATGATTGGGCATCTGCTGTCTTCGATGCTTCACAACGAAACTCTGTCACATCAGAATTTTCGTTCGTCTTGCAGCAGGGTGTAACGTGTCCTACATCATCCTTTTATTGGTTCTTGCAATAACAAAACAGTGGCCTCCTATTTTAGCATAGTTCTGGCTGACAGATGCAGAAGTCTTGCAAGTGCGAGAAGCTGGAATAATGTTCAGCATATGATCACATTCCACAGCTGGTAGACACATATCCTCGGCCAGCAGGTTTATCAATGCTACCGCCTCCGTGCTCCCACTTTTTTTTTATATTTAATACAGATGGCACTGTTGAAGTTAATTGTGTGCCAGATCCGCTATTTGTACTACTTTTAGGATTAGATGAGCACAAAGGCTTAACAATGTCGAATTTAGTATGAATTAAAGGACAACCGACACAATTCTTTTGTTTCCTAACTGACATCAGAAAAACATTTTACAGCATCTAAAATACCCAAAACATGCAGGCTGATATTTTAGTCAAATGCAAAACACCAATAAAAAGAACTTAAAGTTGTCCAAAACTACCACTAATTAGCTCAAAACTGGAGAGATTCAGAAAGTCCCGCCCCCAGTTCGTGACGTCTCGTCAGGATACTCCTTCTCAAACCCCTTGCTCCAGAATCAAAACAGTGGCTTCAGATAATTCAGATTCGGAAAAAGATCCTTTCTTGTTACTCATCCAGTTATTTAGAATTTAATCACGGGGTCAAGAAAAGCATTCGTGTTCCATTCAAAGAATAGACTGACTGTCGGAATAATACTGTAACGTCCAGTGCTTGTGTTGTGCATGTCACGCTGAGGGGCATTACAATACGTACCAGGTTTGACTGTCATCGAAGCGTCCTTTCGGCTACACCAAAGAGCTCGGTCCTCGTTCTGAAGAATGTAATCATCTTTGGCTTGGAAGAGCTCCATTTTACTTATATACGTTCAACAAAATAATTTATGAGATGGATGATCAGCCTTGAGAGGAGTTATCCATCGCTAACTCCGGCTAGCTTCTCGTTGTCCTTCGGCTCTGGTCCGTTGGAAATGGCTGGTTGTCCGCTGGGAATTTGTGTAGACACCTTTTTTATGCGTGTTACCGCAATTGGCTGCCACGCAAAGATTCACCATTGCATTATTTATGTAGTTTTCCTTCTAATTTCGTGGTCAACACAGTGTTTTCTGATGAAAAAAAGTACCCAAAATGCATTGTGTATCGCTTTCTCGGTCAGGGGCGTGAGTCCCTCAGCTACGTCACTCCGGCATCGTCATCAACTCGATAACAAGACTTCATGAATATTGAGCGCAAGTTTTAAAACGTAAAATATAGCTATATGCAGTGGAATATTTGTAAAATGTGGTCAGTAGAAGTCATTTGAAGTGATTTGACAAATTCTGGACGCAACTTGTCCTGAGGTGTCGGTTGTTCTTGTTCTTGGTTGTAAAGAAATGCTTTGTTTCGACCATAATTAAATGAAAACTGTTCAATTGTAAAGGCCAAAATCATTCAGCTTAGCATCAAAATTAAAATAATTGAGTTTGATATGAAGACAACAAGTCTTGTGTTCAGAAGATAGCGTGATTGCAGCAGGTGCTAAGTTTACCGTAGCATAAAAGCTAGAAGTGCTGAACTTGGCTTAACTTAAATCGCAAAGAACCATTTGCTGACATCGGGCTATAACTCAAGTGGACTTTAATATTATGACGACATTCTATTGTACCGACTGCGATGCGATCCCACCCGCACCGCTCAAACAAAAGTGCCAATGCTCATCCCAATCAACTTTTTTAGCTGTAGCCCGTTGCTACTAAAAAGTCTCGGGAATCTGGAGCGTGTTAGGCACAGTCCCCCCGGCTAATTGTCGTCCTTGTGCGTTTTATTTTTCTCTTCAAATTCCATTTGCGTGTGTTGTTCCACTTCCACAGCTCCGCCTGTGCAATAAGATAATAAGAAATAAAGCACGCTAGTTGCTCATACAGAGGATGAGTAAGCAGGCCGGATAGCATGTCACGTCCTGAGCTGGACACATGCACATGCGAGCTTGTGATTGGTGTCAAGGGCAGTCCAGAGTGATGTCACTGTGAGATAGAGATAGTGAGTAGAGAGAAAGTCTGTCGTTTCCTGTTGATTTTGCAATAATTTTTCCTTCGTTTGTGCCAGAGTCAAGCTACCACCATATGCAATATTTAAAGTATCATTTTTCCCCATTTTTGTAAGTGTAAAATGAAGTTAACTGTTGTGATTAAGACATTTAAACAATGAAGCACTAAATATTGAAATTGTACTAATTTTAATCTCAATTTGTTGCATTTAGGTCGGCAGTTCGACTAAATTGATTGATTTGAAGTTAACTTGAAGTCTGAATGTGTCAGCATGTTGATCAGGGGTATCAAGCCACGGTCCAATTTAGGTAAACCATTAGAATGTTTCAGCCCCTCCACATATTACACATAGAGCGCAAAAAAAAAAAAAAGAATAACTAGTTTTCAAAAAGTCAAGAATAATGACTGTTATTGTGATTTACATTTGACAATTAGAAATTTTGGCTCGGACTTTCGCTAGCATCATGGAACTTGACGTGCTTGATTTTCTTTCACTGGCCGAATGAAATGATATGGTGGATCAGATTTGGCCCCCGGGCCTTGACTTAGACACCTGTGATGTATACCAATGGTGAAACGCTTTATTGTAACTTTTAAATGGTGGGTGTGTTGAGTCTAGCTTAGCAGGAAGTGGTTGTTGTGACATGTCCATCTTCGTTGAAATCTCGTGAGCGTCCCCGGCGTGCCGACATTTGAACATAAACATCCCACCACGTAGAATTAATAAACGGAGAATGGAGGATGTGGAGCAGATATCAACAAGTTCATATGCGCTAATAAAAACAAAGGCAAGACAAACAGACAAATAATGACCGCGCTGCTCGGCTTGTTGTTGCTTCTTAGCGTCTTTCGTGTCAACGCCGTCTCAAAGTATGAAATAATTTTTACAAGTGTAAAAAACAAGTAAACCACTGTGAATGGAACAACTTTTACGACAATATGTTTTGAACTTGCCCTGCGCTTTGATGACATGATTTGAAGTTGTAGTGAGCAAAAAATACTGCAGAAATGAGAGTACGTACAGCTTTTAGAATTTATTGGATGGTCGTCGTCATAATGCTTAGCCATCAACGCTAAAGTAAAAGCACAACCGCGTTAATCCAAGATTATTAGCTGTTATCTTGCAGGCTTTAGTTGCCGATGCTGCATTCAAAATTGTACACACATCGAATTTGAATTGATTTTGAAGAAGTGATTGACTTTAGAAATCTTTGGTATTTGTATTTACAGTCAAACATCGGTTTTCAACCAAAATCCGTACCAGCAACCTGTTCGAAAATCGATTTGGTTGAAAAACAAAACATTTTCCATTATAGTCAATATAATGAATGTGTGCTTTTTTTCATTATTTAATTTTTTTATTGTAATATAACAAAAGAAACATGCTTGCTAACGACGGAACGCCACATGAGGATAATGCATCGTCACAACGAAACGCAAGAAAGTGATTTATAAGGAAGCGCAGAGAAGTCAAGTGGTGCATTCAGGTGCACTCAGTTTGGTTGAGAACCGATTTTCGGTTGTAAACCTAAGCATAAAAAACAAAATATTTGGTCAAAAATCGATTTGTTTGAGAACTTAGACGTTTAAAACCAACGATTCACTGTATTTATATTTTCTTTGCTGATTGGACTGAAGTCAGGGGGGGGTAGGGAGATTTTCCATGACATTCATTGTCGAGCATGTTGGCCCATGTTTAAGATTTCTGGTATGGAAATGTAAATAAATAAATACAATAAAAAAAATGTTCCAACATTCTAGTATCATCACTATATATTTCGAATCTTCTAATTTGGTGATTGACTGATGGTCACATTCTTCAAATGAGGCATTTTGGCTGATGGGAAAAGGTTAGCGGTGCAGATATAATTTCCTTTTCCAAAAGATCATGAAAACCAGACGTCGATAAGATAACTACAAACCTTGGTTATTCATCTGCCATGAGCCAGGAATCTCGCCCTGCTACAATAGGTTGCAGATTCGCCTCGAGCCTTGATTAACGACCTTTTATATCAGGAGGATTACGGTCTGTTGTTCTCAAACACATCGGGATGTGTTCGTCCTTGCATGGACACACTCCACTTGTATCAAAAAATGTTTTTTCTTTTTGTTTTTATGGCTGATGTTGTTTGTCTTTGTCATGGTCTAGGGTGACATTCAGCAGCTGCTTATCGTGGCAGACCCCCGGGCCGCTTTTGACTACTGTGAACATTACAGCCCCGACTGTGAAACCCCAAACCACAGGGACACCCCGCAAGCCCAAGAACCTGAGGAAGAGGTTAGTAGAAAAGGGGATTCATGGTGCAGCTGTAACAAAGCACTTCACGTAATAGTCAACACAAAGCAAAATAATAAACACAACAGGAACATAAAAACAGGGACAGTTGAGCAATCTTAACGACTTTCCCCATGTACTCTATGATGTTTGAGTACAAGACAAACACTTTAGTACATGAAGAAATTGTAGATGAAAGAGGAGACGATAAAAACCTCCTCTTCACCAGTGGATCAGTTCATGGTGGAATGTGCACGTCTGCTACAAGCTAATTTTTCAAAGCAAACACAAAGCTGTCGCATCCATTGACAATTGACATTGTCTCACATCTCCTGTCCCACGTAAATCCGTTTCAATTCCAAGCCGCGACAGTTTTTATGGCCTACTCCAACTTTTATACGGGAATTGTAGTCATTTATAATGGGCAGCTATTAGCCAAGGTTGACAGGTATGATTAAAATTCAGCAAATATTATCCTTACATCTTTTAAAAAAAAATTAAAAATCGTATCATAACATTCATTCAACAGAGCAATAAAAATGATGCATAAGAGTAACTTTTTTATTATTGCCCACATTTTTTTTCTGGTTTGTGTTACCAAATATGTTCCTGATCAGGCACAAATATTCAGAAAATTAGTTTTAATAATCATAATTTAAAAAAAAATTATAATAATAATTTCTAAGCACCTTTCAAAACTCTCAAGGACACTTTACAGTCACAATTTTTTTTTGTGCAGGCGAGCAGCAGCAGCCATTCGCGCCAGCGTCCACTCTACCCAGAAGTCACACTGTTTTTTATTCTATTCTTCTCAATTTACTTGATAATGTCCCCACATGTTTCTACTACCTTGGACTAATGTGTGTGGTGTCCATTTTGGCTCAATTTACTTTGCGTCTGGTCAAAATTACACAAAAAATGCATTTTAAATCACTTAATTGAACAAGTGTGTTTTTCTTGATGATTGTTCGACATCTGCGCTTCATATTATGACTTAAAATTTAGCATGAGGCATCCAAATTAACAATTAGAATTCCTTGCCTATCAAAAATGTCTCTTTTTTTGTTTGTATGTGTGTTACTTCTCCAGCATGAGTCACAACAGTCAGCTGACATTTTCCGTCAACTAACCGATGAGCTCATGCTGGAAAATTTCACCCCCTTTTTTTCCCCACGCTGCCGCAGAGGTCGATCCGAGCCCCGTTTTTGCAGTGGCCCCGTGATTTATATCACTAACGAGTACAGCAGGCTGTGCTACCCGAAATTCAACCTTTTTTTTTAACCTTTCATCCCATTGCAGAAAGAATTCCAATACCTGGAAACATTTTTTTTTCAATGCCGGGTTCAAGTATGGAAGAAGTGGTTGGAAACTGTTGCTTCATCTTCATCAAGTTTACTCTGGTGGAGGCTGTCAAGCAGAGAGACAGAATGGGTGATGGGGGCGGGGGGTGAGAGAGAGACAGAGAGGGAGAGACACTTTGGCTGTACGTATGGTTTATTCGCTGTCCACGTTATAGTCGGAATGTTCCCCGCAATTCCTGTCATCATAGCTTTTTAGGCTCGTTATGGATGTTTATGGAGACCTTTTCTTGACAGGGATGTGCAATATCTATAGTTTGGCTTCTTTTATGGAAAGGGCAACATTCTTAGTTTTTTTGCAGCATCAATGTACTTTTAAGGGCAACGCAACCCACTTTCTTTGCTTTTTAGGAAAGCGAAATCACTTTTGCAAGGGTGTCAAACCCTTCATATGTTACATACAGAGCGCACAACAAATTGATGAAGAACTAGTTTTCCAATCAGAAGTTAAGTATAATGACTGTTATTGTGGTTGACATACAACAAATTGACATTTTGGTTTGGACTTTAGCAAGCATCTTGGCACTTGACATGCTTGATTTGCTTTCGCTGGCCTAATAAAATGATGTAGCGGGCCAGATTTGGCCCCCGGGCACTCTAGGTTGTCGTCTTTTTGTGAAAGTATAGCATTTTAGGAAAGTCCAAGATCACTTCATTGTTTTAGCCGATATACAGTGTGGATGTTCAATACACTGACTCTTGTTATCGATTTTTAGCCCGTTTAATTCTATTCTTCTATTCTGCAAATTTCCCCATTGTGGGACGAATAAAGGTTTTCTGATTCTGATTAAGAAACTGCAAAATTGATTGTTTGCAATCCAGTCAGGAAAGAAAAACACTGATAAGTGCATCATCGATAGTTTTTTTTCCCACCATCGGGGTCACAATGTTTCACACAGCTCCCCTAATCAAAGACGTTTCTAGCAGCAATAATGCTAACCTGAAGCCTGATAACATGATAAGCTATCCTCTGTACTAGCCGCTGTTCCCTGAATGGGTTAAACAGATTCACGTGTTGTGGATGTGTCATGAAAACTCCACCAGGGAGTAACCACCTTGACCCTCCCGTCACTGTGTAGTTGTCGGCCACATATGTTCGGCCCAGGATGAAAAGAAAGGAAGCAGGGGCGATATGGGAGTGCGCGTCCATATGTGCGCACGATTGTACGTCCAATTCCGATTTCATCCGGGCCTTGCGGTGAAGCTCCCAGCGAAGCGTTCCACCATCGTAAATCCATACGCCCACAACTCCTCAACCCTCGCGTTCTCCCCTCCTGTCTGACTGTCTCGACTGTTTGGCCAGGCCCCCCCTGACTCTAACTGTGACCTCTGGATGAATGTTGAGCCAACATTGCGGCTTTTAGCATTCTTTCGCAACTCATATTAATCGCTCTAAAGCAGTGGTGTCAAAGTCATTTTTTTGCCGCGGGCTACATTGTAGTTACGGTTTCCTCTCAAGGGCTAGTATGAATTTGGAAAAACCATTACAATGTTTCATCTCCTCCACATATTTCATACAGAGCACACAAAAAAATAGAAATAACTAGTTTTCTAATCTGAAGTAAAAAAAATAATGACAGTTCTAGTAGTTTACATGGGACAATTTGAAACTCTGGTTCAGATTTTAGCAATCATCATGGAATTTCACGAGTTGGATTTGCTTTCGCGGAATAAAATAATATGGTGGCCCAGATTTAGCCCCCGGGCCTTGGCTTTGACACTGATAATGTAAAGCATATCCTGTAATCAGGATATGCTTCACTCTCTTCACTATTAAATTCTCTCTTCACTATTAAATTCTCATTTAATATAGGCTGGGAGGAAACAGTATGACTTTGTATTTATTTTTTAAGACAGCTGCCCTCATTTCAAGCTCATATAACTTCAGACCCATATACTGTACAATAATTTAGGAATTAACTATTTTTTTCTGATAAAAGAAGAGAGTCTAATGTGTCTTACGTTTCATTGAGTGTTTCTGTAGTCCGTATCTCAATACTCTGTGGATCCTGGAATTTCAGTGACAATGACAAAAACCTTGGAACTGCTTCGTCTCCGTTTAAATCCAGCAGACATTTCAACAGCTTCTTCCCCCTAGCCATTAACTCTTTAAACAGTAACCCAAATAGAACTGTATAGTGCCTCTTTGCAATTTTTTGATGATGATACTAGTGCAGCGTGTTCTAATGGAAACAAATTGTGTGTTCTCCATACTTGGCAATAAAGAGGATTTTAATTCTGAAGAAAGGGAACATGACAGAGCAACTGTCGTTTCTTTGGTTTAGCATGTTTTATAGGCTACCTTTTGAAGTTTCAACATTTTCAGCTTGCACCAATTCCCACAATTTATTCCAATCTGAGCGACATGTATCCATTTCCTTTATGACTCTGAGACCATAAATAAACATCAACATTATATGCCTGAAGCTGATTATTTTGCACTGCTCAGCCCACATGTTTATTTCGCACTATATGTCATTTGCTCCTGTAATTTTGCCTTTTCCCAACCATGAGTCAGGGATGCACGCTCACTTTAAAGAGGCTCCATTAATGAACGCCTTTGTCGATCATTAATGTTCGGACCTACGCGTAGCCCAGCGTCACATTTGACCGCATTATAACTTGTTTGGAAGCAAACAAGAGTTGTTATTCATCCATATATCTATTTTTTCTATTCTATGGATGTGATTTATTTCAACATATATTTCTAAAACAGCATGGCGAGTACATCTCAGCCTCTCGCTCATCTTTTGCCATGTAAATACTGTACAATATGTCATTGTGCTGGCATATTTTACATGACGACATTGATTGACCGCATCCCTTTCCCCTCCATTTTTTCTCTTCAATTTTCCAGTACACTAACTATGATTATGGTGAGTTATATGACTACAGCGAAGGAGCGCTCCCCACTGAACCTGCCCCTACCGAAGGAGCCAAGACTGAGGTACCGCTGCTACTCACCCTGTTTTCATGATCAATGCTTGTTATGAATAACCAGCATGTCCGAGCGTGTTTTATTCTCCGTCCTTTGTCTCAATTTTCTTCTTTTATTTTAGATTATATTAGATTAGTTGGGTTAAATTCATACCATCGAATAATAATAATAATAATAATAATAATAATAATAACTTAATAACTTTGCTGCTGTGAAATGTAAATTTCTCCACTGCGAGACTAATAAAGGCAAATCCAATCCAATCCAATAATAATACAGTAAAGTCTCGTTATATCGATATCGGTTATATCGATAGTACTGCTTATTATGATACTATTTCTATGAACGCAAGGAGAAAATGTACATGCCGCAGGATCGGATATATCGATAGTCCGGTTATATCGATATTTTTTCGGACTCCCGAGAATATCGATATAACGAGACTTTACTGTAATACATTTCATCTGATGTGACGTGCCTTCGTCAGCTGAAAAAGGCGCGTCACAACAACATCCAAGTATACGCCGAAACATGTAAGGTAATTGAACGCCTAAAAAAGCCACTGTCTGTAAGAAAAGAATCTGTTGAAAATTAGATTAGATTAAATGAGCCTTTATTCATCTCACAGTGGAGAAATATACATTTCACATAAGCAAAAACAAAATACAGGCGCTGCTGTAAAGCCAGCCACTCTCAGGGTGCTATCTTGAAGTCAAAAACAAACAAAAAACATAATATGACACAACACAAACGATACACAGACAGTCATTCAATCTTAAGCACTTTATGCACCCTCTTTGTTGCATGGTCTAGATCAGGGATGCTCACACTTTTTCAGCATATGAGCTACTTATAAAAACAACCAAGTCAAAATGATCTACCCACGACAAAAATGCAAAACATAATTATTTTCAAATGTTTTAAGGATTCTTTGTATGTACAATGTATGTTGATGTACCTCGCATAACTGAATAAGCCAATATTGCACACCACACATAATAACTACATATACATAACATAATAAATAACTATTATTTTTTTTTTTTTGTAATTACCTGAGTTTACTTTGATGACTTGCACTGAATTGAATCAGCCAGGGATGCATAGTCCGGACAGTAGCTGCTGACAGCCAGCCTCAAGCACATTTCCAAATGTTCATCAGTCATGGTGGAACGGTATTTGGACTTAATGATCCTCATGTAGGAAAAGGCTGAGTCACATAAATAAGTGAAGCCGAATAATGCAGACAAGGAGGTAGCACATTTCCTCATGTTGGGGTACTTTTCCTATGTGAGTAAGTTACAGAACTGTCCATGAGCCCTGGACTTCAGCAGTGAGAACACTCACAATCTCCGATGTCCTTCCACATTTGCTGGGTTAAATCCTCAGCCATGGCTTCACAGCGCCGTGTAACTGTATGTCTTGACAGCTGCAGAGCTTTGATTGAAGATAATATCTCTGCCTTATTTTTAAAGTCTCTGAACAAGTAGTAAGGTAATTCGCTGACTAGCTTGTAAATTTTGCTGCGTTTAGCGCCGTTGTTTACGCATGCACGGCGACCTAAAGGTAAAAATTCAGTTGTCATCTGAATGGTTGCCCTGTATGTCAATCAAGTGACGGGACGTTTGATAGGCTGACTATTTTTTTTTACTGTCACGCTGCGATCGACCAGTACTACCTCCGCGATCGACGTAACGAGCACCCCTGGTCTAGATGAAAGAGGAGAGGATCAAAGCGTCCTTTTCACCAATGGATCAGGGATATCATGGTGAAATGTGCAAGTCTCCTAGAAGCTAAAAAAAGCAAACAAAGCTGTAGCATCCATTGGCGAAAAGAGATTGTCTGAGCTCCTGTTCCACGTAAATCCGCTTCAATTACAACAAGCGACAGTTCCACATCCGCATCGGCACTGTAACCACAATGTAACCTGCGGCAAAAAAAACAAAACGTTTTGTGCCCAAGTTGTAAATGTGTGCTTCTGCTTTCAGACCATCGTAGATGGCGACTACTTCACCGATTACGACTACACAATTGTGGATGGAAGTCAGCCTGAAACTCCTACGGCAGGCCAGGTATTTCTTTTTTTCTCTATTTTTAAATATTAGTAAAATATGTAAGAATGATTCAAATCATTAATAATAATAATAATAATAATAATAATAATAATAATAATAATAATATAATAATACTTGTTATTTATAAGCTCCTTTCAAAACTCTCAAGGACACTAACAATCACAAAACAGGCACGTAAATAAAACCACAGATAAAATTATAAATAGAAACAAGAGATAAAACTATATACAGAATGCGATTTTAAACGGGTGGGTTTTGAGACGGGATTTGAAGATGGGAAGAGAATCAATATTACGGATGTTGGGAAGTCAGTTTCAGAGTTTGGGGGCAGAGCGGCTGTTAAGTTGGTCAAGTTAGTCGGCAAGTCGAGTGTAGCCTCAACATTCCTGAAAACTAACATTCATCCACTTTCTAAAAGATATTAAAAATTTTAATGACTGTTGATGTTAGTGAGAAAAACCCTGATTTGGTCAAAATCATGAAGCTTCACATGCTACTGTTTTTTGTGAAATGACATTGTAAAGGCGGCCGCAGCAGGAAATCGTTGTCATTCAGCAAAGCATAACCGATGGAAAAGTAGTAGGCAGACAGAAAAATCATCCCTCTCCTTTTCCATGCTTCTGATATGTCCAGAATTTGGCAGCCTTTGTTTGTACTTCATCATTACAAACCTAAACAACAAACTAATGAGGAACATTCGGGGGTTCAATGAGAACAATCTGGCCATTTGTTTTTGTGAGCCACTTTGACTGGATGATGCATGTTGGTGTGAAAAAATCAATTTTGCAATGATAGTTTGTTCTACTTGTCAGATTGCGGAAAATATGCTTAACCAATTTCATTTCATTTTTTGAAATAGTGAAATTTGGGCCAAGAAAAAAAATCCATTGATGTGGATACAATTCAACATATTTTCCACTGTAACTGATTAACACAAAAGTTTACGGGCAGGCCATGCGATAAATGTTTTATATCGATAATAGACAACAGACTGATAGAATATGATTTACACACAAAAAAAATATATTTGGCGTGGATAAAAGAGGAACAAATGCCTTTGCCGTTGAAGTCTCCATGAAAAAAAGTGTTTTCCAAGTCAACTATTGAATACAAAAACCTTATGAAAGAGTGATGCAAAATATCTTATGGTGATGCAAATTAGGGTGTACACGTGCATAAAAAAGCACATTTCTAGAGTGGGGAAAAAAGTTTTGATTCAACATTTTTATGTTTTAACTCAGGGGTGTCAGTCATTTTTTTGCTACTAAGTTACAATTTCCTCTCGGCGACCATTATGAATTTGGGGAATCCATTGTTTAATCCCCACCGCATATTACATATAGAGCACAAAAAAAAATTAGGAATAATTAGTTTTCAAATTCCAAGTCCAAAATAATAACTGTTTTTGTGGTTTATATGGGACAATCTGAAATTTTGGTTCAGACTTCAGCAATCATCATGGAATTTCACCAGTATGATTTGCTTTCGTGGGCCGAATGAAAGGACGTGGCGACCCATATTTGGCCCACAGGCCTTGACTTTGACATCATGTTTTAACCGATGGCCACAAAAAATAATGGAGCATAGATCCAGAAAAAAATTCTACCTCTACTAGAAAAGGTGTTGATCCAGGAATCACAGATCCACAAAACCCTCGGGCAATTTCGCCATTTCAAACCAAAACATCGGGCGAGTCTTATTTTGGGTTCTTTGTGCTGTTTTATGGGTCTACCAAGCATGAACAAGCCTTGTCTTCTCCCTTACCTCCCCTTCTGGATCTATCCCAGACGTATGAAGAGGAAAATGTGGACGACTACATCACTGGTATGGAACAGGTTGGGGTGGACCCCACTCCCGCGGAGGCAACCATCTCCCCGGTGAATACCAATGACAACGTGGACGTGGGCACCAACACCTACGAATTCAAGGAGTACGACCTGAATGAAGGCGAGGAGACCCAAGAGACGCCCTTCGACTACGGCGACTATGGCGACTACGGGACTCCAACCGACACCAAGAAATCCATCGGCGAGGAGGAGTTTGGCCCCGGCGTTCCGGCCGAAACTGACTACAGGGAGAGCAGCGTAAGTGATGATAATGAAGGATGTTAGGATGTGGTGGTGATCAGGAATGCATTTTGGAGTGTTTGTTTTTTTCGGGTAGTACCTTGAAGCGTAGACATTTTGCAGATGGTAACCTCTCTGTCACTGTGACATGAACTCTGTAGTCCGGTGACCTTTTCTGTTTAGACAGTGCACCCTGCTGATGCCACCGGTCAGAGAAATGACTATTGCAAGGGTGTCAAACGTATTTCTTGCCATGGGCCACATAATTGTGATGGTTTCTTCTCGAGGGCCATTTTGAATTTGATGAAGCCACATATTACATACAGAATGCACAACAAATTATAGAAAAATTAGTTTGCAAATCTGAAGTCAAGAATAATGACTGTTATTGTGTTTTACATGGGACACTTTGAAATTTGGGTTCAGACTTCAGCAAGGTATCATGGCACTTGACATACTTGATTTGCTTTTTTGCTCATTGGCTCAACTTTCTTTCGTCCCATTTAGCTTTTTTTTGTCCTTTCTCTTGACTATTCTTATTTCTTTTTTCCTCTGCTCACTTCTTTTTATTTATCTTGCTATCCAACTATCTAGTATCTATCTAGTACTATAGTAGTAGTAGTAGTAGTAGTACTACTACTACTACTACTACTACTACTACTACTACTACTACTACTACTACTACTACTACTAATAATAATCATAATAATACATTTCATTTAAAGGGCCTTTAAAAACTCTCAAGGACACTTTACAGTCACAGGATATTGTTTCTGAAGGTCAGCAGCAGCAGCCACACGCGCCAGCGTGCACTCAACCCGGAAGTAACATAAAGTAATAAATAAATAAATAATAAACTGACTATTAACTAGATAGCTAGCTTTCTATCTATTTGAGTTACTTCCGGGTTGAGTGAACACTTGCGCGTGATTGAATTTGTGGTTCGCAACCGAACCCAGTCCTAAAACTGCAATGAAATTGAAACTCCTATTTGTAAATCTTTATCTTTTATTAAAACCATAATTTGAAACTCGTACTCTGTCTTGAAAGCCAAGTTTAAAACTTTGTTGCCTTTCTAACCTTAACTCTTTTTGGAAACCTTTAATTTGCAACCCTAATCCTGTCTTGAAACCCTAACTGTAGGTGGGAACCCTAATCCTGTCTAGAAAGTCTAATTTCAAATCCTAAACCTGTTTTAAAACCCTCATTTGAAACCCTCACCCTGGTATGAAAGTCAAATTAGAAACCATAACCCTTCTTTTGGACCCTAACCCTCTATGAATAATTATAAACTCGGCCCAAAACGTTGTGTGAAATCTTTGCCCTTTCTTCCCTCAGCCTCTTTGAAACTCTACCTAACTTTAACCTACTGTCTTTTGAGAGTCCATCTTATTTACATTATTACATTGTAACCATGTCCTAATGATGACTTGACTATTGTTAGGAATGACTCTACATCAGGGGTTGGGACCCTTTTTGACGAAGAGAGCCATAAAAGTAAAATATTTAGAAATGTTTTTCAGTGAGAGCCACAACACGCGAGCGCGCACACACACACACGCACACGCGGCCACTTTTCAACAAAATGTCAGAATTTAATATTTAAAATAACTTTGTGATAGTACTCACCGTTAACATGAATGGTTTTCCGTTCCTCATGATTGGTAAAAATCCAGTGGAACGATCGGAATGAAAGTCAACTTACCGGCTCTATACGCGAAGTTACTGCTAGCTAGCTTGCACACGGCTCATTAGCTTCCACACTTGCTATGCAACATACTTCTCACCGAAGTATACTGAACCTAACGTTAACACGGGGGTTGTTAAAATGTCAGACATTCGACTGGTTCATCGATGGTATTGTTTCTTTGCAAATTAGAATCAGAACCTTTTCTCTCCACAAAAGCGAATCCTCGGTGTATTCAAGCTGAAGTGTACTTTGTTTTTACTTCTCGGGCTCATTTAAAGGGTGTTTACGTGTTTCAACTGACGGCCAGTATCACCCAATCAAAATTGCGCTTTCCGCCAACCTTGGTCAGTGTCATCCAATCAAAATTGTGCTTTCCGCCAACCGCAGCACCAACAGAAAATGCACAGAAAAAAGCGAGAATATGTATTTAGATTTATCGGCGAGCCATATGCAATCATCAAAAGAGCCATAGGTTCCCGACCACTGCTCTACAGCCTCCCTCATCTTCATTTAAAAAAATACCAACTCTGACTTGAAATCATGACCCCACCTTGTAATTCTGTGGAGATTTGCAAATGCGAAAGAATCACACAAGACTATATCGTACATTGTTGACAATATGATCTACGAAATTTCAAAGTAAATTCAACTTAAATACGTCTCCTGTAGTGTAAGCCAGGCCTTATTGCAATGGCTCTAAGATGAAGATTCTCAAAGGCAGGAAGTGACAAACCTCGGGGGTTAATCGCCAACGTGCTATTAGCGCTCTCCGGGAGACTATCCCAGCACACCGCAGAAGTCCTCCATGGCTTTCGCAAACTGCTGGACACTGTCCTCTTGGGGCTTTTGGTAATGCCTCTCGTGTGAAGTCATTGTATGGATAGTGTCAGGTAACCACTCCCGATGTTTTTTTTTGGTTGTTTTGTTTTTATGCTTGGTAAGAAAGCTTACTGAATAGCAGTCCAAATTATAGCTTCTGGCTGTATTATTTCTGAGGTTTATTTTTCCGAGCAGGCAGCAGAGAGCGACCTTAATTTTCATGAACAGTAGTCCACACTTCTGTGGCGTTTTTCTTCACACTTTTATCGCCAACTCCTGCTGATTGTCAGTCTCGCCTCCCCCCCCCCCAACATAAACGTTAATTGTCGTGTTTTAGAAAATGCGTCTTCTCATGTCCACAGGTGGGAGGAAGCCAAAGTTACCTGGGAGAGAAAGGAGAGAAGGGCGAACCTGCCATTATTGAACCTGTAAGTTGTATGTCGCACCTTTGCACAATGAATAAGTTGGTCAATGGCTTTGCTGCTCCCTGATAAATTTAGTGTAAAAAGGCATTTGGCATAAGAACACCAATAGATTCAAACTTATTGTTTTGTCATTTTTTGTTGCCTATAACCTCCCAATATGCAACAAAATTATTACAAATAGGTATGTTTCATCACTTTGCTGCTGTGAAATGTAAATTTCTCCACTGTGAGACTAATAAAGGCATATCCAATCCAATCCAATCCAATGTTTACATATACACTGACAAATAATCTAGCTAGCACATCAATTCTCAAAATTAGATATTTCCTAACTTGAATGCGGCATTGCCCTGGAATACATTTTGGGGATTTTATAGCAAACTCAAGCTAGCTTGTGACATTGTCTTTTCACATCTTACATAGTGATCTCATGTTCACTGGCAGCTACTTTCCTGGCGACTTAGCTTGCTACAGCTAGCAAGTGACTGAATCAATTTTTTGAATGAACATAATTAACTAATGTCATTGATTTTAGTTGTGATTGTTTGTGTTATTTTTGGGGTAACTTTTGACTCATTTAAAGATTAACATTGGGTCTAATTGCTACTATAATACATCAACTGTTGTGAAGCTATACTGTCAAGTGGCTCCTAATTTGTGAATAAATAATGAATGTAGACAGAGTCTGGCGTTTATTGCATATGGTCAAGTTTCTATGACAATATATGACTACTTTTTGGCAAATATGTGAAATCTGTAGCTCTTTCTGTACAGTCTAAGCTATAGAACCATCATATTAAGCGAAATGATAGCCCCTCCCGTACCATCTGTATTGAAACCAGTCCAAATACTTAACCACACATACATAACCTTTGATGAATACTGTGTGTAGCAATACATAAACTCCTAGACCTCAAACCCGCAGCAACCGTCTGTTATTTGTAACGCTACTATATTATCTACTCTTATTGCCTTTTTATTTTTTTTCAGGGTATGCTTATAGAAGGACCCCAAGGATCCCCCGGCCAGGCAGTGAGTATCACATTCTCTCTTGTCTGCCTTGCACACATGGAGAACAGCTAAAAAGAAGGATAAAGGAGGGGGTGATTTTATGGAAAGAGTGTCAGTGGTAGAGTGTGATGAAGGATGGGGGGAGGGGGACTTTTGAGGTCTTTTTGAAGCCATCTTTGCTTCTGTCTTTTTTGGACGTTGCATCGTCGGCTCTGGATGGACCGCCTGTGGTGAGTTTTGGGATATAATGAACTGAGAGTATGCATCTGTTTTTTTCAGGGTGTCCCGGGTACTCCAGGACTGCAAGGTCCCCCAGGACCTCCTGGAGATCCTGGTACGAGGGTGAGTTGATTCCCTACAACACGTTTGACATGCATTCATTCTGTGACGAGTCTATGAAACAACCATGCAGAGTAAAACAATTGGTAAATATTAGAGTAAAGTTATTTTATGGAGTCAATTTCCTTTTTATTTTTTTATTTTTATTTTTTTTATCAAGAAAACCTAATGTGGCATAAAAACACCAATACATAGAAAACTATTGTTTTGTCCTTTATTACATTGCCTAGAACCTCCCAATTTGCAACAACATTGTTGTAAATAGGTATTTCTAAATACCTATTTAAAACGATTTCAAAATACAGTAAAGTCTCGTTATATCGATATTCAAGGGAGTCCGAAAAAATATCGATATAACCGGGACTATCGATATATCCGACCGCGTTTGCATGTAATTTTCTCCATGCGCGCATAGAAATAGTATCGATATAACCGGGACTATCGATATATCCGATATCGATATAACGAGACTTTACTGTAATTTAAATATTTTTAAAGACTGTACGTATTTTTAAATACACTGTTTGAAAAGTCGTAAAGTTAATCTAAACTCAACTCACTGTGCCCAAGTTACGAGTGAATGATATCAAGAATTGCTTGAGACAAACAACTGCAAAATGTTATAAAACCAGGACGATGTGTCATGTTTGAGAGACATGTACGCAGTGACAAATAAAACAACCATCCTGTAAATATAAAATATCATTACATGCATTTGAGCCTAATTCGTGCACGGTTGCTAAGCTAATACCATGCTTTCCATTGCCTTTGAACTGATTTTTGCCCTTTCCAACATGGCCACCATTTAAGCATGTCTGTGGTATTTTCTGAGAAAGGAGGTGATGTTTTGAGATTTTTTTTTATTTATTCAAATGAGAAGAATTAGCTTTTTTATGTGTTGAGCATTTTTTTTCCAGAACATATTTCAATAATAAAATTTATTTTTAGAAAGAAATAAGAATTATTATTTAAACGAGTGAGTGCTATTTCAAGAATTGTCATATTTTTTTATAGGAGGGAAAAAATGTTGGAACAAAGAAAAGTGGAAACGTGAATGACCTCAATGCCATACTGCGGTGATCCCTCTGGGTTTTAAACGTAAACTTCCTCGCCTCCTGTTACTTCCTCTCATGGGAAAATTTGTTTTGCCCAGGAGGATTAGACGTAACTCTTTCCTGTAGTCATGTATGCGGTTTTCCATGGCGTAGCGCTTAATCTGCATGCGTCACCATTAGCGCCGCTATAAACCCTCTTTTAACGTCACTTTCCAAGATATTGGACAGCCTAATAATTGATCTGCCTTCTCTTTAAGATGTACAATAGCTTCTTTGCCTCTCTTAAATTAACATGCAGTACAGCTACGCTAGTCCTCCTTTTCCCAGACTCCTATCTTGTAAAGAGTCTGCAACAAAGTCCAATCCCAGATACTTTATTACCTATAAATACTTTAATTTTACTATTTATTTTTAGACTAAGAGAGGGCGGGTGCAGCAACTGTCAAGTTGATGGGGTGATTTACTTTAAAAACACTGGGAAAAGCACCTTAATCCACAAACATGTCGTTACCAAACAGCACTCGAGTCACTTCCAATTGAGCCCGTTGGGAAACTGTTTATTGCCACTGTAAATTAAAGAGGGGGAAAAAATATTGGATTGAATATGTTCGACTTTTGGGTGGGCTTCACATGGTCCGAAAAAAAATTGGGGGGGAGTCATCATGTGTACTGAATCTTGGTTTTTAAAAAAAATAGTCAGTAGCACCTGCTTGAAAGTTATTTTAAAAAAATGACATGACATTTTAGAAGCACGCCTACTGGGTAATTTGCCTAATTTTGCCCCAGTCAGACATTGTAGACATCTTGGCGACTCTAAATTGCGATTCACATTTTAGTGCTCATTTTTGTTCCTCAGGGTCTTCCAGGACGACCTGGAATTCCGGGTTCAGACGGAGTCCCAGGGCCTGCAGGTACCATTCTGATGCTTCCAGTAAGTTCGACCACTTCACACACTGGCACAGTGGGTCTGCTACCCAATCAGCATTTTCTGTTTTTTTTTAATGTCATGCACCCATTAAATTTGTCATCAGAGCCTCTGTAATCTTAATCTCGTCACCTTTTTAATTTTGATCGACAGTTCCGAGCAGGCGGCGAAGCACACAAGGGACCTGTGGTGACGGCACAAGAGGCTCAGGCTCAGGCCATCCTTTCCCAGGCCAGGGTAAGACATGTGTCTGTTCTTAAAGGACAACCGACGTCTCTGGACAAGTTGTGTCCATAATTTGTAAAATGGCTTCAAATGACTTCTACTGAGCGTATTTTACAAAGATTCCACCGCATATAGCTATATTTTACATTTTAAGACTTGCACTGAATATTCAGGAAGTCTTGTTTTTGAGTTGGTGACGAGTCCGTACGTGACGTCACTGAATGACCGCCCTTCGCCGTAAAAAAGACGCATTGTAGCCTTCCTTCCATCACGTCAATGTATTTTGCTGTATTTGTCTGGTCTGGGGACCTCGTGTTGCACCCAAAAGCCGCCAGAAGGCTAGAAGAGGGCGTCCAAGCGCCATATAAGGAATTTATCAGCCTGTGGAAACAGAGGTGGCCACTGGAGGTCGCCATTTTGTGCCTCTTTTTTTGGGTGAGAGATTTTTCCCCAATGTTGCCTCAAAATGGCACAAATAAATTCTTTAATCGATTGCAAACATGTATGCTTTCCTCTTCAGAACTATTTGAATCATATTCATAACTGGATGTGTAACAAGAAAGCATATTCTCCGAATCTAAAGCCATTTTTTTGATTCACAAGCAATGCAAGACGTCTTGGCGTGACGTCACGAACTGGGGGCGGGACTTTCTGAAATGCCCAAAATCGCAGCTCAATTTTTTTGCAGATTTTGGACACTTTAAGTCGTTTTTATTGGTGTTTTGCATTTGACTAAAAATATCATACTGCGTGTTTTGGGTATTTTGGATGCTATAAAACGTTTTTTCTGCTGTCAGTTAACAAAAAAGTGACGTCGGTTGTCCGTTAAGTTATGCATAATAAAAATGTAATATAAATAAATTAACTGATGAAAAGATAGTTTCACAAGTGATTTCACACAACATTTACAGAAATAAGAAGGCAACGCTTACGATTCATGGAGTTGATTAGATCGAGCGCAAACATCCCATTTGCACCTTTGGAGCGCCAGCCAAAACTCATTTTGAAATATTTTTTCCACATCCAAAAATAATTATTCTCACCCGTGTAAGCCAAACAACGACATTCATAATGCCTTGCGAGGGCAAAGTAGGTCATGAATTGCTTGGCTGAGCAAATTAGCTCATTTTTAGGTCATTGGGCTACAAATGTTCCACACGTTCTTGGCTTTGGAACAAAAGCACTCAGGAAAAAAATGTCGACTGTGTACATTTTTAGCCTCATTTGAATTATTTTCAGACACATGCTAGTGACGACTAGTGGCCAGCTCCTGACTCATGTCATGGACAGGGCGGCTTTATTGACTCAACTGCAGAGGATACCAGACATCGATTAGGAAGTGGCGGGGGCGGCGTATGAAGTCAACGCAATAAAGTCTCACTCAAACTTTTCTGTTCAAATGCTTACTAATTTTTTTCAGCAGGGTGCGCCTATAAAAACTTTACAGCTTTGCAGATGACGTGTCGATCGTGCGGCTGATTTGGTCTGACTCCCGATCTTCTTCTTTGGATACTACTCAGCTGTTTTTGTAACAAAATCACCATTTAAAAAAATAAAACATCAGACCACAATCGGTTTTACAGATGCCACATTGTTCATGCTGGTAATTTTAACTTCCCTGTTATTTATTTTCTGGACTGTATTGAGTCCAGTATTGAGAAGTATTTTCAAAAAAAAACTCCTTGCAACCTTTCTTCAAAGAGGCGATTTCACGTCACGTCTACCGATGGCAGGCCCTTCTGTGTTTCTTTTCTGGACAATTCATACATATTGTGCAGTGGTGATACGTGCATTTCGCACCTAGGCCTTCACTCGTGCTATGTTTGAATCAATCCTACCCTTAATAACTATTTTATCACTATACAACCTTTACTGTTGCGACTCATGTAAAAAGGGTGGTGTGATTTAATACAAGTCCACTAGAGGCTACCATTAGCCAGGAAATAAGGCCAACTCGAAATCTGTTTAAAACAACAGTTTTATCGACACTTCTTTGATGCCACAAGGCCCGCAGGACTGATTGTGAATGCGTCCAGGTAGATTTCTAACCCTGGTAATAAATAATGGCTGCAATGTGACTGGTTAAATGCTTAAAGGACAACCAACACCGCCGGACAAGTTGTGTCCATAATTTGTCAAATCACTTCAAATGACTTCGACTGAGCACATTTTACTAAGACTCCACCGCATATAGCTATATTTTCCATTTTTAAGACTCGCACTGAATATTCAGGAAGTCTTGTTTTAAAGTTGATGACGATGCCTGAAGTGATGTCACGTCAGGAATGCCCCTGACTGAGAAAGCGACACACAATGCATTTTGGGTACTTTGTTTGGTCTGAAAATTAGACGGAAAAACACAAATAATGCGATGGTGAATCATTGTGTGTCGCACCAAGACTACCAATTGCGGTAACAGCATAAAGAAGTGGACACAAATTCCCAGCAGACATATCAGCCCATTTCCAACGGAGCTTGGGCGCTATCTTGTGCATTTTCTGGGACGCTACATTGGGGTCCAGGCGGCTCGAATTGATACGGAATGAGTTCTTAATCGATTGAAAACATTTATGCGTTCCTCTTCAGAACCATTTGAATCATATTCATAACTGGATGAGTAACAAGCGTGCATCATCTCCGAATCTGAACTCTCTGAAGCCATTGTTTTGATTCTGGAGCAAAGCAAGACGTCCTGGCATGATGTCACGAACTGGGGGCGGGACTTTCTGAAACTCGCCATTTTCTGGGTCATTTTGAAGCAGTTTTGGGACACTTTAAGTCATTTTTTTGTGTTTTGCATTTGACTAAAAATATCAGCCTGTGTGTTTTGGGTATTTTAGATGCTATAAAATGTTTTTCTGATGTCATTTAGAAAACAAAAAAAATGGTGTCGGTTGTCCTTTAAATATGAAAACACATCTGGAAGCAGCGCAACATGGGAAAAGCAATGAAAGAAAGATGAAAGACAATTTGGAATTATTTCATAAGAATTCATGGACAAAATAGAATTAACATTAGTCTGTGATTCATATATTTTGAGGCCAGCAGAGAAAGCCTTTCTTGCCCTGATGGCCCACCACTGGTATTGTGGTACGGTTGTGGAGATGTTTGCACAAAGGCCAAATCTTGGTTGATGCAACATCTGCTGTTTTGTCAAGCCGTATACCGCAAAGGATTTGGATATGATCTATACAGAGACATCAAAGGTTTCCTTATAGGCTACATAAACTTAGAACAATACTGTGAGAACGTTCACCATTCTTCGCCCAAAGTGGCGTGTGGATGAGCAGTGGTTTCACATGTCTCTTTGATTGTTCTCTTCCGCCCATGTCCTCTCCAGCTGGCTATGAGAGGTCCTCCAGGGCCAGCGGGCTTGGCGGGAAGGTCCGGTCCTGTGGTGAGTGTTTCTTCAAAACCAATTGCACTGTGAATCCGCATAGTTGTCTGTTCATCCCACACCACGCATGAGATCATGAGCACACCCTTGCCGCATGTATATCATCCCACACCCATATATGTGAAGGTCAATGGGCGGCTGAGGTCACGCAGTCATCTCTGGTTTTGGTCTAACTACGTCTTACAGCCAGTATCGTAACTTTCTGTTTTGCACTGTTAACGCCTGATTCAGGAGCTGATTTGCTACATACTATTATGTTGGGTTCTTGTCCATCGGCTGCATACAGTACATGAAAATCTTTTTCAATCATTAAATCGGATTTTCTAACAGGGCGGTCCTGGAGCTCCTGGTCTTAAAGGGGACAGTGGTGATAACGGACCACAGGTGAGAAGTTGTTTTTGGGCAGCTACGGAACAGATTAATTTTCTTGGATTTCCCAAACACGAGTGATCTTGGAAAAAGTCTTGAACATGCTTTAGTTTCATGACAATTCTGACATTGGACCCTAAAATTGACACACTCGACCTACATTTATTTTGCATTGCTCCTGAAAATTTATTATAATTGGTCTGAAGGAAGGCATCGAATTTCTGATTCCAAGTGTAAATAAAAGTCATTAAGTTTGCAGGCAAAAAAATCCATCAATCCACTTCAAAAAAAAGTATTTGATTTACCCTAATAACTCTGAAATGTGGTTCAACTTGATTAAAATGGATTTTAAAGTTCATCTTTGAGATATGTTATTTATTTATTTGTTTGCGTGTTTGTTTGTTTATTTGTTTATTTATTTAGAATGTGTTTTTTACTTCAGGGCCCCAGAGGTCTTCAGGGTCCTACTGGTCCCCCGGGAAAGTCCGGAAAGCGAGTAAGTCACAATGGGGACCAATCAAGTCCAAAAGGACTTTTTCGCTGCCATTGACTCATATTCCCGATATGTCTACGTTGCTCTAGGGTCGTAATGGAGCTGACGGCTCGCGAGGAATGCCAGGAGAGCCTGGTACCAAGGTACCGTAACTCACGCCTCCACTGGTAAATTCTCATTGTAGACATTGTGACATCACTGTACTTTCCAGGGTGACCGAGGTTTCAACGGCCTTCCTGGTCTTCCGGGAGAGAAGGGCCATCGGGTGAGTACTGTTTTATTATTTAACTACTTTATTATAATTTCTCACTGCCTTAATTCCCATTGTGCAAAGCGACGTTTAGCATGATTAGCGAGTGATAGGAGCAATCGTTTTGTCATTTGATGTGCCCGTTTGGATAATTTCGTAAAAGAGGTGGTTTGTATTAACAATCAATCAAATTAATGATTTAATCATCATCTTACATTTTTTGCTCGATTATTTCTAGCTGCGATGATTTCTATAGTCCACGATGGTGGCCATTTTGTATTGCTATTGGGTGACATGAAGCACCGCCATTTTGTACTGCTATTGGGTGACCTGGAACCCCATAAGACAAAATGAATAAAGTCAAACATTCATTTGGACTCCTTAGTAAATTTAAGATGCATGATGATTCACCTTTTTTTGCTGAATTATTTCTAGCTGTGATGATTTCTGTCGTCCACGATGGCGGCCATTTTGTTGTGCTACATGGTGAACTGAAACGGCACCATTTTGTATCACTAGTGGGTGACCTGGAAGACAAAATAAATAAATACAAACGTTCACCGAGGGATAATTTGGACTCCTCAATAAATTTAAGATGCATGTTTTTGGATTTATGGAAAAAAACAAGCGCTAATTGGAACATCCAATCTGCCAAAAAATGCGCTGCGTGAAGATAAGACGCATTGAAAATGGATGAATATATAAACACCATAGAAACATTAGAGAAAGGTTTAATATGTAGATTTTCAAACGTGACCCATAAGGTCACGCAAAGACACTTTTTTGTGGGGTTGTTGCTCCCCACATTCTTTTTTTTTACGGCTAGGGCGGTGGCCATGGAAGACTTCTTCCAAAGTCTCACGGGAAGTATCTTCAGACGTCAGTTCTATCCTATATGGCGTAATTAAAGGACGTATAAGGGACATCTAAATACAGGGGAGCATATTCTCCAAATGCGGTCACGTCTTTTGCGTCGTTTCATAATTGCCGACTCATCTCCTTTTTTTCCCCTTCCTCTGCCCCAGCTGCGAGTCTGCAAAACCCAACCTTGCTTTGCTAACTTCTCTTTGATACCTATTTTCTCCAGGGAGAGCACGGTCCAACAGGGCCTCCAGGACCTCCAGGAGAAGATGGGCAGCGAGTGAGTAGTCAGCATGCCCCCTCCAATTCCAACGGTACCCCCTTTTTTTGTTTACTTGCCAGTAAGCCCTCTCGTGTTCTCCGCAGGGGGAAGACGGCCAGGTTGGACAGAGAGGTGTGGCTGGAGAGGCCGTAAGTGGATTTATTGGCTTCTGAAAAGAAAATGTGGCAGCAAATCAATCTGTCAATCACACCATTTTGGTCATCGAAACAAAAAACGTTGTGTGCGTAATAGCAGAAAGTTTCATATTTATTGCGTGAGTGATAACAGCACACAAACAGCACACGGACGCGCATACACTCCAAATTGAGACGGCTCCACGGAGTAGGCGATACCCATAATGACCACACGAGGTCAGTATTTATGAGCGCAAAAATGTTAGCGCTGCAATTTCCCACAGTTTTATGATGCCAGTAAACGCAGTATTCTGCATGTTGATGACGTCCTTAAGAACGCCTATTCGTTCCTTCACGTTTCTGTTCCTTCCTTAACGTTGTTTTTATTTATATTTTTGGGATTTTGTTCCTCACTCCATTATTCTGTGAGGTTTTTGTTTAAAGTTCACTTGAGTTTTTTTGGATCTTGCATTCAAATGTTACTTAGGTACTCATTGTTCATCTAGTCTTGGTTTTCTATTTAGTTCATCATTTTCCTTCATTATTTCTTTTTTTGTTTGTTTTCATCATTTTTTTCAGTTTTCTGCAATCTCGGCTTTTTAGTTCATATCATTATACCAAAGTTGTTTTTTTTCTTTGCTAGTTTTACTCAATGCTCTGCACATATTTGTTATCAATTTTTTTCTTCATTCAATGTTCCTCAACTTTTGTTTTAGGATAGGACTTCCTGCTGTGACTATCATCTTATTTGCCCTTCTATTCAATATGTTGCACTTTACACTTCTTTCGCCACACAGGGTCCTCGAGGTTTGCTGGGCCCCAGAGGTTCGGCGGGTCCTGCAGGACAACGTGTATGTAAATCGCATATTACTGTATCATTATGCTTGCGTCGCTCTCTCGAGGAATTGTCTTATCTCTCACACCCTTTTTCCCCGCAGGGCCTTCCTGGACTTGACGGTCAAGCGGGTCCCAAAGGAAACATGGTGAGGACAATATTTTGTTTTCTCCTTGGTGTGTGTGATTTTTATTTTTAGTCATAATTTACCCAAGTATTGCTGCTAGCCACTTTGGTCAAGACCATCAAAGTGTTTATGTCATCATTTTATGTCATATAATTGTTTGAAAACGTTTTTTTAACAACTAAATTTAAAGACCTGTCAAAAGGAGAATGACGCCGACTCTCACGAGAGTCTCACCGGGGAAGCTGCATTGGGGTGGGGTCACTACCCAAGCAGCCTAAACAAGTCCACGTGTGGTCACTGAGTCACAGTCACGAATATATTCATAAAGTCAACGTGTTATTTGCATAATCACTATGAGGCCTCATTGTCCTAGCAAACGGATTACACTGACGCCTCGCGCGTCTTCTTTTCCATTAAAGTTGTCACGACATGTTTATATTAAGTTTAGGAACATGTGAAGCAGTTTCGTCTCTGGGAGGTTTTTATTCTGTCTGCGTGTGGTTTTTTGACACATTTAAAAACGGAAAAGAGATTTGAAAAATGGTAGTACGTTCCCAAATTTTACAGTAGCACACACTGTACCTATTACGCACTTCAGTGTGAAATGAAAGATGTTTAAACACCAAGTCACATCTATTTGTCTTTCTGTGAGGTCACAAATCACTACCGTCGAGCTAGCTGGTTTGCCTTTCGAGTATTTTGCAAGAAACAACAAAAAAAGCCTTTTGCCAAACGGTTTCTGACAAATTGGAAGTGCCAATCGTCCAAGATGTCAACTGTTACAAAGTTCATCTTAAAAATGTTGTTCAGACCCTCAACATCAAACGCAAATCCAAGACTAGATAAAAAAAAAATGGCTGAGTCGAGGGAATCGCTGTGGCGACCCTCATAGGACAAGTCGGAGCAAAAACTTCATAATTTTGTCAGGAAAAATTACATCAATAAAAAACACAGTCCAATAAAAATCTGATTGAGATTTTTCTTCTGATCTTCTAGGGTGTACAAGGAGAACCCGGTCCTCACGGACAACAGGGTATGCCTGGTCCTCACGTAAGTCTCCCCCCCTTCCCCTCATCCATCGATTTATCCGTGCATCTCTGTTTTCTAACTCAACATGATGGCTTCCGATGCCTGAAATTCTTCCCCTCGCTTCTTTCTTTATTCTCCTTCTAAGACATCTGTTTTCCCCATCTAACGTCTGCGCAAACACTTTGCAGTCTTTTAATCCCATACCCCCCCTTTTTTTCAGCCCGACAAAATTCACACGAGAGGTTGACTTTGGTTCACAACTCAGGAGGAATAGCAAAATAATGTCACCGGGTCTCTTTGACCCGAGGCTTTATGATTTCGTTTTTTTATCACCCACAAAGGTCTGAAAAATCAATTAATTTATCATCACGTTCTTTAACTCATTCACTGCCAGACGTGCAAAAATGTGTCCACTCCAGTGCCAGGGTTTTTTTCATTGTCACTTGAATTCCAGGACCCACAGAATATTGAGTCTTAGGACTACATAAACATTCAATACAGTGTTAGAAACCTTAGACCACAGGTGTCAAAGTCAAGGCCCGTGGGCCAAATCCGGCCCGCCACATCATTTTTTTCGGCCCGCGAAAGCAAATCAAACTTGTTAAATTCCATGATGATTGCTAAAATCTGAGCCAAAATTTCATATTTTTGGATGTCAACCACAATAAAAGTCATTATTCTTGACTTCAGATTTGAAAACGAGTTATTCATTAATTTGCTGTATGCTCTATATGTAATATTTGAAGGGATTTAAACATTCTAATGGGTTCCCCAAATTCATAACGGCCCTCGAGAGGAAACCATAACTACAATGTGGCCCGCGGCAAAAAAATGACTTTGACACCCCTGCCTTAGACTCCTTCTTTCTTCTTTCTTCAGAAAAAAAGAATTACTTCCTAAATTATATGGGTATTGAGTTATATGAGCTTGAAATGAGGGTGGCTGTCCAAAGTACAATGCAATACATGCATATTGGTTTATATAGCACTTTAACAACAGCTAAAGTTAGAACAAAGCACTACCATGGAAAAAAGGAAATGCTGCCCCCTTGTGGAAAATAAAAAACAATGCCAGAGGCCATGCCCAGTGCTTTATCGGCACCCAAGCATGAAAAAAAAACAAAACCCGAACAAATTCGGGCAGGGTGCTCTACCTCATATTTTCAGTTCTCGAATATGTTTGCGAATGGCAGTGAATGAGTTAATGAGATACAGTAATTGGTTGTTTATTATAACAGTTGCAATCGAGTCAAATCAAACATCAACATACATATTTAAAATACAGTAGTTCATTTCACGTAGCCTTGAGTAGTCATTTTGTTTAATATCGACCAAAAAAGAATTACAATAACATTCATTGTGGTTCAAATCAAACCATTTTTTTATTTATTTAACTTTTATGAAATGTAATAAACATATTTATACAATGCACCTTGAAATGCATCATTTTAGATGTAGAGTTCAAAAGGAAAGTCATTGTTAGACCTTTAGATATACGTAAAAGGTACCCAGGGTCAAATTGACCCGCTGTTATAGCGTGAGGGTCGCAAATAGCCTGTGAAATAAAACGTTTTCAATGAATCTGTGGAGCAGCAACAACATTCCAGGGTCATTTTGAAATGAACATACTTGTTCAAAATAAATCTCTTCCCGATCTTTTTTTTACCTCACACATCCTGAGTGAATGAGAAAATTCAAGTTTGTGAATGTGAGAAATGCACATTCAAATAAAAGTTTTACTTCACATCAGAAAGAAAGCACATCAAAAATACAATATATTGATATTTTACTTTTTTTTTCCATTTCTTTTTACCCGGGAGCATAACAAATGTCAAAGCGGCTTCTGGCTTCCAGAAAGCGTGCCTTTTTTTTGATGGAGGGGGGAAAAAAGTCAAATATGTTCCTAAATGCTTCTTCTTTTCACCTCGGGAAACCTCGGGAGTGAAATCAAGCAACTTGCGGAAATCATAATAAAAGTCCATTTGCACGGGTGGCTAAACGTGTCTGAATAAACACTGCTAAAGTACTTCCAATGTGGAAGCAATGAAGTGGTAAAAATCAGCAAATTAAAACTGGAAACAGACTTGACAGGTGCCCTATTTTCTCCACATTGTGTGTAACACCCACTCTCTGATTCATTTTCAGGGTCTCATTGGGCCTCAAGGTCCGATCGGGCCTCCTGGTGAAAAAGTGAGTACGCTCTCCCTTCTGTCTCAAAAGTCGATTTTCATTTAAAAGCGCTGCAGCAGATGTGCTGCCGCAAGACAAAGCCTCAAGTGGTTGCATTCCTCTGACTCTGCATGCCTCACGTTCGACGACTTTGAGGTTAAAGCCATATAATGACGCACCATACTTAAGTAAAACCTCTCAAATTTGCATTTTCAAGAACTAAAGTTGCTATCGGCGGACTAGTGGTGAATCCAAAACATTTAAAGTCTTGGGGAGAGGCTAGCATTATCTTGCAGCTTGTGACGCAGCATTTAAGACCTTGTTTTTTTTTCTGATAAAAGATTGTATTTCACATGTTTAACTTCCTGCCTTCCTGCTCTGTCGATCAAATAAATTTAGGGACCTCAAGGAAAACAGGGTTTGGCCGGTCTTGGTGGTGCCGATGGGCCTCCTGTAAGTAACATGCCTCCTCAATCCGTTCAAAATGGCAACGAATAATATTGCGGTCAGCTAAGGCAGTGTTTTTTGTTTGTTTGTTTTTTTAGGGTCACCCTGGGAAAGAGGGTCCTCCAGGCGAGAAAGGAGCAGGTGTAAGTATTGTGACCGTGACAAAGGGTTACAAAAAAGTACAATAGTTGTTTTTTAATTTTCATATGACAACAAAACAAGTGTGTGTGTATATATATATATATATATATATATATATATATATATATATATATATATATATATATAGCATGTAATATGAGTTCATAGAAATAGTATCGTAATAAGCAGTACTATGGATATAACCGATATCGATATAATGAGACTTTACTGTATTATTATTATTATTATTATTATTATTATTATTATTATATCGATATTGTCGGGAGTCTGAAAAAATATCGATATATCCGATCCTGCGAGCATGTAATTTTCTCCTTGAGTTCATAGAAATAGTATCGTAATAAGCAGTACTATCGATATAACCGATATCGATATAATGAGACTTTACTGTATTATTATTATTATTATTATTATTATTATTATATCGATATTGTCGGGAGTCTGAAAAAATATCGATATATCCGATCCTGCGAGCATGTAATTTTCTCCTTGAGTTCATAGAAATAGTATCGTAATAAGCAGTACTATCGATATAACCGATATCTATATAATGAGACTTTACTGTATTATTAATATTATTATTATTATTATTATTATACCGATATTCTCAGGAGTCGAAAAAATATCGATATATCCGATCCTTTGATTTTCTCCTTGAGTTCATAGAAATATATCGTAATAAGCAGTACTATATATAATATATATATAACGAGACTTTATATATATATATATATATATATATATATATATATGTGTGTGTATATATATATATATATATATATATGTGTGTGTGTGTACTGTATATAGAGATAGCTAGCGAGCTAGATAGAAGGATATATATTTTTAATAACGTCAGCCATTGAAAATAATGGCCTAAATCAGCTGGCAGGCAACTTGTAGAATTACTTGGATGATTTTCCTCGTCACTTGTTCCTAGGCAGAATTCAAATAGCACAATCATAAGAAAAATCCAGTCAAGCTCTCTTGGCTGGTTTGTTGATGGAGAATTCCACAGCCTCCACATGACTGTAAAGGGGAAAGCCAGAGAGTGGTCAGTGACCCCCCCCCCCCCCCCCAAGTAATTGAATTTATCAGTGCTAAAAATAATACTTTTTTTAATCGCGCTGCCATCTGCTGGAAGACACTGCCCAACTTGGCCTTAGGATGCACAGCGTATGGAACACATAATGCGCGACCTGAATATCAGAGCATTTCACCTGACTTGTTCACTGTGTATAATTGAGTTCAGCTTCTTGTCAGTTTTTTCCACATGTGTAACTTGTTACGCACTTCTGGGAAATCAATTGAAATGTATCACATAAACTCAAATAAATAACACTTTTTCCACATCCTCAGGGTTTCCCTGGACCAATGGGATCCATCGGCTACCCCGGACCTCGTGGCGTCAAGGTGGGTGCTTATCACGCTGTGGACAAAACTGACAAATAACACCCCGAGTGTGGATGTAACTTGATTTGTTTTGTTTATTTTTTTTCCCCCAGGGGGCAGAGGGAATCCGAGGCCTGAAAGGCGGCAAAGGAGAAAAGGTAAACAAGTTATGATATTGGCAAAGTTTGATTGTGTAGATAAACACGAACCACAAGGAAGTACTTTTTTGGAAGGCCCAGACCACACATTTGAACAAAAGAGAATTTTTTAGATTTGATTGTTTGAATGGACTTGGCCGCCTTGTGTGTTTTAGACTTTCCAATGCAAGCACCGAGATTTACTCTGTGGTTACATACAGTACTGCTTTTGCCAAGAAATACCTCAACTCTAGAGTTTATTGTGAAAATTGTATTTTTTTTTATTACCTACCTGACAACTTTGTGGAAACCTTCCATGGCAAGGAGATAATACAAAGTTTTTCATGATATTGCATAGGGGAAAAATGAAAATCCATGGAACTGCCAATTATTTTACAAACTGCAATGTTGAAGTGTACAAAAATTAATATCTCAAAAAATTCTTAACACATTACATTCTCCCCATATACAGTTTGTGTTTCTGTATTTTCACAAACTCTATGCACTTATTTGAATATTTTGATTCTAGAATCAGAAAGCCATTAATAGTCCCACAATGGGAAAATCCAAAAAAGTAATTAAATTCATTACATATTTTTTAAAATAATTAATAAATTAATTAAAAAAATATTAAATATATTAACATTCATCTCATCTCATCTCATTTTCCGTACCGCTTATTCCTCATTAGGGTCGCGGGGGTTGCTGGAGCCTATCTCAGCTTTCTTCGGGCACGAGGCGGGGGACACCCTGAATTGGTTGCCAGCCAATCGCAGGGCACACAAAGACGTACAACAGTCACTCTCACACTCACAACTAGGGACAATTTGGAGTGTCCAGTCTGCCTGCCATGCATGTTTTTGGAGTGTGGGAGGAAACCGGAGTACCCGGAGAAAACCCACGCGGGTCCGGGGAGACCATGCAAACTCCACACAGGGAGGCCGAACCGGGACACGAACCGGCGACCTCTGCACTGTGAAGCCGGTGTGCTAATCACTCGACTACCGGGCCGCCCTATTAACATTCATATTTTATTAAATAATAAAATTATTAACATATTAATTATTTGAATAATAAATTGTAGCATAATGTCACAATTGTAACTGTAAATGTTTTGCAAACTGCCAAACAGAATATTTTCATATTGTCATTTTTTCACATTTATTATTTGTAGGATATTTTGGGTGGGATTATATTTATTATGGCTGACATTTTTGTTGGATTTGTTTGCTTTAATATATCCTATTTTGAATATCTTCCTGCTATTTCATGTGTATTTTTTCTGATATAGCTATATATATATACTATTTATACCCTCCCGCAGTTTGTTTCAGATTCACTGCACTTTTTTAGTTTTAACACCAGATGGCAATAGAGTAACGAAAATGTTGGTTTATCTGCTTTAATCCAAATTGCCACTGGGGGTCGCTGTCGGCAATCACGTATTCTTCTTGTGTTGCTGAAATGTACTGCATTACAAACGACACAATATCGTCTATATATGAATATGTTTAATTCCAATCTAGGGAGAAGATGGTTTCCCTGGCTTCAAAGGCGATATGGGGCTCAAGGGTGACAAGGTGATTTATTTTGATAAATATTTTCAGAAGGAAGTCTCAAATCTCAAATTTAAAGCAAACTTTTAAAAACGTTGTTTCGGGGAACATCCAGGGTGAAGGTGGGGTAACAGGACCCCGCGGAGAGGATGGACCGGAGGGCCCCAAAGGCACATCGGGACCCAACGGAGAGTCCGGTCCCATCGGTCCAGCTGGAGAGAAGGTTCAGCAACCGATCCAATGCTAAGACTCAAGTCCAAATTTAAGATGAATTTGTTTTTAAAGATTTATGTTATCTTCTGTTGTTTAGGGAAAGCTTGGAGTACCAGGTTTGCCCGGATATCCTGGAAGACTAGGTTCCAAAGTATGTGGCAAACCCATTTAGCTGACATGCACTTTATAATCATTCATTCAGTCATTAGAATTTTGTCATGAATTAATTTTGCATCTCGTCAGAATTTTCATATTTATATATTTTGTAATTTTGTTTGCATTTTTCTTGTAGGGCTCCAACGGCTTCCCAGGTTTCGCCGGATCCAATGGCGAGAAAGGCGCAAGGGTCAGTTTGGTTTTATGCTCACGGGAAGCCCAGCTAACAGCCATTGTCAAAAATAACTACAGTAAAGTATCGTTATATCGATATTCTCGGGAGTCGGAAAAAATATCGATATAACCGGACTATCGATATATCCGATCCTGCGCCATGTAAATTTTCTCCTTGCGTTCATAGAAATAGTATCGTAATAAGCAGTACTATCGATATAACCGATATCGATATAACGACACTTTACTGTATTTATGACATCGATTTTAGATCAACCACTTTATTTCAATTTTGAATTACAATTTGCAATTATTTATTTTTAACAGTGTTTTAGTCCTCTTGTGCAAAGTCATTAAAATGTACTTGCACCTGCTCATGATTTGAAGCTTGTTTGATTTGTTGTCTCTGTCAGGGTGTTGGTGGCAAATCCGGTCCCCGAGGTCAACGCGGCCCGACGGTAGGCAATTCCATTCATCTGAATCATGAATGATTTATGCTACTTCAAACAATATCAGTCGTGTTTATTTTTGTTTTTTTTCATTTTTATTATTTTTTGAGGGGAAGGGTGCTTAAATTGCTTGGTAGAGACACATTTCTACCGGAACCAAATTCCTTGTGTGTTTTACATACTTGGCGATAAAGATGATTCTGATTCTGATTCTCATTTCATTCATTATTTAAGTATTTTCAATAATATTGTGTTCCACAGATAACCACAGTGTGTGTGTGTGTACATGTGTGTGTGTAGGGTCCACGTGGTGGTCGTGGTGCAAGAGGACCTACAGGAAAACCAGGAGCAAAGGTGATAAGCTAATTCATGTTTGAATTTTGAGGTCTGATTGTGACCTTTAGCTGCGAAATCTGAAAGTGGGCGTTGTCTTTTCATCTCGAAGGGCACCTCCGGCAGTGATGGACCTTCAGGACCACCCGGAGAGAGGGTTTGTGTTTCACTTGGATGGCTTTCATTTTTTATTATTATTATCATAGACGCTTATTATAGATGCTCCCCAATTTACAAAGGAGATATGTTCGGTCGTTCGTAAAGTGAATTTGTTCATAAGTTGCTTCAATGCTATATTTTGTATGGAATGTATGTTTATGGCTTATATAACCAGCATTGGTTTGTACTGAAAAATAGACATTTCATATTGGACGGATGGGTTAAAAAAAATCATCATGAAACCGTACAGTATTTCAATTTACTGATCACTTCCTCTTATTCAAGGGTCCTCAAGGACCACAAGGACCTGTAGGCTTTCCTGGACCAAAGGGACCCAATGTAAGTAATTGCAATCACAATGTTCGTATTAAGATATCCATTTTTTTATAATGTCTCTTTTCCCCTCCACCCTACTTGTAGGGCCCACCAGGAAAAGATGGACTGCCAGGTCACCCAGGACAGAGAGGAGAGACGGTCAGTATTAATCTTAATCCCCTGTTGAACTCCCAAATAATCTTTTGCTAAACCACAACCGTGAAAATGCTCACTCGCCCCTCACAATGTTCTATCTAGTTCGCCCCCTCAGATAACAATCTAGCATGATGGTTTTCAAGTTGTAAGCTTTTCCCTTAATAAACAAGCAAAAATAAAATGATGCTCTGATAATTTGCCTTTCAGGGCTTCCAAGGAAAGACCGGCCCACCAGGACCTGGAGGCGTGGTTGGACCTCAAGTAGGTTCTTGTTGTGAGACATTTACATTAAGATATGCACAAGTAGCAGGTTGAAAATTAGGTTGAAAAAAGTATACCCGTAATAATTGAGAAACTTTGCTGTTTGTTGTCAGGGTCCAACCGGAGAGACTGGACCTAGTGGAGAGCGAGGACACCCTGGTTCCCCAGGCCCACCTGGAGAGCATGGCTTGCCAGGTGCTGCAGGAAAGGAGGGCGGAAAGGTAAACTAGCACTTTTGTTGTCACAAAAATTCAAAGACCAAGTATTTCGATAAACGTGTGTGCTGATTGATGTTGGTTCGCAACACATGGGTCAAAATATTTTGACTATGTGCGTGCATTTTCTGTTTGAAATCAAATACCTAATACTAAATGATAAATAATAAAAATAATTGCACCATGTGGGTCAAAATAATTCGACTGTGTGCGTGCATTTTCTGTTCGAAGTCAAATAACTTCTAACAAATAATAAAAATAAATACATAAAAAATACAGTTTAAATCCCCAATTTGCAATTATTCATATATTTTTGTATATTTCAAGCTGAATAACACTTTTATAACGTGCTTGTAGTTTAAAACCATTTGCATCCAAGTGTCACATGTGTTCCCCTAGTTGTTGCTCAATAGATCGTTTGTCTCTATCCAGGGAGATCCAGGTCCTCAGGGATCTGGCGGTAAACCAGGTCCTGCAGGTCTGCGGGGCTTCAATGGAGCAAGAGGTCTTCCAGGCGCCATGGTAAGTAACATTCACTGACATTAACACACACACACACACACTTAATTTTCAATTTTTAACACTTGTATGACATAAACAGACGCTTCCCTACTTATGAATATTCGAGTTATGAACAACAATAGATATTTTGTAGTAAAACACTGTATATAGTATTCTCTCCAGTTGTACATGAACATATCTTTATATAGCATATATTTTATGAAATGTTTATTTTTCAGTACAAACCAGTACAAGTTGCTTATACATGCCTTAAACATACAAATCTTAAAGGACAACCAACACGTTTTTTGTTTCCCAACTGACATCAGAAAAACGTTTTATAGCATCTAAAATACCCTAAAAAACACGCAGGCTGATATTTTTAGTCAAATGCAAAACACCAATAAAAATGACTTAAAGTGTTCCAAAACTGCCACAAAATGAGCTGGGAAACTGGGGATTTTTCAGAAAGTCCCACCCCTAGTTCGTGACATCACGCCAGGATACTCCTTCACAAACTGCCTTGCTCCAGAATCAAAGCAATGGCTTCAGAGAGTTCAGATTCTGAGAAGATGCTTTCTTGTTACTCATCCAGTTATTAATATGATTCAAATAGTTCTCAAGAGGAAAGCATAAATCTTTGTAATCGATTAAAGAAGTCCTCCGTATCAATTCGATCCGTCTGGACTCCAATGTAGCGCGAAGAAAATACACAAGATGGCGCCCAAGCTCCGTTGGAAATGGGCTGATTTTTCCGCTGGGAATTTGTGTACACCATCTTTATGCGTTACCGCAATTGGCTGCGACACACAACGATTCACCATCGCGTTATTTATGTAGATTTCCTTCTAATTTTGCGATCAACACAGTGTTTTCAGATGAAAAAAAGTACCCAAAATGCATTGTGTGTCACTTTCTCGGTCAGGGGCGTTCCCTCTGTGACGTCAATTAGGGCATCGTAAAACGTAAAATATAGCTATATGCGGTGGAATCTTTGCAAAAATGCGCTCAGTAGAAGTCATTTAAATTGATTTTTAATTATGGACGCAACATGTCCAGATGTGTCGGTTGTCCTTTAAACATCCATACATAAGCCTTAAACATACATTCCACACAAAATAGAGCACTGAAGCAACTTATGAACAAATTCCCCTTACGAACGACCATTCGGAACGTATCTCGTTCGTATGTTGGGGAGCGTCTGTAGAAAATTCGAAAAGAACGAAACACTCTTTCATGACAAATGTGGAAAAGGCATAAATTGCATTTCACAACTTAGCATCACCCGTTATAGTTTAAAATATGGTCATAGACAGACAGAATCTCTAGAACGATTTTTTAGGAACATCTGGAAATGACCAAATGAACCCCAATATCTGTTTCAAAACAAAATGACCGACTTCCTGTATCTTTTTTTATCATGGATTCTTCAAGGTTTTTGTTTTTGTTTTTATGCCAACATCTCCACTGTATGTTCTCAGGGTCCAGCTGGTTTAAAGGGAGGAGAGGGTCCCCAGGGCCCCCCAGGTCCCATTGTGAGTAACACTAATCGTATGGCAAATACTGAAATGTACATGATTTTGTGTCTGTCTTGTTGATTCTCGTTCCAAATTAACTAGAAGGCAAAAGCATGGACTCACATATTTGTTGCACTAGAAGAATATCACCCATCTGGTAGTTGTCGTACAAGCTGAAATTGGAAGAGCGAATGGGCACTTATGGGCAAGTACTCCATAAATAAGTGCGGTGCTCTGAAAGCATTTGCGGCGGCTGAATGGGGATAAAACTGAGTGACAGCCGACTTTGAAACGCATGTAATTTTGTCGGACTGTTAAACGCAGCCTTCCGACAATTATACCGCTAAAGTACCCCTCCGGCGTCAACCTATGACATGATTGCCGATTTGCCGAGTTGAAAAGATCATTGGTGAATGAGCGTGATGAGGCACTCAGCTCAAATTGGCGAGAATATTTTGAGATTGTAAACGAGGAGACATTGACTTCCTGCTGCTGCGGGAACGTCACCGGGTGCAATGGCAACGTTGATCGTTTAAGCTTTAGATTTTCACAGCCAGTTTAGGGGCGGTGTGCCATAATTTTGAACGAAACTATTGTTAGCATACCAGCCTATGTTAAAGCGCTATATAAATCAATATGTATTGTATTGTTGAAATGTGATGGTTTTGGCTACGCACTGTGGCACATCCGTGCTGCATTTTAAAGTGCATTTTAAGTGGGTTGTGAGAATGGAAATTAATATTTGAGGTTAGAGTGAACCAGTGGTGGGCCATGCATGTCAACCCTAGGCCTTCAGTAATGCTACGTCTGAATCAATCAATGGTATGATTTACTACACGTCCACTAGAGGATGCCGTTAGCCAGGAAATAACTTGTGACTTGAATAAACTTAAAAAATACTGTCATTAAACTGAAGATGTGAATATTTTACTCTGAATATGTGGATTCATGATAACCTCATAACATTGCAATATTGCTGTTTTTGTTAGCTTCGGAGCTGTCCAACCTTTTTTTTAATGATGTCCATCTACTATATTCTTGAAAATGGCTTTAACAGTATATCTGCAACCAAATCAATTTCTTCTCCTCCTTCGGCCATTGTGGGTTGACAAAACTGCGGTTAAATCAACACAAATATATATTTGTTTATGCAGCTTGCTACAGATACGGTGTGCTATCTCTGGCCAGTATGCTCTTATCACTAGCGGCTAGTGGTACTATGATTGACTAGTGACAGCCAATCATGTGACTAGCGAATCATAGTTTGCAAAAACTCGTTTCCAGCGCCTGCAAGCAGGCCTTGGGTTGCCAACTCGAACCCTGATTGGTTAAGGCACCAGTTTCATCGACATTGATTTTTATGCTCCAGGGCCTGCAGAACTGATTTGTGAAGGCGCACAGGTAGGTTTCTGACCATGGTAACAAATGATGGCTGAAATGTGATTGGTTAAATGTTTCAAGATGAAAACACACCTGGAAGCAGCACAATAAGGGAAAAGCAATGAAAGGAAGCTGAAAGACAATTTGCAATTATTTAAGAAAGATTTTACATTAGTCTGTGATTTAAATATTTTTAGGCCAGCAGAGAAGGTCTGGCTGGCCCTAACGATCCAGCACTGGAGTTAACACTGGCCCTTGGATCTGTAATTTTGAGTAATTTCATTTTGCCCTGTTCCTGTACCGTTGTTTTGGATAGTATGCTATTATACTTCACAGTCTCAACTTTTCCGTGTACTTCATGTTCTCACAAATTTTCATAACAAAAGAGTCATTCCAGGTCTGACTGAATTCTTTGATGTAACAGGGTTCCCCAGGTGAGAGAGGTGCGGCTGGCCCCGGAGGTCCCATCGGCCTGACGGGACGCAACGGACCACAGGGACCACCAGGACCTGCTGGTGAAAAGGGAGCTCCTGTAAGTCGCTTGTCCCCTCCGACGGTAATTAACGCAAGGTTTACATTTTTCATTTATCATCTGTCTTTCATGTCCTTTAGGGCGAGAAAGGTCCCATGGGCCCCGCTGGTCGCGATGGCATCCAAGGTCCCGTTGGACTCCCTGGTTCTGCTGGACCTCAAGGCCCACCTGGAGAGGATGGTGACAAGGTGGGTGTAAAGTAGTTCCAGTCACGTAGGCTCCAGATAATCTATTAAGTGCTAAAACTTACTTCAAGGTAGCTGTGGAGACCAGTTAAATTAAAATCTCCAGAGAAATATTTACCTGGCCAATTACCGTCGAGGTGACTTTGAAACGTACAATCAAAGGAGGATAGATTCAGTCAAGTGAGCTGTGCTGTGCTGCTTTTGTATCGTTTCACAGGGAGAAGTTGGCGGACCTGGACAGAAGGGAGGCAAAGGAGACAAGGGCGAACTTGTATGTCCCCATACCGTCATATAAAATGTCCAAAATGACAACGCGGTCATTGTCATCGGCATTTCTATCGCTTTTCCTTCAGGGTCCACCGGGCCCCAGTGGTCTTCAGGGTGTGATCGGAGCTCCCGGTCCAGCTGTGAGTACCGCTTCCCATTCTTTTGGGCCATCTTCATGAGTGACCTATGCAATAATAGTTATCTGGAATCCAAATCAATAATTTTACATCCGCTTGTTAACGATTGTTTTGATGATGCCAGAAGCTAAGCAACTATTTTAACAAGCCTTGCTGACATTGTCATCATAAAAATAACACAGCAGCGCATCAGCATGTCAACGCTACCAATCGGGGGCTGACGGGGAGAGAAAAAAAATAAAAACCTCTGCCTCATTAGCGCAACATGAAAATTAACCCGACGGGAGGAAGGAGCAAAACGAGCACCTTGTTTTTTTAACTGTTTGAGCTATAGTTGCAAAAAGTCACATCTGGGGCGGTGATAAAAATAAACACGAGGACAGACTGGCCGAGAGCAGGTTGCGCGACTGAGCTGAAAAGGCAATTAGTGAACATTTGTATGTCAGTTCAAATCAACATTGTCTGCGCTCCATTCGCTCCAAAAGAACTGTTGATTGTTCGTTGGAAGGTTGAACAAGGTTCTTGCCTCTCCGTGAGCGCATCTTGACTGACCAGGAAAATAAAAAGCTGCACAAATCATAAAATAACCTTCAGCATCCTCATTAACTCATTCACTGCCAGATGTGCAAAAATGTGTCCACTCCAGTGCCAGGGTTTTTGTCATTGTCACTCAAAATCCAGGACCTACAGAATATTGAGTTTTAGGACTACATAAACATTCAATGCAGCTTAAGAACCCTTAGAATCTCTTTTTTATCAGAAAAAAAAGAGTTAATTTCTAAATTATGTGGGTCTGGAGTTATCTCAGCTTGAAATGGGAGCGTCTGTACATAGTACAATACAATACAATACAATACAATACAATACAATACATTGATTTATACAGGTCGCATCCGACTTACGACTGAGTTCCGGTCCGACCAAACGGTCGTAAGTAAATAATAATAATAATAATAATAATAATACATTTCATTTATAAGCGCCTTTCAAAACTCTCAAGGTCACTTTACAGTCACAGGATAAGTTTTTCTGTGAGTAAGCAGCGGCAGCCACACGTGCCAGCATTCACTCAATCTGGAAGTAACTCAAATAGATATAATGCTAGCTAGCTCGCTAATAGATAGCCAGTAGCTCACTAGTTGAATAGCTAGCCGGCCTAATAGCTATATAGCTAATAAACAATGGTCGTAAGTCAAAATCCATTCAAAATATTGAATAGAAACTTGGAGGCTAAATGACTCGCAAACTCCCCACTCTGGCGTCATCATATGGTCGATTGCTGTGCGTGAGTGACATGCTGGCTGGCTGGCCAAAATTGTCGTACGCGTTGCCGGCCTGCTAGCGCTTTGCGGTGCCAGGCGTAGAATTAAATTTTTAAAAATAGGGTCCGGAGGTCGTGGTCGTAAGTACGGGTGGTCATAAGTCAAGCCGGTCGTAAGTGGGATGTTTCCTGTCTAGCGCTTTAACAACAGCTGGAGCCGGAATAAACCGCTAACTTGGGAAAAAAGAGAAATGCTGCCCCGTTGTGGAAAAGAAGAAGCATTGCCAGAGGCCATGGCTAGCGCTTTATCGGCACCCAAACAAATTCAAGAATGGCGCTCGCTCCACGTCACACTTTTCAATTCCCGAATAAATTCCTTAATTGATAACCTTGATTATGTCTCTCGCTCGGGCCTCCTGAAGGGCAGCGATGGTGAAGCCGGTCCCCGAGGTCAGCAAGGAATGTTTGGCCAGAAAGGAGACGAAGGGTCCAGAGGCTTCCCCGGCCTTCCGGGACCCATCGGACTACAGGTTTGTCCTTTCTGCCATTTTTTTTCTGTTTCTGTTTACCTTATTGAAATGTAAATCCCATCATTTGTTCCCTGAGAACAAATGATGCCTGCTAATGGCATTTCATCTCATTTACATGACTTTGAAAGAAGAAAAAAACACTCTATCATTTATTCATGTATGCCTCGCTCCTGGTTAAATAATGTTTTGTGTACGCCTCCCTCCTGTCTTCTCCCGCGTAGAGTAGGTACAAATCAATCAGCGCTAATATAGCTCTTGGCATAACGTTGAGCTGCTGTTGATACGAAACTCATTTCGCACACGGAAAACACTCCTCTTGTGCAATAACGGCATACAAATACATTATTACCGAGCACCGAGCTTGTTGCTAGCATGAGACGCTAACACGAGCCGTCGAGTGACAGAAGATTTTCCAAACCAAAGATTCTTTTAACGCAAAATGTTGCTTAAAACCATCTAAGCGTCTCATCAAGCTTCATCATCTCCACCTATTGTGACTTTGAATTTGATTTCTTGCAAAAGTTCATCAATAGTCTGATCAAGCTAAAGGTTTAAATTTAAGGACAAAACTAAGTTGTTATGGACGTTTGTTTTTTTTCTTCTTTTGACTTCAAGCATTTCTAGCAGCTCCTTTATTTTGTTTTTCTACTTCTTTCTTTCCTTTCATAACGTTTCTGTGAAATGTAAATTTTCTCCACTGCGAGACAAATAAAGGTAAATCCAATCAATCCAATCGTAAAATGTTGCAAAAAAATGGCGAGAAAAGTTGTGAGAAGGATAAAAATGGAATGTCTAACTTCAGTAAAATTTTAACGATGTTTAGAAAAAAAAGTTTGTAAAGAAATTTGTAAAATCGGTTTTATTTTAAAATGTCATTTTAAGGGGATGAAAAGAATAAATAAATACAATTTTAGAAGCACAAAGTGTTCATATTATGAAGATTATTTTCTCCAAAAATCAAAAAAACATTATGAGTATCATTTTACCAACAGTCATAACTTTAGAAAGGAAATTTTATTTTCAAAAAAACATTATGCAGATAGCAAATTTCCCCATTATGGGCCGTTTTTTTTTATTCTAGTGATTTAAAAAATAAATAAATGAGTTGTAGTGGAAGAAGTATCATCATCACCATTATTATTATTATTATTATTATTATTATTATTATTATTATTATTATTATTATTATTGTTATTGTTATTATTGTTGTTATTGTTATTGTTATTATTATTGTTATATTAATTATATTTATTATTATCATCATTATTATTATTATTGTTGTTGTTATTGTTATTATTATTGTTATATTAATTATATTTATTATTATTATTATTATTATTATTGTTATATTAATTATATTTATTATTATTGTTATTGTTATTATTATTATTTTTATTATTGTTGTTATTATTGTTGTTATTGTTATGTTTATTATTATTGTTGTTATTATTATTATTGTTGTTGTTGTTATTGTTATTAATTATATTTATTATTATTAGTGGTATTATTATTATTATTATTATTATCGTCATTGGTTTACAAGAAAAAAAAAACCTGAATGAGGCCGAACTAACTTTTAATCCAAAGTACATTTCTGTAAAAAGAAACTCACTCCACAATCTTAAAGTTAATTTCCTCCATCCCCTGCGTGCCCCCACCGGCCAGGCCAGCCGCCCATCGGGGCCTAATCACGTCATCATTCAGCAGAATGGACTTTAAATTGGGCCTCCCACACTTCTCTGATCTCCCCTCTTTTAATTAAGAATGCCCTTCGGTAGATGTCCACTCAGAGCGCAGCGTTAATGATTTTTTCACTGTGGGCTACGAATAAATGGATTTTTTCTTTTTTTTTTAACCTCCATGACTATTTGGAGCTGGATGTGAGGACGTTGGACATATCAAAGATAGAGAGGAGCATTAGTAAACATTTATTGATTTGCTGTGTGTGCCAAAGTGTGCATCTTTTGAATCCATTAGTGCATTTATTTGGCAAACGCTGCTTGTTATTTATCGGGCAGAGTGCTGCGGGATGCAATCTAATTCTTCTTCGCCCTTTTATTATTGATTTTTTTTTTCTAAACTGCAATTCCATATCCTTATTTTATTTTTTTACAGAAAATATTCATTGCTTGTGAGTTACCAAGTAGTGCAATAAAAATTCAACCCCACCTCCCCCACTTACATGATGAATAACAGTGTCTGAAATTCATGACAAAAAGTTAGCAGACACCAAGGCAGACAACTTTGAAAAGTTGCCTACCCGGCCATAAAGTGGCCTGCCCCATTTTTCACAACTTAAAACTCAATACGATGACTAATCGCAAAAAGAAAAAAACATTGTTGCGAAGTATAAAGTATTTTTTACGACGATTTTGCTCCAGTTGTCTGTTTATCGTCATGATACACACTGCAATGTTTGCGTTGCGTTGTCTGCTAAAAGCCACATGGACTTCTCTTTCTAAGTGCCTTTCAAAACTGTCAAGTACACTTTACAGTCAGGGTGTAGTCAGAAGAAGGCTTCTGATTGGCTGCCGGTGCCGAGTATGCAAATTGCCAAACGAACGTCTGTTTTGGCAATTTGGCTTTTTTTTTTTTTGTCTTGAAGAAGTTGTCGGCCACCCAGGCCGAGACGTTTTGAAAGTTGTACGCCCGACGTAAAAGTTGTACGCCCCAGGCCTCCAGGCAGATGTTATTTCAAACACTGTCAATAATTACGATTTATAATCACAATATTGATCAAAATAATTGTGCGCTCTAAACCTTCTCTAACAAATAAAACACACCTCTTGCAGGGTTTGCCTGGTCCTCCAGGCGAAAAGGGAGAGAACGGAGATGTCGGAGCCATGGTGAGTGTTTACTAAGATTTTTAGTGATTCAAAATATGAATCTTTTAAGACTTTATTTTCTACGATTGTCTTTTAACAGGGTCCTCCTGGACCACCAGGCCCCCGTGGCCCCCAGGGACCAAGTGGAGCCAGCGTAAGTCTGTTTTCTCTCTATTATGAAATGTCATCATTTTATTGGTATGATAGCCTTGACTGTCAAGTATGCTCATTCCGTAGGGAGCTCAAGGTCCCCCTGGTGGTATTGGAGGTCCAGGAGCTGTCGGTGAGAAGGTGAGGAGATCTTGTTTTTGCACTGTGATGATGCTTTGCGCCATTTTTATTTTTTTGGGGGTGGGATAGTGTGCACAGTTTTGACGTTATGTGCCATTTCTATCAGGTTGGATAAGAGGCTACTCTCTACGAAGATATACATGACCTGTATCTGAATTTGGACATGTTTAATCAAATTATTGCTTTCAACAGGGAGAAAATGGTGAAGCTGGCAACCCTGGAGCACCCGGAGAGCCAGGTTCAGCTGTAAGCAAACTGGAATACCAATTATCATATTGGGAATGTGGTTAAAGTGACAAAATGACCCTGTGGTGTGTGTTTGATTTTGTGTTCAGGGCCTGCGAGGAGAGACCGGCGAGAAGGGAGAATCTGGTCCACCAGGAGCCGCGGGACCCGCTGGGGCCCGCGGACCCTCTGGAGACGATGGCCCCAAGGGTAACCCTGTACGTGCAATCATGTTTGAAACAATGATGTCATTTTTTTAAGTTAAAATGCTGAGTCGTTTTCTTTCGATGTCTCAACAGGGCCCGGTTGGCTTCCCTGGAGACCCAGGTCCTCCTGGTGAGCCTGGTGCTGCTGTAAGTATAATTAATCATTTCGAGAGGAATTTATGCCGAATATTCTATGTTGTAGTGTTTACTTGAACATCATCTCGGCCTATCATTCTGTGGCACCGGTTTTGTGTGCAGACAAATTTGCATTGATTTCAATGTTTGGAAAATGTCTCATCTAGGGACTTGATGGTCTAGCGGGTGACAAGGGAGACGATGGAGAGGCTGGTCAACCGGTACGGTTTTGGAATTCTGAAGAGAAATCATCAACAAGAAAAATTACATCTCAATACAATACTTTTTTCCCCTTTTTCATACTCTATTTAGGGTCCTGCGGGTCCGTCTGGTGAGGCCGGAGTACCAGGACCTCCTGGCAAACGGGTGAGTGAATGTTTACTTATTTATTATTGTATTTTATTTTTTTGTAGTTATGTATGTACCAACTGTTCTATTATTGCACATGACAGCATTAGTGTGCTTGTGACCTGGGGCTGTTTGGACAGCTTTTAGCTTTTAACGCGTTTCCAACAGAATGGAAAATCGGTCTCAAGGTCAACCCTTGCACGGGTGGTCATTGAATTAAATGACAGTGGCATCAATAATTCTGTGCATTTGTCACCCTGAAGGGACCCATTGGACCAGCGGGACAGGAAGGACGACAGGGCGAGAAGGGATCTAAGGTAAAACGTGGATTTAAATAGAGCAAAATAACAGCATGTTAGCATTTAATCCGTACTTGCCGCTCAGATGCAATAAACTTTGGCAGCTGTTGAATCCAAATAAGCATCTTTTTCAATCTTTACAACCTTTTTTTACTTTCAGGGCGAAGCCGGAGCTGAAGGACCTCCTGGAAAGACCGGTCCTGTGGGAGCCCAAGGAGCCACTGGAAAGCCCGGTGCAGAGGGTCTTCGAGGAATCCCCGGCCCTGTCGTGAGTCTTAAAGGACAACCGATGTCTCCGGACAAGTTGTGTCCATAATTTGTAAAATGGCTTCAAATGACTTCTACTGGGCGTATTTTAATAAGATTCTACCGCATTTAGCTATATTTTACGTTTTAAGACTTGTGCTGAACATTCAGGAAGTCTTGTTTTTGAGTTGGTGACGAGTCCTCACGTGACGTCAGAAAAGGACCGCCGTTCACCGTAAAAAAGACGCATTGTAGCGGTCATTCCATCACGTCAATGTATTTTGCTGTACTGTTTTTTTTTTTGGAAAACCTTATTTTACATCAAAATGCCGCCAGCAGAGGGAGTCCAAGCTCCATTGAAGAATTTATCAGCCCGTGGAAACGGGCTGATTCATTCCTCACAGCTCGGTGGCCATTTTATTGCCTCTTTTTGGGTGAGACATTCCCCCACGCCCGTTTGCCTCAAAATGACACGGAATAAATTATTTAATCGATTGCAAACATGTATGCTTTCCTCTTCAGAACTATTTGAATCATGTTCATAACTGGATGTGTAACAAGAAAGCATATTCTCCGAATCTGAAGCCATTGTTTTTATTCTCCAGCAATGCAAGACGTCTTGGCGTGACGTCACGAACTGGGGGCCCAATTCGCAGCTCAATTTTTGGCAGATTTTGGACACTTTAAGTCATTTTTATTGGTGTTTTGCATTTGACTAAAAATATTATACTGCGTTTTGGGTATTTTAGATGCTATAAAACGTTTTTCTGATGTCAGTTAAAAAACAAAAAAGTGACGTCGGTTGCCCTTTAAATTTAGATTCTAAACGACTTGTCAAGATGAGGATTAAACTATTCGTGTTTTCAGTATTTGAAGCATTTGCTAGCGCGCATGCTATGCTATTCAATGTGTTGTTTTTTTTGTTTCATCACAGGGTGAGCAAGGACTTCCTGGTGCCTCTGGAAAAGATGGACCTCCTGGACCCCTTGTAAGTTTTTTTTCTTTGTAATGGCTCGATGAATTTATTTTCAAGTGTGACTTAAACTAACCGTCCTGACTTTTCCCAGGGACCACCTGGACTTCCTGGTATGAAAGGCGACTCTGGATTTAAGGGAGAGAAGGTAAAATGCTCATGCTTTTTAGAGCTAATTCCATTATTTTGCCTACAACTCGCATATTCTTACGAATTGTTTCGTTTTATTCAGTAAATTTGTACTGATTCCTTCACGGACAGGGTCACCCAGGTCTCATCGGTCTCATCGGACCACCTGGAGACTCTGGAGAGAAAGGAGACAGAGGTCTGCCCGGATTGCAGGGTTCTGCTGGTGGCAAGGGTGAATCTGTGAGTTGATATTAGATTGTCCTTTTCCAAATATGTCTTCATCATATTCTAACGTGTCGCCATATCAACCTATAGGGTATTATGGGTCCTCACGGACCTCTTGGTCCTCCTGGTCCTCCTGGTATTCCTGTAAGTTGCACTTTGTATGTATTTTTTCTGCCATGATTTCCATCTTCAGGTTCTCATCTCTATTTGTATTTTTTTAACCAGGGTACTCATGGGCAAAAGGGGTCCAAGGGATCACTTGTAAGTTGTGTTGTTTTTTTTTTTAACAATCGGTCATCAGTCAGCTGTCATTGTTCAGGGATTCGTTTTAATGTGTCTGTTTTGTTTTGTTTTTTCCTTCAGGGTTCAGCAGGTCAAAAAGGAGACCCTGGATTGATGGGACCACCTGGACCCCCTGTAAGTTTGTCCTATTTTAGTGCGTCAAAAATAGAATGACGCTAACCAGCTAGCGGAAGAAGCTAACATAGCAGTTTTCACCATCACTCATTAAGCGGCTTCCATTCCAAGTATTAGCATGCAAACATTTGATCAGTTTTTGTCCAAACATTGTCCTTATTCGTTCCAATTTGAATTTTTCTCGTGCGCTGCGTAGGGCCCTGCTGGTGACATCATTCAGTCGCTGCCAATCCAGCGTGTGTCGAGGAAGAACAAGCGACAGGCCGAGGAACAGGCGGACGACGACTACAGCATCGACGGCCTGGCCGTGGAGGACGTGTTTGGCTCCCTCAACAACCTCAAACAAGACATTGAGCGTATGAAGTTCCCTCTGGGCACCGCTGACAATCCAGCCCGCACCTGCAATGACCTGCGCCTCAGCCAGCCTGACTTCCCAGATGGTAGGTGGGACTTAGAGGCAGGAATTAGCTTAGCATTAGCACAATAAGCAGTTTTTACTTGGGCTATGTTTCGAAATCACACCCAATATCATTATATATTTTTGATAAAAATCACAAAACCGAGATTACAAGAAGCTCAAGTAAATGTTATTTGTAATTTTTCAAAATAAAAGAACAAAAAAATTATTATCCCGTGATTGTAAAGTGTCCTTGAGTGTTTTAAAAGGTGCTTAGAAATTACATTTATTATTATTATTATTATTATTATTATTATTATTATTATTATTATTATTATTATAAAGCTCCTCAACTCACCTCAACATATTTCCTTCGCACCAAAAACCCCGTAACAATGGTGCAACACTCGATATGGAGCTACTAAACTAAATTCACCATAGTTCACTGGCTTCACAAAAGCATTGAGGCGCTACATGAAGCTCCTATATTCACTTCATCATAGGTCCGTGTAGGTTCACTGTCGTACAGTAGTGGCCCATCCATGAAAATGTTTCTTCAGTCGTCCTCTGTACTTCTTTGAAGGTGTTGGACGTTTTGTTTTGCTCCTCATCTGAAAAGCTTCGTCAGCGAACTAAAGTTGTGCTGGTAACTCTGGCCCTATATATACACTATATCACTAATGGAAGGTTGGAGGAGCAGTACACTACTCCCTGAAGCTAATCTGATTACTTCGTTTGTTCTTTCTGATTACCTCTAACGTATGTTCTGTACCTGGCTCTGATTGCCCCATTAGCTCTGGTATCACCTCATTAGCACCTTAGAGCAGGGACCTATTCGAGCAGAGGTCTGGCACCGCCACCACTGTCCATTAGGGTTAATACTTTATATAGGGCCAGAACTACCAGCACAACTTTAGTTCACTGACGAAGCTCTTCGGATGAGGAGTGAAACATCCGACACCTTCAAAGAAGTACGGATGACGGCTGAAGAAACCTTTACATCACTTCATCAATTTTTCTTTGGCACAAAGATGCCACCAAATGGTGGCAAAAAACTACATTACGCTCCTTAACTAACAGTAAAAGTTCCTATGTAGAATTAGGCAATTATAAATTAATGAAGGATTCCGAACACAGCCCTGATATCTCTCAATTGCTCTCCCCCACAATCCCTGTCAGGTGAATACTGGATCGATCCCAACCAGGGATGCGTCGGAGACGCCATCAAAGTATTCTGTAACTTCACGGCAGGCGGCGAGACGTGCATCAATCCAGACAAAAAGTCCTCAGGGGTGAGTGTCGCACCACACGGGGTAGCGGAACGCAGCTACGTGATGCCGTGTGAAGACGCTGAAGTCTTCTTCCCCTTCGGCAGGTCAGAATATCCAACTGGCCCAAAGAGACGCCCGGTTCCTGGTTCAGTGAATTCAAACGTGGAAAAATCGTAAGTCAAACCGGTGGCGTATCGATGGCATGTGAGAATTATACGGCATTGACTTCGCCTTCCCTCGGCGCCGTGCAGCTCAACTACGTAGACGTGGCGGAGAACAGCATCAACGCCGTGCAGATGACCTTCCTGAAGCTTCTCAGCTCATCGGCGCGCCAGAACTTTTCCTACGTGTGTCACCAGTCGGCGGCGTGGTACGACGCCAAGGCCGATAGCTACGACAAGGCTCTGCGCTTCCTGGGTTCCAACGACGAGGAGATGTCGTACGACAATAGCGCCTTCATCAAACCGCTTGTCGACGGTTGCGCTGTAAGTCACCTAAAATACTTTCGCTTTTAACTCATTCACTGCCATTCCCCGATTTATTCAGCGTCTTTTTTTTATATTCAGCGTCTTTACAAGAAAAAAGCACGACGACATTCCCGAATTTGGTCAGGTTTTGGTTTTTCTTTCACAGTGTGCCGATAAAGCGCTGGTCAGACCTCTGGCAGTTTTTTTTCTCTTCCACGGCGAGGCAGCAGTTCCCTTTTTCATATGTTAGCGCTTTGGTATTGCTTCAGCTGTTCAAGCACAATATAAATCAATATTTATGTATTGCATTGTATTTTCGACAGCCCCGCATTTCAAGATCAGATAACTCCAGACCCATACAACTTGGGAATTAACTCTTTTTAAGTCTAACGTTTCTTATTCTGAATTGAATAATAATAATAATAATAATAATAATAATAATAATAATAATAATAATAATAATAATAATAATAATAATCATCATCATCATTTATAAGCGCTTTTCAAAACTCTCAAGGTCACTTACTTTACAGTCACAGGATAAGCTTTTCTGTGGGTGAGTAGTGCCAGCCACACGCGTTCAGTGTTCCAGCGTTCAGTCAACCCGGAAGTAACTCAAATAGATAGAAAGTTTGCTAGCTAGCTAGCTAGCTAGCTAGCTAATAGATACAGTAATAAAAATAATACATTTCATTTATAAGCACTTATCAAAACTCTCAAGGTCACTTTACAGTCACAGGATACAGTCGCTAATAGATAGCTAGATAGCTAGCCATCTAAACGATAGCTATTTAGATAGCTAGCAAGCCAGCTAATCTACCCCTATAATCGATCCCAAACCATCACCTGTGTGTGCCATACCCTAGATGTGCGCAGTATTCATGTTAGGTGTATTTCACCAGCTGATGAGGCTTCTTGTGTCGAATCCCCCATGAAAATTGGAACGGGGATTACATTTAATTTTCAAATTTATCAAAGCAAAATGCAGCAGAGGAAATCAACGGACACCAAGCCAGTACTGTATCAAGGCAGAGTTCGGTGGTGGTCCATCAACTGACCTTTGCAATAGTCAGACTTTTGTCAACAGTTATTGTGAGCTGCAATTGACTTTCATTCTGTTTCTGCAGCAAATCATGTTTCAGCTTTCTCAAGTTCAATGGACGATGTCTCTGTGAGGCCAGCAGGGAGCTCGTGAGTTGTTTATGTAGTCCTAAAAGTCAATATTCTGCGGGTCTTGCAATTTGAGCGAAAATGACAAAAAAACCCGGCACTGGAGTGGACACATTTTTTTGCACATCGTCTGGCAGTGAATGAGTTAAACAAGCCAATTTTCAAAGCCATATTTCAAATGAACTTGAAATACTTGGCAACCTCAAGCAAGGTTTGAAACCATCAGTCCTAATTTTTTTTGTAATATTTCTATATATATATTTTTTTGCATTCAGTCCAAGCTGGGCTACTCCAAGACCGTTTTGGAGATCAATACCCCTCGCATCGATCAACTGCCCATCCTGGACGTCATGCTCAACGACTTCGGTGACTCGAACCAGAGGTTCGGCTTCGAGGTCGGCCCCATCTGCTTCCTTGGCTAGACCCCCCACCCCCCAAAATCAGGCTCCCCCTGCCCCTTCCACCTCAGAGAAACCAATCCTGACCCCCCGCCTCCCACCTTATACCCCCTGCCCTCCAACCATACCTCCCAAACCGACGGACAGGGTCGGCAGGTTCAAAGCAAAAATGTTGAAAGATAGTGGGGGGTGTGGTCCTGTCCCCCCCACCCCCCACGCTGTGGGGTCGCAACCATGTGACTGAGATTTGGGTCAAGAGTGGGAAGTGAGAAGAGGGAAGAAAAAAAAATAGGACTTTTGATGGCGTGGCAGGCGGACGCGCATGACCACAGACGTGCGTCTGGCAAAACACTCAAGGTGCTACACAAATTACTTTTTGATGAAACTGTAATTATTATAATAATTATTATTATTTTGTACAATATTGTGCCTTTCTGAATCCGACATCCTTAACAGACTTTGCATGTGTCCCAGCTTCGTAAATTGTTTTGTTCCATGTTTCTGAAACTGTACAACCAGGACATAAAGCACATTTGACGAAATTTGTAAGTAACAAAATATTTGTAAATAAAATTGCCTATTATGACAACAGCAAAAAAAAAGCAACACAAATGCTATTTTATTTTTTTTCATGACTTAAAGGGAAGTCGAGCCATAATAAATAGTAATATAAATATTGTCCAAAAGTTCTTATCCTCATCCAGATCCTAAACGTGGGCCATATTTATCTGTTCTAGAATCCATGTTTTTTTTTTTTACCCCCAAGAACAAACTTTCCTGTTAATTTACAACCAAAAAGCCTTGTGGACTTAACTGTGTGCCTTAAAAAAATATTAAAACTGGATTCTGAAACTGGATGTGTCACTATTAGTCAGTTTTTCACATAAAAAAGATATTGTACAGGGAGTTTTTTAAGATTGTCTGTCTATGCGTGGTTACCCCACTATTTGTGTTCAAACATTCATGATAAGACTATTCCAGCTAATCGTTAACCATAAGCAGGGCAGTTTCCAATACTGGAATTCTTTTTTTTTTTTTTTTTTTTTTAAGATATGTTTTGATCCACCCAAAAAATAAATACAATACATATCCAGTAATTTTTATTGCCCAACAAAAATATTTCCATCTGTATATACATCCCAAAAGCTCCAAATGTGTGATGAAGAGGTTTACTTTTCATTGGATGACGCCTATATCAAGTCGTGTTAACATAGACACGCGTCAAATTCTTTTTTTTTTTTCTGCCACTTTTCAAATCGGAAGTTAAGAATGACTGTTTTTGTGATTTAACATTCGACAATTTTAAATTTAGGATTGGACTTTAGCAAAAATCACAGCACTTGACATGCTTCATTTCCTTTCGCGGGCCGAATAAAATGATGTGGTGGACCAGATTTGGCCCCCGGGCCTTGACTTTAACACCTGTGTGTTAATGCGATCGAATCTAAAAAGTTTTTCATTCTTGTACATACGCACGTATGTGAACTTTTAAATCAAAAGTGTCAATACCAATGGTACAGAAGATGATTAGGGCCACAGAAGAAAAAATAAATAAAATCGCCAAAATTTTCACTTTAATTTTAGAATTATAAATTCAAAATCAGAATTCTGGGAATATCAGGATTCTGATTTTAAAGTGACAATTTTGAGATTTAAGTCAGTTCTGGGAATATCACTTTAAAGACTTTATTCTCAGAATTCGGACTTTAATCTCAGAATTCTCACTTTAAAATCCAAATTCTGGGAATATCAGGATTCTGATTTTAAAGTGACAATTTTGAGATTTAAGTAAGTTCTGGGAATATCACTTTAAAGACTTTATTCTCAGAATTCGGACTTTAATCTCAGAATTCTCACTTTAAAATCCAAATTCGGAGATTAATTCTGATTTTCAAGTGAGAATATTGCCACATTTATTCATTTTTTTCTTCATTGGCCCTAATCCTCTTCCGTATAATTCTGATATTTCTAGAATTCTGACTTTAATTCCAGAATTCTCACTTTAAACATTTAAAATGAATTATAACTTTATTGTCAGAAATCTGATTTTGAATTGATAATTCTGAGATTAAAGTGAGAATTTTGCCGATTTTATTTATTTTTTCTTTAATGGCCCTAATCCTCTTCCGTAGAATAATGACTTTAAAGTGAAAATTCTGAGATTTGAGTCAGTATAGGGAATATCACTTTAAAGTCAGTATTCTCACTTTATTCTCAGAATTCTGATTTTAATTTCAGAATTCTCACTTTAAAGTCAGAAATCTGAGAATGTTTTTTACTTTAAAGTCTGAATTCTGAGAATAAAGTCAGTATTCTGACTTTAAAAGACAACCGACGCATCTGGACAAGTTGTGTCCATAATTTGTAAAATCACTTCAAATGACTTCTACTTAGTGTATTTTAAAACGATTCTACAGCATATAGCTATATTTTACGTTTGAAGACGCGCTGAATATTCAGGAAGTCTTGTTTTTGAGTTCGTGACGTTGCCTCGCGTGACGTCACGTCTGGAACGCCTCTGACCGAGAAAGCGACACACAATGCATTTTGGGTACTTTGTTTGGTCTGAAAACTTCGTGTTGATCGGTGTTGATGGCGAAATTAGAAGGAAAACACGAAAAGAACGTGATGGTGAATCATTTTGTGTTGCACAAAGACTACAAATTGATACTAGTTGACACAAATTCCCAGCAGACAAATCAGCCTATTTCCAACGGAGCTTGGACGCCATCTTGTGCATTTTCTCGGACGCTACATTGGAGTCCTGACGGCTCGAATTGATATGGGTAGGACTTCTTTAATCGATTGCAAACATTTATGCTTTCCTCTTCAGAACTATGAATCGTATTCATAACTGGATGAGTAACAAGAAAGCATCTCTTCCGAATTTGAAGCCATTGTTTTGATTCTCGAGCAAGGCAAGACGTCCTGGCGTGACGTCACGAACAAGGGGGCGGGACCTTCTGAAACTCGCCATCTCCGAGGTCATTTTGAAATAGTTTTGGGACACTTTAACTCATTTTTATTGGTGTTTTGCATTTGACTAAAAATATCAGCCTGTGTGTTTTGAGTATTTTAGATGCTATAAAACGTTTTTATTATGTCAGTTAGGAAACAAATAAAGGGTGTCGGTTGTTGAGTATTTTGCTAAATATTTTTTTTCTTCGTTGACCCTAATCCTCTTCCGTACCTGTGAACCTAACAAACGTCGTCGGTCGAGCACTCCGCCTTCTCGCCGGCGGTGGTGATCCGGGCTGCGCACGCGCGTGACCGCGTCAATACGAGTTTCTGCCCTTTTTATGACAGGACCCACAACCATGTCACGCGTGGACACCTCTTGATGACAGCTACTGTTTTTATCCTCTTCCACATTATTCGACGTGTTTTTATGTCAGTGAATGTGCGCGTCTGCGTGTGTTGCGGTGTTGTTGGACTGACACTGGACGTGCACGTGGACACTCGGCTGGCATCCGTTTTTTTGTTGTTGCTTTTTTGAAGTGGTTTCTCGTTCCGAGATGCGGACGCATTCGTCGTTGGTGGCGGTCGTCGTGCTGCAGCTGCTGTTTGGCTTCTGGCCGTCCGCGGTGAGTTCAATGACACCTTCAAACAACAAAATGCGATACGATGGCAGTCACTCAACATTAATTGTCGTTTTCTGATTGTCTTGCGTAATCACTCCACGACTGTTGCTTTCCACGTAGGTTACATTGAGATCTTAAAATGGATTCGTATAATTTTCAAAACTATATATAAATATACTCATCGTAAGGGTATGCCTTTGTGTACGCGTTTTTGTGTGTGTGTTAGTTATTTTATGTACTTTGTGTATATTTGATTAATATTACCATATCGTTTGCGAGCTGATCTATAAAAAGTATTAGTACTACTAATAATTTGTAAACGATTTGCTAAATTTACCCAGAAAAAAAAGACAAAAACGTATTTTAAACGTAATTTAATTCAGCGTTTATTTTTTTCTGAATAAAATCGATATACTAGTTTGCTTTCAATCGAGTTCTACAACAGATTACATTCCAGTCAGCACTTTGTATAATAATAATAATAATAATAATAATAATAATAACAATAGAATCAGAAAGCCTTCAATAGTCCCACAATGGGGAAATTTGCAAACTACAACAGCAAAATTGGAAGAGGTGGCGGGGGTCAAAAGATAAAAAGTAGAATAATAATGATGATGATAATAATAATAATAACGATATGTATACATGTATATATATATATAATATATTATTAATAAAGATGATGATAATAATACCTTCCATATATTATTTTCTTCTATTTTTGCCATGAAAAGATGTATTTAATTTTACAGCATATATATATATACACAAGAAGCATAAGTTGCATCATATATTTGGATATTAGATTCCAAGACTTTAGAAATGCTTTTTTGTGCTATAAAATGCAGAGATGTCTCAAAACTTTTGACTGAGCCCATATGAATGCCCGTCAACCAGTATTGACCTGAAATATGTCTATGTATAAATATGTATGTCCGTGCGTGTGTTCAAGCAGACCACAGTTGCGCCGCAGGAGGGCTGGCAAGTGTTCGGCTCTGCCCAGGATGCCGACGGCCGCTGCGTGTGCACGGTGGTGGCGCCCGGGCAGAGTTTGTGCTCGCGGGATGCCAAAGGACGCCAGCTGCGACAACTCCTGGAGAAGGCACGTGGAACACAAATGACTTGTTTTCAGAATCACTATCTATCTATCTATCTATCTATCTATCTATCTATCTATCTATCTATCTATCTATCTATCTATCTATCTATCTATCTATCTATTCCGTCTATCTATTCCGTCTATTTATTCCATCCATTCATTCATCCATTCATTCATCCATTCATTCATCCATTTGTCCATCAATCCATCCGTCCATCCATCCATTCGTCCATCAATCCATCCATTCATCCATCCATTATCCATCCATCATCCACCCATCCACCCACCCATCCATCCATCTATTTGTCCATCCATCCATTCGCCCATCAATCCGTCTGTCCACCCATCCATCATCCATCCATCATCCATCCATCCATCAATTGATTCATCAATCCATATGTCCATCAATCCATCCATCCATTATCTATCCATCATACACCCATCCATCCATTTGTCCGTCAATCTGTCAATCCATCCATCCGTCCATCCATTTGTCCATCCATCAACATGAGAGTACCGTTTGTTATATATATTTTTTATTTGATGTGTGTGTGTGTGTGTGTGTGTGTGTGTGTGTGTGTGTGTGTGTGTGTGTGTGTGTGTGTGTGTGTGTGTGTGTGTCTGCAGCATGTGGCAAGCTGTTGAAAATCAGCGGCCCGCTCACAGTGAAGACCTCCGGAACCAGATTCGGCGCATGGATGACAGATCCACAAGCTTCTCCTCAAAACATCAAGGTGAGTCTTCTGTGAGGCGTTCAGGGCCTCGGGAAATGTGCCTCTTGTCCCTCAAATATACACAATATATTCACCCCACGACAAAGAAAGTTTTTTTTTTTCATAAAATATTTAGGGTAAGAAGCTTCATGTATACACAACCAAATAGAATGTCTTGTTTTATGTTTTAATCTTAAAAGTATGATTTCTACCCCCGAAAATGTACAAGGAATATTTTAGAAAATATTCAATAGAAAACGTTTTTTGTAGTAATGGAAAACTTTATTTAAAAAAAAAAGACTCTACAAAACAAGACTTTTTCTTGAATACTGTATTTTGTTTTCCAAAATATCAATGATTTTTTTTTTTCCCCTGTTAAAAAAAATGAATATGTTGATGTATCCGGACTTTGTGGGCAGGTTTGGTACATGGACGGCTACACCAACAACAAGATCGTCAAAGAGTACCAGTCCATGGCGGACTTTGTGTCGGGCGTGGAATCTCGCACATACAGCTTGCCCTTCAAGTGGGCGGGCACCAACCACGTGGTCTACAACGCTTCGCTCTACTACAACAAAATGCAGAGCAACATCATCGTGCGCTACGGCCTGGAAACGGGCCGCGTGCTCACCCAGCGGGCGCTGGACTCGGCCGGCTTCCACAACGTCTACCCGTACACTTGGGGGGGCTTCTTCTCGACATCGACCTGATGGCCGACGAGTTGGGCCTGTGGGCCGTCTACCGCCACCAACCGCAACGCCGGCAACGTGGTCCTGAGCCGCCTGGACCCCGACACCTTACGGCCGCTCGCCACTTGGAACACCGAGTACTCCAAACGCAACGCCGGCGAGGCCTTCATGATCTGCGGGACGCTCTAAAACGTCACCAACTCGCACCTGACCGGCGCCAAAGTCTACTACGCGTACTCCACCCGGACGTCGTCCTACGAGTACGTGGACATCCCATTCCACAACCAGTACTTCCACATGTCCATGCTGGACTACACAACGCGCGTGAGCGGGCGCTCTACGGCTGGAACAACGGACACCAGGTGCTTTTCAACGTCACGCTCTTTCACGTCATCAGAAGCGACGATGACGCCTGAATGACAACATTTCTTGATTCTGATCAGCAAAATAACATTTCAATCACAGATTCAATGAAAAATAGATCTAATTTAATGGAATAACTTCTCTTGTGGCACCTCACGATTACAAAAATAATATAGATATTTGAAAGCAATTGAATTTTTACAAAAATAAACGCTCGCTTTATTGTTTGTTTGATTACAACCAGATTGAAAAAACGCCTTACCCCAAAAATTGGGCTTTTTTTGCCTTTTGGTTTTGGGTGTTTGAATGTCATGATCTTTGTTCAATGTTGTCAATTTGTGTATGAGCATTAAAAAATGCACATAAAATCGGAGCCAAAATAAAAAAAACAGCCACTAAAAGTATTTACAGGCACTTAAATCGTACATATTATTTTGGGGGCTACTAGGTGAAGAAAAACCCTACGGTATTTTTTCATTTACTTTCATGGTCATAAAACGCTTGACATATAAACATGGTCGTTTTCTTCGCCCAAAAAACGCCTTACTTGACACAGTTGTTTTTTAGGCCAAAAACGCCTACTATTCATGGTTGTTTTTTTGGGGGCTAAAAACGCCTTACTAACCAGGTAGTTTTTTTCGTCTGAAAACCATTACTATACGTAGCGTTTTTTTTGGGGGGGGCTAAAAACGCTTTACGATACATGGTCTTTTTCTGCAAAAAATGGCTTACTATTCATGGTCATTTTTTTCGGCTAAAAGCGCCTTACTAACATGGTCGTTTTTTTGGTCCAAAAACGCCTTACGATACAGCGTTGTTTTTTTCAGCCAAAAAACACCTTGCTATACATGGTCGTTTTTTTGGGCAAAAAAATGCCTAACTATACATGTTTTTTTTTTTTTCGGTACAAAACGCCTTACCATACATTTCTTCTTTTTTTCAGCCAAAAACGGCTTACTATTCATGGTGGGTTTTTTTCCAGCCTAAAAACGGCTTGCTATACATGGTCATTTTTTTGGGGCAAAAAATGCCTAACTATACATGGTTTTTTTTCAGTAAAAAACGCCTTACTATACATGTTTGTTTTTTTCGGCCAGAAATGGCTTACTATTCATGGTCGTTTTTTTCAGCTAAAAACGGCTTACTATTCATAGTCGTTTTTTTGGGGGGCCAAAAACGCCTTACTATACATGGTTGTTTTTTTCGGATAAAAACACCTTACTATTCATGGTCGTTTTTTTGGGCCAAAACGCCTTACTATTCATGTTTGTTTTTTTTCCAGCCTAAAAACGGCTTGCTATACATGGTCGTTTTTTTCGTCCAAAAACACCTTACTATACATGGTAGTTTTTTTTTCGGCAAAAAATGCCTTACTATACATGGTAGTTTTTTTTCGGCAAAAAATGCCTTACTATACATGGTCGTTTTTTCAGCCTAGAAACGCCTTGCTATACATGGTCGTTTGTTTCCGCTAAAAACGCCGTACTATACATGGTTGTTTTTTTCGGGCAAAAAACGCCTTACTATTCATGGTTGGGTTTTTTTTCGGCTAAAAAGCCCTACTAACCATGGTTGTTATTTGGGACAAAAACGCCTTACTATACATGGTCATTTTTTTTTCAGCAAAAAATTCCTTACTATACATTGTCGTTTTTTTCTCAGCTAAAAATGCCTTACTATACATGGTTGTTGTTTTTTCAGCCTAAAAACGCCTTAGTACACATTACTACGTTTTCTTCGGCAAAAAATGCTTTGGTCGTTTTTTTCAGCTAAAAATGCCTTACTATACATGGTTGTTTTTTCGGCCAAAAACGCCCTACTCTACATGGTCGTTTTTTACAGCTAAAAACGGCTTACTATACATGGAGGTTTTTTTCAGGCCAAAAACACCTTACTATACATGGACATTTTTTTGGGGGCCAAAAACACCTTACTAAACATGGTCGTTTTTTTTCGGCCAAAAAAGACTTACATGGTCATTTTTTTGGGCCAAAAACGGCATACTATACATGGTGATTTTTTTTTCCCTAAAAACGTCTTGCTATACATGGTCTTTTTTTTTCGGCCAAAAACGCCTTACTATACAAGGTCGTTTTTTTTCCGGCAAAAAACGCCTTACTATACATGGTTGTTTTTTGGGGGGGCCTAAAACGCCTTACTATACATGGTAGGTTTGTTTGGGGGCTAAAAAAACGGCCAACTATATATGGTCGTTTTTTTCGCCTAAAAATGTCTTTTATGCACGGCCTTTTTTTAGCCTAAAAACGCCTGACTATACAATACGCCTTAAAAGCAAATGACATAGCATCTCATTCCTCAAAAGCAAGAAAGCAGGTGGCTTTTCGGGTGATCTTTTTTTTTTAATTATTCTGTCCACACGTTTTTCTCTTGTCATCATTATTCAGTCACATCAGTGAACAGCAACGTATTTTACTTTAGCGGGACACAAATATGACTTTATTCAAAAGCCCACATTATTCTTCTGAAACAATTCCTTGACCGCTGTTTTTTTTCTGAGAAATGTGTTATTTGGGGTAAATATAATATTTAGTGTCATATGCACTGTCTATTTTGCTTACTAAAGTTGAATATACATGTCCCATGAAATAATTACATGCCAAATCAAACAAAGCATGCACCTACAGTTGTACGTCATATATACAGTAAATAGAAATGTGATGTAAACATCCATTTTAAAACAAAACAAAAAAAACTGCCTCTGTACAATCTGCGGGGAGGCCTTGTACTCATTTGCCATAAAGTATGTCTTCCCCATGAATCTCAGTAAAGAGCTCCCACCTGGTTGAATCAAAACAGTCCCGCAGAGCTTCTTCAGCTTCTGTGGACCATCTTTTGATCGTGCGGGTCACAGCTGGTTGCCTCTGGACAAGGGGTTTGTACACAGGCTTGAGATAAACCATATTGTGGTCTGCTCTTCCGAGAGGGGGGAGGGGGGAGGGTTTGTATGCATCCTTGGCGTTTGAATAAAATAGGTCCAATATGTTATTGTCTCTGGTGGCACAAGTTACATACTGTGTGAATGTTGGGAGGGAGAATTTCAGGGAAATGTGATTGAAGTCCCCTGAGATGATAAACAAGGCGTTGGGGGACTGGGTTTGCAGCTTGTTTACAACAGATATGAGGGCATCGGAGGCAGCGCCGCCATTTGCCGTAGGGGGAATGTACGTCGTCACGGCTTTCAGAAGCCTTCTTAAAATGTGCAATGAAGAGAATTAATTCAGACGTTTGCTCTAATGAGATTAATGAATATCGTGGTGTAAATGGAGGTCGAATTGCCAATTCTCAGAATAACGGTAATCCTTGAGAGTCAACGTTGTTCCCAAGCAGGTCCGGAACATGTCGCAGTCTATGGAAGTACTTAACCTGCGTACTCAAAGGGACTTCCAGTACATCGTGAGGATGGAGAGCCTCATTAAAGGTCTACGCTCCAAATTCAGACAAATGGACTCGGAGCGGAGGACACAGGCCACCAAAAACTTCCAGGTACTGCCCGGTCCGTCTGGCCTTCCCTTCTCAAAATCGAGTACATTCCTGATATCTTCTCAGGAACTGAAAGAGAAGATGGAGTCGCTGCAGCCGCTGATCCCCGTTTTGGAGCAGTACAAGACGGATGCCAGGATCATCTCCCAGTTTAAGGAAGAGATCAGGAACCTGTCGTCCGTCTTGCTGGCTGTTCAGGAACAGATGGGAACATTTGATTATGACGAGCTCAATCAGAAAGTTCTGAGCTTGGAAAAGCGACTGAGAATCTGCATGAGCAAACTTAGTCAGTCAATCCATCCAATCTGTCTATCTATCTATCTATCTATCTATCTATCTATCTATCTATCTATCTATCTATCTATCTATCTATCTATCTATCTATCTATCTATCTATCTATCTATCTATCTATCTATCTATCTATCTATCTATCTATCTATCTATCTATCTATTCCGTCTATCTATTCCGTCTATTTATTCCATCCATTCATTCATCCATTCATTCATCCATTCATTCATCCATTTGTCCATCAATCCATCCGTCCATCCATCCATTCGTCCATCAATCCATCCATTCATCCATCCATTATCCATCCATCATCCACCCATCCACCCACCCATCCATCCATCTATTTGTCCATCCATCCATTCGCCCATCAATCCGTCTGTCCACCCATCCATCATCCATCCATCATCCATCCATCCATCAATTGATTCATCAATCCATATGTCCATCAATCCATCCATCCATTATCTATCCATCATACACCCATCCATCCATCCATCCATCCATCCATTTGTCCGTCAATCTGTCAATCCATCCATCCGTCCATCCATCCATTTGTCCATCCATCAACATGAGAGTACCGTTTGTTATATATATTTTTTATTTGATGTGAAAAATGCTTTTTGGTGTTTTTCAGCCTAGAAACGCCTTGCTATACATGGTGTTTGTTTCCGCTAAAAACGCCGTACTATACATGGTTGTTTTTTTCGGGCAAAAAACGCCTTACTATTCATGGTTGGGTTTTTTTCGGCTAAAAAGCCCTACTAACCATGGTTGTTATTTGGGACAAAAACGCCTTACTATACATGGTCATTTTTTTTTCAGCAAAAAATTCCTTACTATACATTGTCGTTTTTTTCTCAGCTAAAAATGCCTTACTATACATGGTTGTTGTTTTTTCAGCCTAAAAACGCCTTAGTACACATTACTACGTTTTCTTCGGCAAAAAATGCTTTGGTCGTTTTTTTCAGCTAAAAATGCCTTACTATACATGGTTGTTTTTTCGGCCAAAAACGCCCTACTCTACATGGTCGTTTTTTACAGCTAAAAACGGCTTACTATACATGGAGGTTTTTTTCAGGCCAAAAACACCTTACTATACATGGACATTTTTTTGGGGGCCAAAAACACCTTACTAAACATGGTCGTTTTTTTTCGGCCAAAAAAGACTTACATGGTCATTTTTTTGGGCCAAAAACGGCATACTATACATGGTGATTTTTTTTTCCCTAAAAACGTCTTGCTATACATGGTCTTTTTTTTCGGCCAAAAACGCCTTACTATACAAGGTCGTTTTTTTTCCGGCAAAAAACGCCTTACTATACATGGTTGTTTTTTGGGGGGGCCTAAAACGCCTTACTATACATGGTAGGTTTGTTTGGGGGCTAAAAAAACGGCCAACTATATATGGTCGTTTTTTTCGCCTAAAAATGTCTTTTATGCACGGCCTTTTTTTAGCCTAAAAACGCCTGACTATACAATACGCCTTAAAAGCAAATGACATAGCATCTCATTCCTCAAAAGCAAGAAAGCAGGTGGCTTTTCGGGTGATCTTTTTTTTTTAATTATTCTGTCCACACGTTTTTCTCTTGTCATCATTATTCAGTCACATCAGTGAACAGCAACGTATTTTACTTTAGCGGGACACAAATATGACTTTATTCAAAAGCCCACATTATTCTTCTGAAACAATTCCTTGACCGCTGTTTTTTTTCTGAGAAATGTGTTATTTGGGGTAAATATAATATTTAGTGTCATATGCACTGTCTATTTTGCTTACTAAAGTTGAATATACATGTCCCATGAAATAATTACATGCCAAATCAAACAAAGCATGCACCTACAGTTGTACGTCATATATACAGTAAATAGAAATGTGATGTAAACATCCATTTTAAAACAAAACAAAAAAACTGCCTCTGTACAATCTGCGGGGAGGCCTTGTACTCATTTGCCATAAAGTATGTACATATTCATATTTTTATTGTTCATGAGCACATATCAGGTTTTCCTCTTCACAGGTGCGATTTTGACATCCTTGCGCCGGCCCGTGACACGCCGCTGCAACGTAACCACGTCATCCTCCGCCGTCTGCTGCTTGGCAAAGTTGACAAACACCTGCAGGCAAACACACGCCTTAGTATAAATGGTCGTTTTTTTGGGGGGCTAAAAAAAACGCCTTACTATACATGGTCGTTTTTTTCGCCTAAAAACGCCTTACGATACATGGTGGTTTTTTTTTCCAGCTAAAAACACCTCACGATACATGGTCGTTTTTTTTCGGCTAAAAACACATTACTATACATGGTCGTTTTTTTTGCCTAAAAACGCCTTACGATACATGGTCGTTTTTTTTTCGGCTAAAAACGCCTTACTATACATGGTCGTTTTTTTTCGGCTAAAAACACATTACTATACATGGTCGTTTTTTTCGCCTAAAAACGCCTTACTATACATGGTCGTTTTTTTCAGCTAAAAACGCCTCACTATACATGGTCGTTTTTTTTCGGCTAAAAACACATTACTATACATGGTCGTTTTTTTTGCCTAAAAACGCCTTACGATACATGGTCGTTTTTTTTTCGGCTAAAAACGCCTTACTATACATGGTCGTTTTTTTTCGGCTAAAAACACATTACTATACATGGTCGTTTTTTTCGCCTAAAAACGCCTTACTATACATGGTCGTTTTTTTCAGCTAAAAACGCCTCACTATACATGGTCGTTTTTTTTTCGACTAAAAACGCATTACTATACATGGTCGTTTTTTTCGCCTAAAACGCCTTACTATTCATGGTAGGTTTTTTTTTTTTTGCTAAAAAAAACGGCTAACTATATATAGTCGTTTTTTCTACTAAAAATGCCTTACTATACATGGTCGTTTTTTTCAGCTAAAAACGCCATGGTCGTTTTTTTCCGGCTAAAACGCCTTACTATTCATGGTAGGGTTTTTTTTTTGCTAAAAAACGGCTAACTATATATAGTCGTTTTTTTCTACTAAAAATGCCATGGTCGTTTTTTACGGCTAAAAACGGCGTACTATACATGGTAGTTTTTTGGGGGTAAAAATGCCTTACTATACACGGTCGTTTTTTTCAGCCTAAAAACGCCTTAGTATACCTGGTTGGTTTTTTTCAGCCTAAAAACGCCTTGCTAACCATGGTCGTTTTTTGGGCCACAAAGGCCTTACTATACATGGTATTTTTTTTCAGCTAAAAAGATCTGACTATACATGGTCGTTTTTTTTTTTTTTTTTTGACTAAGAATACGGCTTACTATACATGTTCGCTTTTTTTCAGCCTAAAACACCTGAATATACATGGTCGTTTGTTTCAGCTAAAAATACCTTACTATATGTGGTTGTTGTTTTTTTTGGTGTTAAAAAGGTGGTTGTTTTTTTTCTTACTAAAAATGCCTTACTGGACATGATTGTTTTTTTCGGCTAAAAACACCTTACTATACTTGGTCTTTTTTTTCACCATTTGACAATCGCTGACGTAGGGCAAATACTGATCTACTAACCTGGTCTAGGGTGGTCTGTGAAACGGAGTAGTCCTGGATGCCGAGTCGCTCCTTATTGGAAACAACCAGTTGGAAGATCCTGGCCAGCGAGGACGACGCGATGTGGTACTGCAGTGTATTGTAATGTTTCTCGCGCCGCACGCACGCTGGGAAGCTGCTCTCCATGAACGCCTCCACGGGCTCCAGGTCGGGAGGCGCACCTGCTTTGGCCGCCTTCAGCTTCATGGTTAGCACGTAGCCGTCGCCGAATCTGCGCGGGATGTAATCCGATGTCACAAATGTTTGTTTTTAATTCTGCCTAGCAACATGTGAGGATCTTACTTGTATTTGAGGTGCTGGATGGTTCCCAGGCATTTGAAGGTGTCTTCTGTGAGGCGTTCAGGGCCTCGGGAAATGTGCCTCTTGTCCCTCAAATATACACAATATATTCACCCCACGACAAAGAAAGTTTTTTTTTTTCATAAAATATTTAGGGTAAGAAGCTTCATGTATACACAACCAAATAGAATGTCTTGTTTTATGTTTTAATCTTAAAAGTATGATTTCTACCCCCGAAAATGTACAAGGAATATTTTAGAAAATATTCAATAGAAAACGTTTTTTGTAGTAATGGAAAACTTTATTTAAAAAAAAAAGACTCTACAAAACAAGACTTTTTCTTGAATACTGTATTTTGTTTTCCAAAATATCAATGATTTTTTTTTTCCCCTGTTAAAAAAAATGAATATGTTGACGTATCCGGACTTTGTGGGCAGGTTTGGTACATGGACGGCTACACCAACAACAAGATCGTCAAAGAGTACCAGTCCATGGCGGACTTTGTGTCGGGCGTGGAATCTCGCACGTACAGCTTGCCCTTCAAGTGGGCGGGCACCAACCACGTGGTCTACAACGCTTCGCTCTACTACAACAAAATGCAGAGCAACATCATCGTGCGGTACGGCCTGGAAACGGGCCGCGTGCTCACCCAGCGGGCGCTGGACTCGGCCGGCTTCCACAACGTCTACCCGTACACTTGGGGGGGCTTCTCCGACATCGACCTGATGGCCGACGAGTTGGGCCTGTGGGCCGTCTACGCCACCAACCGCAACGCCGGCAACGTGGTCCTGAGCCGCCTGGACCCCGACACCTTACGGCCGCTCGCCACTTGGAACACCGAGTACTCCAAACGCAACGCCGGCGAGGCCTTCATGATCTGCGGGACGCTCTACGTCACCAACTCGCACCTGACCGGCGCCAAAGTCTACTACGCGTACTCCACCCGGACGTCGTCCTACGAGTACGTGGACATCCCATTCCACAACCAGTACTTCCACATGTCCATGCTGGACTACAACGCGCGTGAGCGGGCGCTCTACGGCTGGAACAACGGACACCAGGTGCTTTTCAACGTCACGCTCTTTCACGTCATCAGAAGCGACGATGACGCCTGAATGACAACATTTCTTGATTCTGATCAGCAAAATAACATTTCAATCACAGATTCAATGAAAAATAGATCTAATTAATGGAATAACTTCTCTTGGCACCTCACGATACAAAATATATGATTTTGATGCAGAATTTTACAAATAAACGCTCCTTTATTGTTTGTTTGATTTACAACAGATTGAAACATCGTCAAAAATTGGGCTTTTTTTGCCTTTTGTTTTGTGGGGTTTGAATGTCATGATCTTTGTTCAATGTTGTCATTTGTGTATGTGCAAAAAAACAAATAAAATCAGCCAATTAAAAAAATTAGCCACTAAATATTTCAGGCCCTTAATCGTACATATTATTTGGCTACAGTGAAGATAAAAACCACGGTAGTTTTTTTTCTGGTCAAAAACGCCTGACTATACATGGTCGTTTTCTTCGCCCAAAAAACGCCTTACTTTACACAGTTGTTTTTTTTGGCCAAAAACGCCTTACTATTCATGGTTGTTTTTTTGGGGGCTAAAAACGCCTTACTAACCATGGTAGTTTTTTTCGTCTGAAAACACATTACTATACGTAGGCGTTTTTTTGGGGGGGGCCTAAAAACGCTTTACTATACATGGTCTTTTTTTCTGCAAAAAATGGCTTACTTTCATGGTCATTTTTTTCGGCTAAAAGCGCCTTACTAACAATGGTCGTTTTTTTGGTCCAAAAACGCCTTACGATACATCGTTGTTTTTTTTTCAGCCAAAAAACACCTTGCTATACATGGTCGTTTTTTTGGGCAAAAAAATGCCTAACTATACATGTTTTGTTTTTTTTTCGGTACAAAACGCCTTACCATACATGTTTGTTTTTTTTCAGCCAAAAACGGCTTACTATTCATGGTGGGTTTTTTTCCAGCCTAAAAACGGCTTGCTATACATGGTCATTTTTTTGGGGCAAAAAATGCCTAACTATACATGGTTTTTTTTCAGTAAAAAACGCCTTACTATACATGTTTGTTTTTTTCGGCCAGAAATGGCTTACTATTCATGGTCGTTTTTTTCAGCTAAAAACGGCTTACTATTCATAGTCGTTTTTTTTGGGGGGGGCCAAAAACGCCTTACTATACATGGTTGTTTTTTTCGGATAAAAACACCTTACTATTCATGGTCGTTTTTTTGGGCCAAAACGCCTTACTATTCATGTTTGTTTTTTTCCCAGCCTAAAAACGGCTTGCTATACATGGTCGTTTTTTTCATCCAAAAACACCTTACTATACATGGTAGTTTTTTTTTCGGCAAAAAATGCCTTACTATACATGGTAGTTTTTTTTCAGCAAAAAATGCCTTACTATACATGGTCGTTTTTTCAGCCTAGAAACGCCTTGCTATACATGGTCGTTTGTTTCCGCTAAAAACGCCGTACTATACATGGTTGTTTTTTTCGGGCAAAAAACGCCTTACTATTCATGGTTGGTTTTTTTTTCGGCTAAAAAGCCCTACTAACCATGGTTGTTATTTGGGACAAAAACGCCTTACTATACATGGTCATTTTTTTTTCAGCAAAAAATTCCTTACTATACATTGTCGTTTTTTTCTCAGCTAAAAATGCCTTACTATACATGGTTGTTGTTTTTTCAGCCTAAAAACGCCTTAGTACACATTACTACGTTTTCTTCGGCAAAAAATGCTTTGGTCGTTTTTTTCAGCTAAAAATGCCTTACTATACATGGTTGTTTTTTCGGCCAAAAACGCCCTACTCTACATGGTCGTTTTTTACAGCTAAAAACGGCTTACTATACATGGAGGTTTTTTTCAGGCCAAAAACACCTTACTATACATGGACATTTTTTTGGGGGCCAAAAACACCTTACTAAACATGGTCGTTTTTTTCGGCCAAAAAAGACTTACATGGTCATTTTTTTGGGCCAAAAACGGCTTACTATACATGGTGATTTTTTTTCCCCTAAAAACGTCTTGCTATACATGGTCTTTTTTTTTCGGCCAAAAACGCCTTACTATACAAGGTCGTTTTTTTTCCGGCAAAAAACGCCTTACTATACATGGTTGTTTTTTGGGGGGGCCTAAAACGCCTTACTATACATGGTAGGTTTGTTTGGGGGCTAAAAAAACGGCCAACTATATATGGTCGTTTTTTTCGCCTAAAAATGTCTTTTATGCACGGCCTTTTTTTAGCCTAAAAACGCCTGACTATACAATACGCCTTAAAAGCAAATGACATAGCATCTCATTCCTCAAAAGCAAGAAAGCAGGTGGCTTTTCGGGTGATCTTTTTTTTTAATTATTCTGTCCACACGTTTTTCTCTTGTCATCATTATTCAGTCACATCAGTGAACAGCAACGTATTTTACTTTAGCGGGACACAAATATGACTTTATTCAAAAGCCCACATTATTCTTCTGAAACAATTCCTTGACCGCTGTTTTTTTTCTGAGAAATGAGTTATTTGGGGTAAATATAATATTTAGTGTCATATGCACTGTCTATTTTGCTTACTAAAGTTGAATATACATGTCCCATGAAATAATTACATGCCAAATCAAACAAAGCATGCACCTACAGTTGTACGTCATATATACAGTAAATAGAAATGTGATGTAAACATCCATTTTAAAACAAAACAAAAAAACGGCCTCTGTACAATCTGCGGGGAGGCCTTGTACTCATTTGCCATAAAGTATGTACATATTCATATTTGTATTGTTCATGAGCACATATCAGGTTTTCCTCTTCACAGGTGCGATTTTGACATCCTTGCGCCGGCCCGTGACACGCCGCTGCAACGTAACCACGTCATCCTCCGCCATCTGCTGCTTGGCAAAGTTGACAAACACCTGCAGGCAAACACACGCCTTAGTATAAATGGTCGTTTTTTTGGGGGGCTAAAAAAAACGCCTTACTATACATGGTCGTTTTTTTTGCCTAAAAACGCCTTACTATACATGGTCGTTTTTTTTCGACTAAAAACGCATTACTATACATGGTCGTTGTTTTCCGCCTAAAAACGCCTTACGATACATGGTCGGTTTTTTTCAGCTAAAAACGCTGGTCGGTTTTTTTTTCGGCTAAAAACGCATTACTATACATGGTCGTTTTTTTTTTTTCGACTAAAAACGCCTTACTATACATGGTCGTTTTTTTTTTTCAGCCTAAAACACCTGAATATACATGGTCGTTTGTTTCAGCTAAAAATACCTTACTATATGTGGTTGTTGTTTTTTTGGTGTTAAAAAGGTGGTTGTTTTTTTTCTTGCTAAAAATGCCTTACTGTACATGGTTGTTTTTTTCGGCTAAAAACGCCTTACGATACATGGTCGTTTTTTTCGGCTCCAAACGGCTTACTTTACATGGTCATTCTTTTCAGCCTAAAAAGGTCTGACTATACATGGTCGTTTTTTTTTGGACTAAGAATACGACTTACTATACATGTTCGCTTTTTTTCAGCCTAAAACACCTGAATATACATGGTCGTTTGTTTCAGCTAAAAATACCTTACTATATGTGGTTGTTGTTTTTTTTGGTGTTAAAAAGGTGGTTGTTTTTTTTCTTGCTAAAAATGCCTTACTGTACATGGTTGTTTTTTTCGGCTAAAAACACCTTACTATACTTGGTCTTTTTTTTCACCATTTGACAATCGCTGACGTAGGGCAAATACTGATCTACTAACCTGGTCTAGGGTGGTCTGTGAAACGGAGTAGTCCTGGATGCCGAGTCGCTCCTTATTGGAAACAACCAGTTGGAAGATCCTGGCCAGCGAGGACGACGCGATGTGGTACTGCAGTGTATTGTAATGTTTCTCGCGCCGCACGCACGCTGGGAAGCTGCTCTCCATGAACGCCTCCACGGGCTCCTGGTCGGGAGGCGCACCTGCTTTGGCCGCCTTCAGCTTCATGGTTAGCACGTAGCCGTCGCCGAATCTGCGCGGGATGTAATCCGATGTCACAAATGTTTGTTTTTAATTCTGCCTAGCAACGTGTGAGGATCTTACTTGTATTTGAGGTGCTGGATGGTTCCCAGGCATTTGAAGGTGCCGTTGACCATGATGGCGAGTCGCGTGCACAGGGCCTCACATTCCTCCATGCTGGTGGACGCAAAGCATAACATAACATTCAAGATGGCCACCTGTCTTGTCCAAATCACAGTATTTTAATAATAATAATAATAATAATAACTTTCAATTATAAGCGCCTTTCAAAACTCTAAAGCTCACTTTACAGTCACAGTTTAGGTTTTTTTGTGGGTGAGCAGCGGCCGCCACACGCGCCAGCCACTCAAACTGGAAGTCAGTCAAATAGATAGAAAGCTAACTAGCTAGCTAATAGATAGCCAATAGCTAGCCAGCTAGATCGCTATCTAGCCAGCTAGATAGCCAGCTAACTATTAAGCTAGCTAGCCAGCTGGATAGCTAGATAGCCAGCTAATGGATAGCAAATAGATCGCTACCTAGGTAGCTAGCTAGATAGATAAATAGCTGGATAGCTAAATAAATAAAAAGAAGTGAAGAGAGGAAAAAACAAACAAGAATTTTATATGGAAATCAGAACACACTGCCGCTTTTAGATCCCCTAAATAAAGTTCAGAAGCTTTTTCTGACTTTTTCTGGCAGAACCTCGAAGGTTATGTTTTTACAGCAGCTCCTATAGTTTTTTTTCTACTTTCTTCCTTGGAAATGTCTCCATTGCGAGATGAATAAATATAATAATAATAATAATAATAACAATAATAATAATACATTTCATTTATAAGCACCTTACAGTCACAGAATAACTTTTGCTGTGGGTGAACAGCGGCAGCCAGACGCACTCAACCCGGAAGTAACTCAAATAGATAGAAAGCTAGCTAATATATAGCTAGTAGCTATCCAGCTAGATGGCTAGCCAAATATATAGATAATAGCCAGCTAGATAGCCAATATATAGCCAGTTAGATAGCCAGCAAGACAGCTAATAGCTAGCAAATAGATAGCTAGGTAGCTAGCAACGTAGCTAGCTAGATAGCAAAGTGATAGCCAGCGAGGTAGCGAGTTAGATAGTTAGATAGCCAGCCAGCCAGATAGACAGCTGGATAGCTAGATAAATAAAAAGAAGTGAAGAGAGGAAAAAAGAAAGACAATAAACTCATTGGTGTGCTAAAAAATGAATACATACTGTACAAATACATACTTACTATTCTATTTATATACACTGTATCGCCATTTTTAGGTCTATTTAGGCTTATTTGTACAACCACTGTAAACCACTTTGAAAATGAAAGTGAGGAATCTCCCCTTGAGGGCATATTCTAATAATAATAATATTTGAATTATATTCTTATTCTACAGTCTCTACTTCAGTATCCTCAAACCTGTGCGACGTCAGCACGACAGCCCGGCCGTCCCGGATGACGCTCAGGATGGCATTCCACAGGAAACGACGGGAATGCGGGTCCATCCCCGTGGTGGGCTCATCCTGAAAAACAAAGATTGCCTTGTTCGCAAAAAAAAATAAAAAATGGAAAAAATCGCATGGAGATGATTGGCAAACTCACCAAAAGGACCAACGCCGGGCAACCGATCATGGCGATGGCGGTGGACAGTTTGCGTTTGTTACCGCCGCTGTAGGTTCCGGCGCAACGGCCGGCGTACTCAGATAAGCCCAACTTCTGAATGCCCCACTCGGCCACCTAATGCGGAGGAAGGTTTGAAGTTTATTAAACCAATATTAAGACTTAACTACAACCATTTGGTGGGGGGCGGGAGGTTAGGACCAAGACCTGCTGCCAATCGGCAAAAATTACCCTGGGGATCTCGTCCTCGGGCACACCCCTGAGGCGAGCGTAGAGATAAAGGTGCTCCCTGCCAGTCAGCAGCTCGTCAATGGCGTCAAACTGTGGGCAATAGCCCATGTTCTGGTGGACGTCCAGAATTTCCTTCAGGATGCTGCCACAAGACAAGAGTGACCGCTCACGGCGCCCGGTTTTGACATTTTTTTTCGGGACTTCTTTTCTAATCAGTCTTTTTAAGTCATTCTCTGCCATTCACGAATTAAAAATATGACGTAGAGCGCCATTTTTCAAATTGGTCATGCTTGGGTACTGATAAAGCGCTGGCCATGGCCTCTGGCAATTTTTTTTCCCTTTCACAAGGGTGGAGCATTTCTCTTTTTTCCCATGTCAGCGTTTTGTTCCAGCTTCAGCTGTTGTTAATGCGCTATATCAACCAATAAGTATGTATTGCATTGTATTTTGGGCAGCCGCCATCATTTCTAGCTCATATAACTCCAGACCCATATAATTTAGGAATTAACTATTTTTTTTCCTGATGAAAGAAGAGAATCGAAGGTTTCTAACGCTGTATTGAATGTTTATGTACAGACGCTCCCCTACTTACGAACATTAGTTACGAACATTTGAGTTACGAACAGCGGAACATACAAACATTTTTGGAGTAACATATGTAGTATTCTCTCCAGTACATGTACATATCTTTATAGAGCATATATTTTATTAAATGTTTACTGTTCAGTATAAACCAATACATGTTACTTATTCAAGCCTTAAACATACTTATTTAAGCCTTAAACAAACATTCCATACGAAATATAGCACTGAAGCAACTTACGAACAAATTCACCTTATGAACGACCGTTCGGATCGCATCTCGTTTGTAAATTGGGGAGCGTCTGTAGTCCTAAAACTCTGTGTGTCCTGGAATTCAAGTGACAATGACAAAAAGTCTGGCACTGGAGTGGACACATTTTTGCGCATGTCTGGCAGTGAAAGAGTTGAGAGCTGTAAGAAGAAAAATGTCCCGAAGTCATTTTCAGAGGTTTCGGCACCATTTGTTTGGCCGCTAATTTATTACTATTGGAGATTATCATGATTAGTCATGCTCAGATTTGAATTAGAGTTACCTTCTTCCATGCTGGATGGATTCCAAATCGAAAATGGTATTGGAATAATCATGAACAATGGGGGAGGACACAGTTCATCAATTTCGACTGCGAATGTTTTGAGGAAGAAAATGCGTTTCGTTTAGAATGCAAATCCAAACCAAGATGAAAATTGCTTCATCTCATCTAATGTAACTTCACGACAACCTCATCATCATGATCGCGTACCTGTAACCAACCACGGTCGCATCCCCCGAGCTGACGTCTGTGTCGCCTGTCAACATTTTAAAGGTGGTTGTCTTCCCGGCGCCGTTGATGCCTAAAAGGCCAAAACACTGGAATAGAAAAAAATGTGTTTCTGAAATAATATATATATAAAAGTAAACAAACAAACAAATAAATAAATAAATAAATAAATAACTAAATAAATAAATAAATAAATAAATAAATAAATAAATAAATACATGAATAAATACCAGCAAGCTCACTTTTCCGGCAGGCAGACCCACACATATTTTTTTTACAATTGAAAAGGTTATTTTTTAATTTTTTAATATTATTTTTTTAATCCAAAAATGTATTTCTTTTATTTTTTTTTTACAATCCATTTTTTATTTTTTTTATTTTGGGGATTATTCTTATTAATTTTTTTACAATCCAAAAAGTAAAAAAACAGCAAGCTCACTTCTCCGGCAGGCACACCCACACAGATCCCGTCAACAGCCGGCCTCTTTCTGCCAACGTAAGTCTGGGATAAGAACAGAAGGACAAAATTTGACGGCACTTTATTTGTTTTTCATTCCTACTAGCGCAAGACATGTTTCTACTGATGACCTTGGTGAGATCTTGAATGTGCAGGATGTCCGACTTATTGCCTCCTTCGTAGATTCTTTGTCGCTCGCATGCCACATCATCATCCTCATTTGTAGCCGGGCTACGTTTGCCACCCAATTGCCTGTTCAAGTTGTACAAATAGACACGTAAATATCCATGCTGTGGTTTTTCACTTCGTTGACTTCCACATTGCTCTCATTTTAAAAGACATCGGAAATAACGGAAAGTGACGACAAATCGTACACGAGTCAAAGATTGTGCCGATCGTCCTGACAACTGCTTTCGAGAAACATTTGAACATTCTTAAATCATCATTGTATAACACAGGTGTCAAGGCCAAGGTCCAAGGGCCAAATATGGCCCGCCACATCATTTTATTCGGTCCCCGAAAGCAAATGAAATTTGTGAAATTCCATGATGCTGTCGAAAGTCCGAGCCAAAATTTCAAATCGTCCCAATAACAGTCATTATTTTTGGCTTCAAATTTGAAAACTAGTGATTCATTAATTTGTTGTGCGCTCTATATGTAACATGTGGAGGAGATGAAACATTCCAATGACTTCTTTGAATTCATAACGGCCCCCCGAGAGGAAACCGTAACTACAACCCTGCTGCGTACAGTAATCATTTTCGATAAAACAGGAAGAGGTTGCGCTTAGCTCTAAAAATACGATATGATGATGTTTTACCAGTGATCCAGGAAGAAACGGTACTGGATGAGGAGGTTGAGGCCAAAGTAGATGAAACCTTCCACCGCCATAAAGCAAACGTTCCGGCCGACAAATTCCCATCGGAAGGGGTTGTTGGAGTGCTCCTCACCTGCCGAAAAAACACATCGGACATGATAGAATTGAAGACATTAATGTCAAGTGCCCTAAAAAACATCATTACCAAAGCGGGCGTAGACGTCGGTGACTGCTTGGTTCATGGCCATGTCGATGAGACCGCGGCCCAGGCAGAAGTGAGGAAAGACCAGTAGGCCTTTCTTCAACCAGTCATTGAACATCAGCAATGACTGATGGCACAGAGAGACAAAACCGGTTGTCAAATTGACTTCCTCGATATCATCCCCTGTCATCCAGAAGACTTTGTACGTACTGTAATATAAAATGCTCTGTTCGGGAGTGTAAAATACAGCATTGTACTTGTCCTTACCCGGTTGTTCTCGAAGAGTTCCAGGATGAAGGTGACGGCGCTGCTGTTGATCCCGATGAACAGATTGATGCATGACAGCGACACGTAGGCAGTGCTCGGGACATCGAACAAGTATGACATGGGGTACATCATGGGCGTAACAGACCACCTGAAATCACCAGTACCAGTATGAGTGTTCACTCCGAGGGGTACTTTCTGTCTATCCCTAATTATGGACAATGAAATTAATAAATACAAAATGATGCTTCATTCATTCCATCTTATGTGTTAACATATCCTTTGTTCGCATGTTAGCACTTGATCCACTGTCATTGGCTTCATTAATTCCATCTTATTTATCGAAGGTGTTAGCAAATCTTCTGTTAGCTTGTTACCACTTGACCATATTCAAGCCTTAAACATACTTATTTAAGCCTTAAACAAACATTCCATACGAAATATAGCACTGAAGCAACTTACGAACAAATTCACCTAATGAACGACCGTTCGGATCGCATCTCGTTTGTAAATTGGGGAGCGTCTGTAGTCCTAAAACTCTGTGTGTCCTGGAATTCAAGTGACAATGACAAAAAGTCTGGCACTGGAGTGGACACATTTTTGCGCATGTCTGGCAGTGAAAGAGTTGAGAGCTGTAAGAAGAAAAATGTCCCGAAGTCATTTTCAGAGGTTTCGGCACCATTTGTTTGGCCGCTAATTTATTACTATTGGAGATTATCATGATTAGTCATGCTCAGATTTGAATTAGAGTTACCTTCTTCCATGCTGGATGGATTCCAAATCGAAAATGGTATTGGAATAATCATGAACAATGGGGGAGGACACAGTTCATCAATTTCGACTGCGAATGTTTTGAGGAAGAAAATGCGTTTCGTTTCGAATGCAAATCCAAACCAAGATGAAAATTGCTTCATCTCATCTAATGTAACTTCACGACAACCTCATCATCATGATCGCATACCTGTAACCAACCACGGTCGCATCCCCCGAGCTGACGTCTGTGTCGCCTGTCAACATTTTAAAGGTGGTTGTCTTCCCGGCGCCGTTGATGCCTAAAAGGCCAAAACACTGGAATGGAAAAAAATGTGTTTCTGAAATAATATATATATAAAAGTAAACAAACAAACAAACAAATAAATAAATAAATAAATAAATACCAGCAAGCTCACTTTTCCGGCAGGCAGACCCACACATATTTTTTTTACAATTGAAAAGGTTATTTTTTAATTTTTTAATATTATTTTTTTAATCCAAAAATGTATTTCTTTTATTTTTTTTTTACAATCCATTTTTTATTTTTTTTATTTTGGGGATTATTCTTATTAATTTTTTTACAATCCAAAAAGTAAAAAAACAGCAAGCTCACTTCTCCGGCAGGCACACCCACACAGATCCCGTCAACAGCCGGCCTCTTTCTGCCAACGTAAGTCTGGGATAAGAACAGAAGGACAAAATTTGACGGCACTTTATTTGTTTTTCATTCCTACTAGCGCAAGAAATGTTTCTACTGATGACCTTGGTGAGATCTTGAATGTGCAGGATGTCCGACTTATTGCCTCCTTCGTAGATTCTTTGTCGCTCGCATGCCACATCATCATCCTCATTTGTAGCCGGGCTACGTTTGCCACCCGATTGCCTGTGCAAGTTGTACAAATAGACACGTAAATATCAATGCTGTGGTTTTTCACTTCCTTGACTTCCACATTGCTCTCATTTCAAAAGACATCGGAAATAACGGAAAGTGACGACAAATCGTACACGAGTAAAAACGCTGCCATTGTCAAAGATTGTGCCGATCGTCCTGACAACTGCTTTCGAGAAACATTTGAACATTCTTAAATCATCATTGTATAACACAGGTGTCAAGGCCAAGGTCCAAGGGCCAAATATGGCCCGCCACATCATTTTATTCGGTCCCCGAAAGCAAATGAAATTTGTGAAATTCCATGATGCTGTCGAAAGTCCGAGCCAAAATTTCAAATCGTCCCAATAACAGTCATTATTTTTGGCTTCAAATTTGAAAACTAGTGATTCATTAATTTGTTGTGCGCTCTATATGTAACATGTGGAGGAGATGAAACATTCCAATGACTTCTTTGAATTCATAACGGCCCCCCGAGAGGAAACCGTAACTACAACCCTGCTGCGTACAGTAATCATTTTCGATAAAACAGGAAGAGGTTGCGCTTAGCTCTAAAAATACGATATGATGATGTTTTACCAGTGATCCAGGAAGAAACGGTACTGGATGAGGAGGTTGAGGCCAAAGTAGATGAAACCTTCCACCGCCATAAAGCAAACGTTCCGGCCGACAAATTCCCATCGGAAGGGGTTGTTGGAGTGCTCCTCACCTGCCGAAAAAACACATCGGACATGATAGAATTGAAGACATTAATGTCAAGTGCCCTAAAAAACATCATTACCAAAGCGGGCGTAGACGTCGGTGACTGCTTGGTTCATGGCCATGTCGATGAGACCGCGGCCCAGGCAGAAGTGAGGAAAGACCAGTAGGCCTTTCTTCAACCAGTCATTGAACATCAGCAATGACTGATGGCACAGAGAGACAAAACCGGTTGTCAAATTGACTTCCTCGATATCATCCCCTGTCATCCAGAAGACTTTGTACGTACTGTAATATAAAATGCTCTGTTCGGGAGTGTAAAATACAGCATTGTACTTGTCCTTACCCGGTTGTTCTCGAAGAGTTCCAGGATGAAGGTGACGGCGCTGCTGTTGATCCCGATGAACAGATTGATGCATGACAGCGACACGTAGGCAGTGCTCGGGACATCGAACAAGTATGACATGGGGTACATCATGGGCGTAACAGACCACCTGAAATCACCAGTACCAGTATGAGTGTTCACTCCGAGGGGTACTTTCTGTCTATCCCTAATTATGGACAATGAAATTAATAAATACAAAATGATGCTTCATTCATTCCATCTTATGTGTTAACATATCCTTTGTTCGCATGTTAGCACTTGATCCACTGTCATTGGCTTCATTAATTCCATCTTATTTATCGAAGGTGTTAGCAAATCTTCTGTTAGCTTGTTACCACTTGACCACTGCCATTTCAGATTGTATCCAACTGAAGGGCATCATGTCAATTAACCTAGCGCCTTCTTTGCTCAGTTTAATATCTTGTTTTATGCTAAAATAAAACGGTGAGCTCATTCTAAAGCTTAAAGCCAAAAGTTTAGACCTACCCATAGAGCAGGAGCAGCGCCACAAGGGCAGGCAGGTTGGTTGGAGACGTGTAACACTTTTTGTCAAATGCTACAAAGATGGCGACGACCATGGCGGCGCTGATGGAGTAGTTTACCTGGTCGAAACGTTCAAAAGGAGGGGATAAATAATAAGCCAACCAGAATGCCCCAAAGACAACCACCGCTGTTCTGCCCTCACCATGTCCCAGAAGAAGTTGGACACCCAATAGATGAAAGGGCTAACGCCACTGACAAACTGCAGGTGCTTAGCTTTGTTGGCACGTTCCTGGATGAGGTAGAGGATGAAGCTGGCTGGTATGAAGGACATGGCGAAGATGACGCAGATGGCCACCACTGCGTTTACGGACGTGGTCAATCTGATGGGGTGAAATGGATCAACACTGTCAAAATGAATCAGAATGTTTCATGCTCGCATATAATGCTAGCATGTTAGCATGTTTCCAGGCTCGGTTGAAATATTATCAATTGCAAGACCTGATATCATCACCAACTTTGCAATAATTATCATGACGTTCAGACAGTATTATAACCTAAGTTATTTTCTATTTTGTTTGCCGTCAATTTGTGCATGTGAGGGTCATCACTCACACGGTGACCTCGGAAAGCTGCTCTTTCGTGAGGTTTAGTGGGTGGTTGATTGCGGTGATGCCAAATTCAATGGGCTTGGCGCTGGCAGGGAGGAATGCCCGCAGGATGGCGTTGTTTGCGACATTCATGAAAGCCACCATGGCATGCCAACCTTTGTTGTTGTACCACACCTGCCAAGGAAGACAATTTATATTCCCGATAATCCCCTGAACAGAACTAAAAACATAAATAAGACAGTACAGTGATACCTCGGTTTATTAACGCTTTAGCTAACAAACTTTTCACCCAGGAACGTTAAATTCGCGAGAATATAATCTTGGCATACGACATATTTTTCGGGAAACACACGGAGCGCCACAATGAGTGATGTGTCAGACTTTGTACGTACTGTAATATAAAATGCTCTGTTCGGGAGTGTAAAATACAGCATTGTACTTGTCCTTACCCGGTTGTTCTCGAAGAGTTCCAGGATGAAGGTGACGGCGCTGCTGTTGATCCCGATGAACAGATTGATGCATGACAGCGACACGTAGGCAGTGCTCGGGACATCGAACAAGTATGACATGGGGTACATCATGGGCGTAACAGACCACCTGAAATCACCAGTACCAGTATGAGTGTTCACTCCGAGGGGTACTTTCTGTCTATCCCTAATTATGGACAATGAAATTAATAAATACAAAATGATGCTTCATTCATTCCATCTTATGCGTTAACATATCCTTTGTTCGCATGTTAGCACTTGATCCACTGTCATTGGCTTCATTAATTCCATCTTATTTATCGAAGGTGTTAGCAAATCTTCTGTTAGCTTGTTACCACTTGACCACTACCATTTCAGATTGTATCCAACTGAAGGGCATCATGTCAATTAACCTAGCGCCTTCTTTGCTCAGTTTAATATCTTGTTTTATGCTAAAATAAAACGGTGAGCTCATTGTAAAGCTTAAAGCCAAAAGTTTAGACCTACCCATAGAGCAGGAGCAGCGCCACAAGGGCAGGCAGGTTGGTTGGAGACGTGTAACACTTTTTGTCAAATGCTACAAAGATGGCGACGACCATGGCGGCGCTGATGGAGTAGTTTACCTGGTCGAAACGTTCAAAAGGAGGGGATAAATAATAAGCCAACCAGAATGCCCTAAAGACAACCACCGCTGTTCTGCCCTCACCATGTCCCAGAAGAAGTTGGACACCCAATAGATGAAAGGGCTAACGCCACTGACAAACTGCAGGTGCTTAGCTTTGTTGGCACGTTCCTGGATGAGGTAGAGGATGAAGCTGGCTGGTATGAAGGACATGGCGAAGATGACGCAGATGGCCACCACCGCGTTTACGGACGTGGTCAATCTGATGGGGTGAAATGGATCAACACTGTCAAAATGAATCAGAATGTTTCATGCTCGCATATAATGCTAGCATGTTAGCATGTTTCCAGGCTCGGTTGAAATATTATCAATTGCAAGACCTGATATCATCACCAACTTTGCAATAATTATCATGACGTTCAGACAGTATTTTAACCTTACTAAGTTATTTTCTATTTTGTTTGCCGTCAATTTGTGCATGTGAGGGTCATCACTCACACGGTGACCTCGGAAAGCTGCTCTTTCGTGAGGTTTAGTGGGTGGTTGATTGCGGTGATGCCAAATTCAATGGGCTTGGCGCTGGCAGGGAGGAATGCCCGCAGGATGGCGTTGTTTGCGACATTCATGAAAGCCACCATGGCATGCCAACCTTTGTTGTTGTACCACACCTGCCAATGAAGACAATTTATATTCCTGATAATCCCCTGAACAGAACTAAAAACATAAATAAGACAGTACAGTGATACCTCGGTTTATTAACGCTTTAGCTAACAAACTTTTCACCCAGGAACGTTAAATTCGAGAGAATATAATCTTGGCATACGATATATTTTTCGGGAAACACACGGAGCGCCACAATGAGTGATGTGTCGTTCGCAAACGAGACGGTTCTTGGACCTGGATATCAGAAGTGAACGAAACTGTAAATGGCAGCCGGCTTTTTTTCCCTCTATTCCCCGCCCCCAGGCTTCGGTTAAAGCCGCACGTGATTGGTCAAGATCCGTGGTAGACGAGGGAGGGGACCCACGCAGCAGTGAGCAGGGGGGAGGGGTCACAGAAACAGAACACACACACACACACGAAAGGGAGATGCCAGAGCTTCAAAAACAAAAAACAAAAGTAAAAAAACAAAAAAAAAAACAAAAAGTGAAATGGTGAGAAAACGGATAGAAAACACTGTGAAATTCGGACTCTTTTCAACTTTATTTAAAGGCAGAGTGTTGATTGCAAGGTTAAAATATCCCATCAATCAGGCTCCACAAATAACCAACACAAGCCATCTGTACAATTTGAAGAGAACATACAAGCAAGGGAACCAGCTCTTAATGAAGTTTCTAGTGTGTCTGCCTGCATCTGTTGCTGTTGCAATATCACAACTTCTAAGATGTACAACCCAGGGCTCCTTGAGACACTTGCAAAAAGCTATCCATTCCATCAAGCCATCTACAACCATCACAAAGGTAAATAAAACGACTTTATTATATAGTACAGTTTATTTCTTTAATTACAGTACCATAGCACATTTATTTTACATAAAATAAGGTATATTGTGTGTAGTTTTAAGGCTTATTTAGTTGAAAAGTATGTTTTATGGGGACCTGGGAACAGATTATTCTCATTTTAATGGTTTCCCATGGGGAAATTAATTTTTGGAATAGACACCTTTTGCCTGACACACACTTTCTGGGAACCAATTAAGTTCATAAGCCAGGGTATCACTGTATTTGCTGAAATATTACGCACCTTGATGTTAAATTCACTCTCCATGTAGCGCAGGAAAGGGCCGAGCTCCCGAAGTGCCGCTTTGGAATGTTGACCCTGCCAGAGAACGTTTGTGACAAGTGAGTTCGTGGGTCAAACGGCGTGCAAATGACGAGACTCGTTACCGCGCTGATGTTGAGCATGCGTCCAAGTTGACTGAAAGCGTTCCCGATCTGTCTGGGCTCCACCTCCAAGATTGGAAGCTGCCCTCCGACGGATAGGCCACCATATCTGAGGAAAGACTCCATTCAGTGAAGGATTGGATTCACTTTCCAATGAGAGGTCCAAATGCACTTACCTTTGCTCATTGACCCAGTACTTGCTCTTCAAACTTTGCGATGCACCGGGGAGGAATTAGCAATTATTACCAAAACCCTCATAGAATGTTCAATGAGGAAAAGAAAGCCAAAATATCTGATTCACCTTGTTCTGATTAGACTTGGGTAGGTTTTGACCAGGAAGTCAGAGATATTGCGCTCGGTCAAATCCATCATGGTGTCCCCCGTGGCTTCCAGGCGTTGCAGGGTTGGGAGTCCTCCGGCACCGGCGGGACAGATAGGCATCATGCTTAGCTTTCTGCTACTGCTGCACAGGCAAGAGGGTGACGGGTTTCTCTGGTTCCATTCTGGACTCTGTAGGATGTTGGCCGTAACAGAGTCGACATCCGGGCGGTGCCACTCGGATGCCGTCTCGCCGCAAGGCATTCTGGGTGAGCGGACAAACACAAATAGGACTTTTTAAATTAGATTACATGTACTGTAAGTATTAGACTAAATAATTAAAAGTTGTATTTCTTTTTAAAATGTCATTTAACGCATTCACTGCCAGATAATGTGCATGCATGTGTCCACTCCAGTGCAAGGGTTTTTGTCATTGTCATTCAAATTCCAGGATCCCACAGAATATATAGTTTTAGGACTACATAAACATTCAACGCAGCATAAGAAACCTTAGACTCTCTTATTTAATCAGAAAAAAAAGTTAATTCCTAAATGATATGGGTCTGGAGTTATATGAGCTTGAAATGAGGGTGGCTGTACAAAATACAATGCAATACATACATATTGATTTATATAGCGCTTTAACAACAGCTGAAGCTGTAACAAAACACGAACATGGACAAAAAGCAAATGCTGCCCCTTAAGTGTATGGCAAAAAAACATTGCCAGAGGTCTGGCCAGCGCTTTATCGGCACCCCGCAAAAAAAAAAAAAAAAAAACAAACAAATTCGGCAATGGCGCTCATGTTATAATTACAATTCATGAATTCGGGAATAGCAGTGAATGAGTTTGCATGATATGAAACTTAATTCATGTTCTTTTTTCATGTTTATTTCATTTTATCGAATAAATACAGTAAAGTGTTGTTATATCGATATCGGTTATATCGATAGTACTGCTTATTACGATACTATTTCTATGAACGCAAGGAGAAAATTTACATGCCGCAGGATCGGATGTATCAATAGTCCGGTTATATCGATATTTTTTCCGACTCCCGAGAATATCGATATAACGAATTAATACTGTATATTAATCAATAGAAAATAATGACATAATTTAAAATTCTATATCATTTAGTATTATTTTCCATTTCAATGTAAGGTGAGGGGGGGATTTCATGTCTTTGGAGGCAAGATTCTCCCTATTGGGGGTACAATTGGAGCCGAAAATGGAAATGCCACAAGGGCTATAACAGGGGTGTGACCTTTAACACCCGACACTCAAATGGCTATCGTGCCTTTTGCTGGGTTCTGTGAAAATGCCAAAGGTGTAAAAAGGCCTTCAAATCTTCTATTGTGGCGTCGGTGCTGTCATTTCGCAGCATCTGCGTGTGAAAGAGCAAACCGTTGCTCATCAGTATCCCACCAAACTCACCCCAGCGGTTCCCCTGGCATGCATCGGGTTCCCATACCGGGCCGCCCTAGGAAGCGTTCGGTGAAGTGCTTCATTGTTGGGTCGGAGGGTTTCTCATTACTGCGTTGGAAAAATTATCAGAAATGAGGTCATTAAAGTATTTAAGTACAATGTCTCCAAAGAACAAATATGCTGTTGGATGAATGATTGGCAACCTGACGAAGGTGACCTGTGGTCCGTACATCCAAGGGGTCAACGTCAGGCTGGGGTATTCTCCAAACGGTGGAACGATGGTGGTGAAGATGAGCGCTATGAGGACAAAGCTGGCTGGCAAGACAATCTGAACAGCCATAAAAAAAAAAGATTAAACAACGATAAATGTAAATGGACGAACCAAATCATTTATGATCCATTTCAGATCAGTTTTGTAACTGGAAGATGTCTGCCAGACATACAAAAATTTGTCCATTCTAGTGCCAGGGTTTTTGTCATTGTCACTCGAATTCCAGGACCCACAGAAGATTGACTTTTAGGACTATATAGATATTCATTGTAGCATAAAAAAAACCTTAGACTCTCTTCTTTCATCAGGAAAAAATAGTTAATTCCTAAATAATATAGGTCTGGAGTTATATGAGCTTGAAATGAGGGCAGCTGTCCAAAATACAATGCGATATATACATATTGGTTTATATAGCGGTTTAACAACAGCTGAAGCTGGAACCAAGTGCTAACATGTAAAAAGGGGAAATGCTGCCCCCTTGTGGAAGGAAAAACATTGCCAGAGATCTGGCCAGCGCTTTATCGGCACCCAAGCAAGAAAAATCAAAACCCGAACAAATTTGGGAATGGCCACCTCAGTCATATTTTCAATTCCTGAATAAATTTGTGAATGGCAGTGAAAGAGTAAATATATTTCAGTGAAATGTGGGAAAACTCAGACGGATTCAAAGGATGATCAACTCAAAATTTTGAGTTCAATTTGATAGTTATCTTAAATATTAGACAACCGATGATGATTTGGAATCTCCAAACCAGAATTTTATTTATTTACTTATGTATGTATGCATCTATTTATTTGTTTATTTATGTATTTATTGATTGATATGCAGTGTGGACGTACCTGCGCCACAAAATCTTTGCGGCTGCGGGTGGCGTGATGAAACCTCTTGACAAGTAGTGCGTGAAACTGCTTCAGGATCAACCATGCTCCTTTCACCTGCCTGGAGCCTTTTCCGGCGCTGCAGTCTAATGCGACGCTGTTCGCTTGCGTGGCATCGTACCGCTCTGTGATCGTTGCACATGAGCAGTGTTAAAATACATCAAAATCATGATTGACAAAAGAATTCAAACATGGGAAGAAAAAGATGAACAACGTGTCTGACATCTCGTTAGGTGAAAGACTTTGAGTAGCTTTTCCTTCTTTTTTTGTTACTTGCATCTTTATTATTTTTACAACAAATAAGACCATATGAAATTGAAGATTTGCATACAGAATGCCTTGTGGATTTCTACCGGTGGTCTATTATTTATAGCAACATCCTTTTGTAACTGTGAAATTTTTTTTAACAAGGAAAAATATAAATGAAAAGGTTTTGTCAGCCATCATCTGTACTTCTTTGAAGGTGTCGGACATTTCGCTCCTCATCCGAAAAGCTTTGTCAGCGAACTAAAGTTTTGCTGGTAACTCTGGCCCTATATATATCCCAAATGGACAGAAGTGGTGGTGCCAGACCTCTGCTGAGATAGGTCCCTGCTCTAAGGTTAGGGGGTTTTGCTTTTTATTTCTTGGGTGGCAATAAAGCGCTGGCCACATCTCTGGCAATGCTCTAAGGTTGGGGGGAGCAGGGACTTTTCTAAATCAAACATCTGTTTCATTTTTTTGGAAGGTTGGCATTTCCTCTCTTTTCTATTATCATACTCATTGCTGTGATACCTCTCCTTTCCCATCTCTTTCCTCCATTCTTTAAAAATTCTAAATTTCAAAACCTATTTTGGTTCCATTTATTTGAATTAACAATTTTAAAGCTCATCAGTACAGTGATACCTCATCTTACGAACTTAATTGGTTCCCAGAAAGTGTGTGTAAGGCAAAAAGTTCATCTGCCAAACATTTATTTCCCATAAGAAACCATTACAAATTTGAATAATCCGTTCCCAGGTCCCCATGAAACATTTCTATTAAATACGCCATAAAACTACAGAAAATATACCTTATTTTATGTATAATAAATGTGCTATTGTCTTGTTATTAAAGAAATAAACTGTACTGTGTAATAATGTCGTTTTATTTACCTTTGTGATGGCAGTTGATGGCTTGATGGAATGGAGTGAGAGGAGGAGGGAGGGAGTTATTGTTTGGAAGGAAAGTCACCTTCCATAAACTGTCCCCTGCTACCTGCTTTTCATTAATCCAAATCAACAGAGGTTTTTCAACCTCTTCTATTGCCTGAGACCGTTGCTTAGACAACACAGAAACACCTTTAGCCACACATCGCAATGGTCGACTTAGCATACTGGTACTGGGACGCTAAATCACACAAACGCACACCTCATTCATGTTTTTCGATGATCTCCTTCTTCTGCTCGAACGTAATTTTCTTTTGTGTCCTCTTTGGCTTAACACTAGCCAGGGATGGGGTCTTTTTCGGCCCCATAACAGCAAAAGTAATCCACTCGATAACAAACCACGTCTGCACTCAAAGGAAGGGGGTGATGAAAACTAGTCACCATGGCGCAGTTCGACCATGTAGTTTGTTGTTCATCCCCTGAAAACTAGTCCGCGAGCCACCGTGGCGCTGTGTGGTTTGGTTTGTCCGCCGAAAACTAGTCTGTATGCCAAGATTATATTCTCGCCAATTTAATGCCCGTAAGGCGATAAGTAAGCTGAGGTATCACTGTATTATCATATGTGCACATCCTTTTGTACCTAACTACAAATGTTCATGATTCAACAAAATGGATGAAAAAGTTCAAATATTTGGATATTACTACATACTGTATATACCATAATTGTACTGTACTGTATTTTGACAGGCTGCTTAAATTATCTCTTGACCCATGTCTAGTATATTCACCAAACTGGGTGCACACAAAAATAAAAAAAAGCATCACTTGTCTCGTGTCTGACCTTCATTTTTTCTCCGCCGCAGCATTCGTTCTTCTACATCTAAGAGGTGACATGGGGAAGAACACACGGGACAAACACAAGTGTGACGGTAGAGGGAAATACACGACTGCGACACACAGGACGTGTACGGTAAATATCACTATTTACCTGCGGTGGGAGCATTGGTTGCTAATGCCTCGCCATCTCCTGTTACCTTCAGGAAGATCTGGAAAAAAGATGCAACATTCATTCATGAGTTCATTTGAAAAAAAATAAAAATAATGAAAAGTAATTGTTGTGATAATATAAACGATAACAGCTGTAAAATGAACTGGATCAAAACATTTGAACAGCTCTGAGAATGATGCCGCAAACGACAACAGCAACAATAAACATATAAAATAAAAATCACGTTCATCCAAATGAGAATTCATGTAAATGACATGACTGTAACTGGCGCCAATATTGTCATTGGTTGCCATGACAACAAAAAATATAATTTATTTGGGCTTGTTGTTTTGTGAAGGTGTTTAATGTTTCTATGTGAACCTTCATATGTATGTTTTTCTTAAAATCCTCTTCATTTTTTTTAATTTAGATTTTTTTTAGAACTTTTTTTTTCGAATATTTTGTCATTTTTTTATTTAGAATATTTTGTTTTGTTTTATTTTGAAAGTTTTTTAAATTGTATTTAGAATATTTTGTCAGAATCATTTCCTGATCCATGTCACATGTTTCTATGTGCGAGAGAAATTGTCTCAAGAGAGAGGCAGAACGAGAGAAATAGCGAGAGAACTCGCCAGAGAAAGGGAACGATAAAGTCTATGTCATTAAAGTCTGTTTACTTTTGTTTGTTTACAAGGTGCACACGGTACGTTATTAACTCATTCACTGCCAGACGATGAGCAAAAATGTGTCCACTCTAGTGCCAGGGTTTTTGTCATTGTCACTTGAATTCAAGGACCGACAGAATATTGAGTTTTAGGACTACATAAACATTCAACACAGTGTTAAAAACCGTAGACTGTCTTATTTCATCAGACATATATATGGGTCTGGAGTTATATGATCTTAAAATGAGGACAGCTGTCCAAAATACAATGCAATAAAGAATCATTGACACTTGTTTTATTTTCATTTGTATTTAATTATTTTTCTTAGGTTGAATGGTGCATTCCCTCACCCACATGCCCTGAACTTAACATCTTTCTAGACTAGCTAGCTAGCTAACTTTCTATCCATTTGAGTAATTTGAGTGAACCTGTGACTGTAAAGTGACCTTGAGAGTTTTGAAAGGCGCTTAGAAATTAAATGTACATGTATTATTATTATAATACATACATATTGGTTTAAATAGCGGGTTCCTGGTTATGATGATACTAGTGCAGCGTGTTCGACCGCAAAACAATTCCTTGTGTGTTCTACATACTTGCCAATAAAGATGATTCTGATTCTGATTAACAACAGCGAAAGCTGGAACAATGCGCTAACATCGAAAAAAGGGAAATGCTGCCCCCTTGTGGAAAACCAAAACATTGGCAGAGGCCATGGCCAGTGCTTTATCGGTATCCAAGCATGAAAAAGCACCTGAATAAATTCGGGAATGACGTTCTACATCTTATTTTCAATTCCCGAATAAATTCGTGAATGGCAGTGAATGAGTTAATTTGCTTATTTACTGTATCTCTTATTGAACATATTGTAGTAATGTCGATTGTTGTTTTTAAATGTCTTTTAGTTTTCACAGTGTTCCATAATAAGCGTTTTGCACAGTACGAGGCGTCATCCTTTATACAATAACGTTGTTGTTTGTCTTTCTCGTTGTTCTTTCTGGTGTGACTTTTAAACCTAATACCCGTCAACAGGTCCGCGCACCTCCTCCAAGGATGTATCAGAAATGCCGAAGCTGCTAAGTCCCATATCGGCGAGGGTCTCCTCCAGTTCCCTGAAGAGGCTGGCGTAGGCGCGGTGCTTGAAGCCTCGACTGGGCAGCAGAAAGGTGAGCTCCTGACCGATGGCCTCGATGAGCTTGGCCTCTGGGACGTGGTGGTGGATGAGGCCGTTGATGCTATCCAGGTGCCCTGCGGACATCAGAGGGGGCATTTGGTCAGGGGGGAAATCCATATCTTGATTTTTTTTTTGCGACGTATGGGGCGCACCATCCAAGACGCGTTCGGCGTTCTGGCACATGTTCTGGGACCGATCTTTGTGACTGGTGCAAATGGAGCAGGTGCAGGAACAGTCAGAGGCGCAGTCACAGTCATTCTGGTGGAAAAAGGAAGGCGCAGAAAATAAGTGACATGCATACTCGGACTATATGTTTTCGGTTTCAAATGAGCGATTTCAATCTCTTTTTTGGCAAGGCTTTCAAAAAAAAAAAAAGATAATCATACAGATAATTTAATGTTCAACTCATTCACTGCCATTCCCGAATTTATTCGGGACTTGAAAAGCATGACGTGGAGCGCCGTTCCCGAATTTGTTTGGGTTTTGGTTTTACTCGCGGGGAGTGCCGAAAGTAAAGTAGTAAAGTGCTGGTCAGATCTCTGGCAATGTTTTTTTCCCTTCCATGATAGGGCAGCAAATCATTTCATTTCATTTCATTCAATATCATAGAGCTCCAGACCCATATAACTTAGGAATTAACTCTTTTTTCCGATGAAAGAAGAGAGACTAAGGTTTCTTATGCTGCATTGAATGTTTATGTAGTCCTAAAAGTCAATATTCTGTGGGTCCTGCAATTTGAGTGAAAATGACAAAAACCCTGGCACTGGAGTGGACACATCTTCTGGCAGTGAATGAGTTTATATTGTAAACATTTATTCAAAATTGAGCATTTTCTGGACCCTTACTCTACATTTCAGCTCGTTTAGTGCCAAGAAGCTCACCTCCTTCTTCTTGAGGTCCTTCATGCGGCGCACCAGCGTGAGGTAGAATCCGGCGCCGAAGCAGTTCTTGAGGAAGAGCGGCGAGCCGCAGCAGTGCAGCTTACCCTTGGAGATGATGGCGATTCGGTCACTCAGCAGGTCGGCTTCGTCCATGTGGTGCGTGGAGAGGATCACCGTGCGGCCTGCAAAACATGTCGGTATCAAGACAAAATGGCGAAAAACTAGATCGTGAAACTAGATGGATATATATGTACCGGATCGATATTTCAACAGGAGGTCCCAAATCGACCTCCTGGAGTAAGGATCCACGCCAGAAGTGGGCTCATCCAGGATGACCACTTGAGAGCCGCCAACAAATGCCATAGCGACCGATAGTTTCCTCTGCATGCCGCCTGTGGGTACAAAATGGAGGCTTTGAGAGGGTTTTTTTCACTTACACATAAAAGGAGACAGAGCAACTCCTGACCTGAGAGGTTCTGCGCCTCATCGTCTCGCTTGTGAGGTAAGCCCACGTCTACCAGCATATTCTCAACCTCCTCCTGCGCCTCGGCCTGCGTGCGACCCTTCAATAGCGAGTAGAACAGGATGTGCTCCTCCACCGTCAGACTGGAAGCCAAATAAAAAGGGTTACGGAGCCAGAACATATGAAGCGATCCCTTGACTTGAATGTTCACAGCGCAATTTTTGATTTCAAATGTTGACATTTTCGGAATCAACATAATACAGACGCTCTCCAACTCTCGAATGAGATACGTTCTGAACGGTCGTTCGTAAGGTGAATTTGTTCGTAAATTGCTTCAGTGCTATATTTTGTATGGGATGCAAGTTTAAGGCTTATATAAGTATGTTTAAGGTCTATATAAGTATGTTTCAGGCTTGTATCCGTAACCTGTATTGGATTGTACTGAAAAATAAACATTTAATAAAATATATGCTCTATAAAGATATGTACATGTACAACTGGAGCAAATACTACATATGTTACTACAAAAATGTTCATATGTATTGTTGTTTATAACCCGAATTTTTGTAAGTAGCGGAGCATTTAAAATTGAAATCATTTTGGCATTTTTTTTATTATTTATTAAGTTAAGTCAAGTACAACTTAAAAAAAAATTAGTTGTTTTTTTTTGGTATGTATTTTTGTATTTTTCACTTTTGATTTTATTATTATATTAACTTTATTTTCACAACTGGAAAATTATATTTTGGATATACATAAATTTTTCCAGTATTTTTTATTTATATCTAATGTATTTGTTTTTATTTTATTTTATTGTATTTAATTTGTATTATTATTATATTAACTTTATTGCTTTTTAATGGAAGTACAGTACACCACTGGAAGATTTTTTTCATTATCAAGTTAAGTCAAGTACAACTTTTATTTTTTTTAAATAAATTTTTAAGTTGTTTTTTATATTTATTTTTTTATTCTTCACTTTAGAGTTTATTATTATATTAACTTTATTTTCACAACTGGAAAATTATGTTTTGGATAAACATAGATGTTCATATACATATGTATTTTATTTTTTATTTATTGTATTTTTTATTATTATATTAACTTTATTGTCTTTTTTAATGGAAGTACAACAATTGAAGTTTTTTTTTATGAAAGTCAAAAAGTCAAGTATAACTTTTGTTATTTTTTTTTATTTGTTTTTTTGTATTATTTTTTTTCATTTTATATTTTATTATTATATTAACTTCATTTTCACAACTGGAAAATTATATTTTGGACATACATAGATGTTCCAGTATTTATTTTTATTTATATGTATTTTATGTGTTTGTATTAATTTTATTTTATTGTACTTTATTATTATATTAACTTTATTGTCTTTTTTTCAATGGAAGTGCCCCACTGGAAGATTGCATAGATGTTCCAGTATTTGTTATTTTTCAAGATGTATTGAGGACATTTTTTCATTCATAATAGCAAGAATAATTTAAGTGTTTATAACTTGTGCTATTTTTAAAGTATTATTAAGTAAAAAAAGAAAGATATAATACAAAAAAAGAGTGCATTAATATCAAAAAAAATTATACAATTGAAAAAACTGTGTGCCTATGAGTGACACATGAGCATGTCTTCAGGTTCAAGGCGATGAGAAAGGTACTAACTGATTGAAAAGAATATTGTATTGAGGACACGTCCCCAACGAGGACCGTACAGCGTCGATATCAGTGCGGATGTCTCTTCCATAGATGTAAGCGGAGCCGGACGTGGGCGGAAAGAGCCCGGTCAGGATGGACCTAAGACAGAAAGACAGAAGCTCAAAAAGCTCATTGATAATATATTAAGAAAATACAAACCCCACACTGAAAGGCCAGAGCCAAAATCGAACCCTGGACTTCTACACTGTGAGGCAGAATTGATAACCAGTGTCCCATCGTGCCTCCTCTGTCATAAACAGTAAAATGTGAATATATTATAGCGTTACGGTCTTACAAGGTGGTCGTCTTCCCGGCGCCATTGTGTCCCAGGAAGGAGGTGATTTGACCCTCGTAGAAGTTGAGACTGAGTCGGTCGACGGCGGGACGAGAGCTTCCGGGGAACACCTTAACCAGCTCCTGGATGCGTACCCCTAACTCCAGACTCACTGGATCGGGCTCAAACAAAAGAAGGCCTGCCAGGATAACAGCAAAGTCGAATCTCAAATTATTTTTCAAAATAATTGTGAAAATAATATAAACTCATTCACTGCCATTCACAAATTTATTCAGGAATTGAAAATATGACATAGAGCGCCATTCCCGAATTTGTTGGGTTTTTTTCATGCTTGAATGACGATAAAGCGCTGGCCATGGCCTCTGGCAATATTTTTCTTTTCCACAAGGGGGCAGCCTTTCCCTTTCTTTCGCTGTTAGCGCTTTGTTCCATTTTCAGCTGTTGTGCAGGAGCGATATCAACCAATATGTATGTATTGAATTGTATTTTGTAAAGCCGCCCTCATTTCAAGCTCATATAACTCCAGACCCATATAATTTAGAAATTAACTCTTTTTTTCTGATGAAAGAAGAGAATCTAAGGTTCACCCACAGAGAAAAACTTATCCTGTGACTGTAAAGTGACCTTGAGAGTTTTGAAAGGCGCTTAGAAATGAAATGGATTATTAATATTATTTTATTTTTTTTGCACGTCTGGTAGTGAATGAGATAAAACTGTATACTCTGTCATGTGAATTGTGCAAAAATGAACTATTGTGTTTAAAAACGTTATCATTATTGGTATCATTGCATAATTTATATGATATGATAGATATTACAGATATTTCATTCCATTTTTAATATGTGCAAGCATCGACCTTGTGTCAGACATGTAACACCTCTCTTGTCCACTAGATGGGAGCCTTGAGCGTGTTTTGCACAATTTTTTCACTGAATCATCACCTTCTTGCCTGCCGGAGGCGTTCTCTTCCCCGTCCTCCTCCTTCTTCTCCTCTTCCTCCTCCTCGTGAAGCCTCAGCCACTCTTTCTCCCGTTCCAGGCGCTCCCGTTTGCTTTGGTGTTTGCAGGTGTTCCTACTGCCTGAGCCGTTACAGGTGCCACCACTTTCAGGGTCCTTTTCAGCTTTGTTTGTTTCCGGAGCAACTGTGAACGATGTTAGGTGTGGGTGTGAATCATAAATTAGTCAAATTGACATCTCAAGGAGCTGACAAATGATTTAGTTTTGTGATTCATTTCACACTTGATGGGTGGGTAGGTACTTCAGAGAAAGACCCTGCCTTCATGTACAAGCAATAAAAAATCACTTGTACAAAATACATTCAACGCAATCATTTTGTGCACTTGTGAGCCGGTAATACCTGGGTCATCTCCGGTAGCAGGTGTAGCTGAAGGTTTGCGCCAGTAGGAAGCCTGCAGGGGGAAGTAGAATGGCCGACCAATGCCATACTGACCTGCAATAAATCCAGAGAATTTATGAGATAACATGTATGTACATCAGGTATCAAGTTAGCCATTTATTTAAATGAATGACTTGATAAATGGCTAGCAGGTTAATTGTTTAGGTGGCGAGTTACCTTCATCCTAAGTAGTTACCTGTGTACTTTAGCTAGCTTGCAAGTTATCTAGTGATTCAGGAAAGAGTTTTCAATGAGGTAGCTGTCGAGCTACTTTCTAAGTTGCTAATAACTTAACTATGTAGCTTGTTACAGTTTACACAAATGGGATGGTATGATAAATAATTCTGTACTCATATAGCTATCTAGAAGAAGTTAACTCATGGCGTATAATCCTCGCTTGGGTAGATAGTTTACTTGTTAGCTACTGATGTGCATCAGTAGCTTGAAAGTTACAACTCTATTTAGGTTGTAAGCTAGCTAGTTACTAAGCAAGATGGCTAGTGAGTAACTCATTTACTCACTTAGCTATGTTCTCTCCAGATATCGGAGTAGTTACCCACTTAGTTGCAGAAGTGGGCCTCTTTCGTTTACTTATATTGCTCATTTGTTATACTTTCTTGCGTATTCCTGACTTTGTTTCAAACGTTTCAACATAGGTAGCTAGCAGGTTAATTGTTTAGGTAGGGAGTTGAATTCCTCCAAGGTAATTAATTACCTGTGTACTTTGGATAGCTTGCAAGTTATCTAGTAATTCAGGAAAGAGTTTTTGATGAGGTAGTTATCTACTACTTTCTTATCTTGCGAATAACTATGGAGCTTGTTACAGTTTACATAAATGGGCAGGTATAATTAGTAATTCTGTACATATGTAGCTTGCTAGCTAAGGTTCACCCACAGAGAAAAACTTATCCTGTGACTGTAAAGTGACCTTGAGAGTTTTGAAAGGCGCTTAGAAATGAAATGGATTATTAATATTATTTTATTTTTTTTGCACGTCTGGTAGTGAATGAGATAAAACTGTATACTCTGTCATGTGAATTGTGCAAAAATGAACTATTGTGTTTAAAAACGTTATCATTATTGGTATCATTGCATAATTTATATGATATGATAGATATTACAGATATTTCATTCCATTTTTAATATGTGCAAGCATCGACCTTGTGTCAGACATGTAACACCTCTCTTGTCCACTAGATGGGAGCCTTGAGCGTGTTTTGCACAATTTTTTCACTGAATCATCACCTTCTTGCCTGCCGGAGGCGTTCTCTTCCCCGTCCTCCTCCTTCTTCTCCTCTTCCTCCTCCTCGTGAAGCCTCAGCCACTCTTTCTCCCGTTCCAGGCGCTCCCGTTTGCTTTGGTGTTTGCAGGTGTTCCTACTGCCTGAGCCGTTACAGGTGCCACCACTTTCAGGGTCCTTTTCAGCTTTGTTTGTTTCCGGAGCAACTGTGAACGATGTTAGGTGTGGGTGTGAATCATAAATTAGTCAAATTGACATCTCAAGGAGCTGACAAATGATTTAGTTTTGTGATTCATTTCACACTTGATGGGTGGGTAGGTACTTCAGAGAAAGACCCTGCCTTCATGTACAAGCAATAAAAAATCACTTGTACAAAATACATTCTACAGTATTCAACGCAATCATTTTGTGCACTTGTGAGCCGGTAATACCTGGGTCATCTCCGGTAGCAGGTGTAGCTGAAGGTTTGCGCCAGTAGGAAGCCTGCAGGGGGAAGTAGAATGGCCGACCAATGCCATACTGACCTGCAATGAATCCAGAGAATTTATGAGATAATGTAGCCGTTGAGGAATGAGCACACACGATGAATATATGGAGAATAACATGTATGTACATCAGGTATCAAGTTAGCCATTTATTTAAATGAATGACTTGATAAATGGCTAGCAGGTTAATTGTTTAGGTGGCGAGTTACCTTCATCCTAAGTAGTTACCTGTGTACTTTAGCTAGCTTGCAAGTTATCTAGTGATTCAGGAAAGAGTTTTCAATGAGGTAGCTGTCGAGCTACTTTTTAAGTTGCTAATAACTTAACTATGTAGCTTGTTACAGTTTACACAAATGGGATGGTATGATAAATAATTCTGTACTCATATAGCTATCTAGAAGAAGTTAACTCATGGCGTATAATCCTCGCTTGGGTAGATAGTTTACTTGTTAGCTACTGATGTGCATCAGTAGCTTGAAAGTTACAACTCTATTTAGGTTGTAAGCTAGCTAGTTACTAAGCAAGATGGCTAGTGAGTAACTCATTTACTCACTTAGCTATGTTTTCTCCAGATATCGGAGTAGTTACCCATTTAGTTGCAGAAGTGGGCCTCTTTCGTTTACTTATATTGCTCATTTGTTATACTTTCTTGCGTATTCCTGACTTTGTTTCAAACGTTTCAACATAGGTAGCTAGCAGGTTAATTGTTTAGGTAGGGAGTTGAATTCCTCCAAGGTAATTAATTACCTGTGTACTTTGGATAGCTTGCAAGTTATCTAGTAATTCAGGAAAGAGTTTTTGATGAGGTAGTTATCTACTACTTTCTTATCTTGCGAATAACTATGGAGCTTGTTACAGTTTACATAAATGGGCAGGTATAATTAGTAATTCTGTACATATGTAGCTTGCTAGTACCTACTTCCTGGTAGTCAAGTAATTTGTTAGGTCACTGCTAATTTTGCTACTCATTGCCTACTTTGTTACATAGTTTGCTACATAGTTTGTACTCATTAATGTACTCAGGTAGCTTGGCAGGTAATTATTATTTGACTAATCAATCACCTTGAAAAGGTGGACTAGACTGAGGGTTGGATATCAAGGCACAAACTCTCAACACGGTTATGGAGTCATAAGAAACATTTTTGTAAATACATCTCCATCCAAAGGGCTCACCTGGAAAAACATTGTCCAAGTACCAGGCAAGAATGAAGTACAGCGTGGCATCCAGCACCATCATAAGGATGGAAGTGAGAAATGAGTAGGTGTCCTTCTCCAGTGGGCTGGTCCGGATGTTGTCCCACTGCAGGCCCACGCCCTGCTCCTCGTAGCGCGACAAGTACTCTGTCCCAAAGCCAAACGCCACAGGAGACAACAGGCTCTGGAGGGACAATGAGCACCATCATCACTATACAACATCTCTCAAAACATGTTGTTTGATTCACATACGGCGGCCATCTTCATTTTGGTCGTGAGACGGTCCTGCCAAGCGAAGCAAAGCATGTGGGGCAGGTAGAGGGTGAAGTAGAGCACACCACTGCACGCTGCTGCCAGGTTGGCCTTGCTGAAAAAGACACTCATGAGGAAGCACTGCATGATAGTCGCCACCGTGAACGTCAGCAGGAAGAGGTACACCAGCAATGGGTCACTGTAGTTCAGCACTTTGCCGCCCTGGAAACAGGTCACATGGTTTTAGGTAGTTGCTTCGCAAGATAGTTACAGTTGGAAGTTCCTTAGTTTGATAGTGAGGTCGGCAGGTAGATATTAGAAAGTACACCATTGTTTTCCTTACATTCTCAGCTGAGTAGACATTTAGGTATTAGACTACTTTACTTCCTTCCTTGAGTACTTAGTTAATTTGAGTAGTTACCTACTAACTCACCACAATGATAGAGGTGAGCAACACAGTGCTGGCTGCCATGGTGACGAAGCTGTCGATGAACCAGGTACACCAGAAGACGCCGTTGGCCACACCCATAGCTTTCAGGGTCTCCTTGAGGCGCAGTTCCTTCTCCAACACGATGCTCTTCACTGTCATGGACACTGAGTATATCCATGCCAGCACCATGAACATCGGGAAGCAGCGGTTCAGCGTGATCATGAAGCTGACAACCGGCCAAGGAGAGGTTACGCTCCGTTAACAAAGATCTTGTAAAGAAGACAGCTAATTAACTACTTAAGTACTTACTTTGTTAACAAGTTAACCAAATACGGTAGATACTTTAGGTAGTTAGGTGATCAATTTAGCTCATTGCTTACTTGCTTATGTCGCAAAGTAATTATATACTTCCTTATGGTGACATACTTACCAAGCAACGGTAGCAAGTTAGTTAATGACGTATAATGCTAGCTTGGGTAGATAGTTTACTTGTTAGCTACTGATGTGCACAGGTAGCTTGAAAGTTACAACCCAACTTAGGTTCTAAGCTAGCTAGTTACTTACTAAGCAAGATGGCTTGTGAGTAAGTAATTTACTCAGTTAGCTGTCATGATCTGGTTGGCGACCAACGGGGGGCGCTGTCGGCCCCGCCTGCAGCCTCGCAGGTGCTGGTCGTTTTAATCACTGACACTTAAAAGGGCACCCGGCACGACCATCCGGTGTGGGTTCATTGTTTGCTGCTTTGTCTGCAATTGCATCCATTGTATGCTGTGCTTGTGTTTGTTTAACCTTGGCAGACTTTTACACTTGGTTTTCTTTTGATACTTTGTACAGTAAAGTCTCGTTATATCGATATTCAAGGGAGTCTGAAAAAATATCGATGTAACCGGGACTATCGATATATCCGACCCTGTTTGCATGTAGTTTTCTCCGTGCGTGCATAGAAATAGTATCGATGTAACCGGGACTATCGATATATCCGATATCGATATAACGAGACTTTACTGTATTTTTTCTGTTCAGTTGATTTTGATGTTTTACATTTTGTTCCCGCTGACCTTTAATTTAATACAATTTGTCAAACAACCTCCTGCTCCCTCCTGCCTGCTTTTTGGGATCCGCACCCGCCATCACCACCTTGCAAACCGTGACATTAGCGAGCTATGATCTCTCCAGATATCGGACTAGCAGTACAGACTCACAGGTCGTCCACATAGCAGGGGTAGGGCATCTGCTGCACGTAGACCCCTAGTGGCCAGTCATGGCCAGTGTGCACTTTAATAATGCCGTGTTCGATCATGTCCTGCAGATAGGCAAAGCCACCCCATATGTACCTCTGGTCCTCCAAGGGGTCAGCCCTGGGGCCTGGGTCCCAGTACCTGGAGACAGAGAGGACACCAGCTACTGCAAACTTTCATAAGCTCATAGGCTATGTTGTGGTCATTGGTTCATTGATTGATTGATTGTTTACAAGTAACCTAGATAGTTGGCCAATAACTCACATATACGTATCTACAATTAGTATTGTCCCCACCAACCTGTCTTTGACCTTATTTGTGCGCTCCACTGCATCAATGTCCATGCGGATCTTGTACTTGACGTGCAGAGGGACACTGGTAGTCCAGGGGTACATGTCGGTAAATACCACGCCGGCCCAGAACTTGTTCTCCTCCAGGAGGTGCAAGGCCTGATGGATCATCTGTGACTCATCCGTGTAGGCCACAAACTTGTCCAGGCTGATACACTGCAGTCAGCAAATCCAAAGCTAATGAATGACCAAACACAAAACCTCTTGCACAGTACATGCAATGGAAGTAGAACCCAGCAAGTCACCTCAGCATACTGGTTGATGGTGCGCAAAAGTTGGTCAGTGACGTTAAAAATGTTCCTCCAGTCAAATCTGGACATCCCTGCCTCTCGCCACTTCTCCGGCCCACTATACAGGAAGTTAAGGATGTCTTTGGTCGTCATGTTGGTATCCTCCAGACTCTTGTCCACAAAGTTCATCACTGTGGGGTTTGACAATGTGTCCTGTAGTCATAACACAACACAAAAACAAAAGTGGTTTTGGTGCACTTTAATTATAGCAAATTTCAAAATTCTCTTTGGTCGTTGAGTGAATCTTCAGAGCATGTTTTTGAACAGGCCCCAAGCTAATTAATTAGCTAGACAGTAGTGAGAAATTTTGTGAGCTTCCAATTACTTATCTGTCCTTCAGTGTATTTAATTAGCAAAATAATTAGCTTGTGTGGACAGTAACAAGCTAGTAACATATTCAGATATATCGCTACACCATTAGTTGGGTAATTAATGAGTTAGTTGGTGAGTTAGTCAGCTAAGTGACCAGTTCGTTAGTTAGCTGGTTAGCTGGTTAGTTGGTTTGTTTGTTTTCTGCTCAGAAGAGTTGAAATGCTTCCGTTTTTCCGATTCATGAGTTGTAATTCAGATGTTGAGCCAGTTCATGGGCTAGAAATATACAGAGTACTCATTCCCAAGAATAATTTTCAAGTCTCACTCTGATTATGTTCATCTGCACGCTGTTTTGGAAGAAAGCCCACAGCTGTGGTCCCACTTCTTCCCACATCTTGCCTAATTTGTACAACCTCTCCAGCTCCTCAAAGGTGGTGTTCGCCTGACACAAACACAAAACAAACAGTGAGCATGAGGAGGGGCGTGTCAGAGGGGTCAGGCGATTAACTTACGCTTTTTAAAATCTTCCGGACAGCAGGGGAGTCAGGAGTATACAGGATGTTTCCCATCAGCAGGGGCTTAACAGAATTCCACAACATTTTCGTGACCGGGTTTGACTCCAGCGTCTGCATCAGGTTATTGCAGAAGGCAGCTGCAAACATGATAACGATTCAATTCAATTGGGGAGGACAATCAAGGCGTACATTTTGTAGGTGAATTGAATTTCAGCAAACAATCTGGTTGGAATTTGAAATTGGGATAATGTTTTGGGTTTTGATTTAAAGGACAACCAACGCCTCCGGACAAGTTGTGTCCATAATTTGTAAACTTACTTCAAATGACTTCTACTGAGCGTGTTTTACAAAGATTCCACGGCATATACTGTAGCTATTTTACATTTTAAGACTTGCACTGAATATACAGGAAGTCTTGTTTTCGAGTTGATGACGATGTCTGACATGACGTCACGAAAGGAACGCCCCTGACCGAAAAAGCGACACACAAAGCATTTTGGATACTTTGTTTGGTCTGAAAACTTTGTGTTGATGGCGAAATTAGAAGACAAACACATAAATTACGCGATGGTGAATCGTTGTGTGTTGCACCAAGACTACTATTTGATTCTAGTTGATTCTAGTTCCAACGAAGCTTGGGCGCCATCTTGTGCATTCTCTGGGATGCTACATTGGAGTCCTGGTGGCTCGAATTGATATGCAAGTACTTCTTTAATCGATTGCAAACATTTATGCTTTTCTTTTCAGAACTATTTGAATCATATTCATAACTGGATTCGTAACAAGAAAGCACCTTCTCCGAATCTGAAGCCATTGTTTTCATTCTAGAGCAAGGCGAAGACGTCCTGGCGTGATGTCACGAACAAGGGGGCTGGACCTTCTGAAACTCGCGATTTCCGGGGTCATTTTGAAGTAGTTTTGGGACAATTTAACTCATTTTATTGGTGTTTTGCATTTGACTAAAAATATCAGCCTGCGTGTTTTGGGTATTTTAGATGCTGTCAAACATTTTTTCTGATGTCAGTTGGGAAACAAAAAATTGGTGTCGGTTGTCCTTTAAAGCAGAGAAAATATTTTGGATCTGATTTAAATTTAATAAGACATCTTTGGTCCCTAAAACACAATTGATATTTTAAAATGAAAGATATTTTGTATCTTATATTGGTTGAACCAAAGATGAGGACATTTGAGTGTTTTGGCAGTCAACTGAACTCACTGGTCGTGTAGTCATACACGTAGGTGTCACGAGTGCGGCTGCTGTTGACCCCCAGGAACACCTTGTAGTTGTTGTCCTCGTACCAGTTGAAGGAAAGCACACGAGCGCCGCCGCCTTCTGGGTAGCCGCAAAAGAGGCTGGAAATGGACGCAGTCAGCTCTGAGAAAGCGGAAGGGCCACCGGTGCGGAAGAGAGAAGTGACGGCTTTGATGAGTGCCCGGGAGTTGTCACGTTGCATCAGCTGATGGGTGGGAAATGGTCATAAGCAGATATATCGTTTTGGTGTTACATTGAAAACCAAAATGGAAAATAGTTGAATAAAAGTATAAATACATGTCAAGATCATTTCTCTCCCTGAGTTGTCGCCTTATCGTGGTAGGGGAGTTTATGTGTTCCAATTTTTAAGAGGCTTTTTGATGACAGTGATACCTTGGCTTACGAACTTAATTGGTTTTCAGACAGAGTGTGTAAGGCGAAAAGTGTGTATCCAAAAAAATAATTTCCCATAGGAAACCATTAAAATGAGAATAATCCGTTCCCAGGTCCCCATAAAACATAATTTTCTACTTTCTAAGCCTTAAAACTACACGAAATATACCTTATTTTATGTATAGTAAATGTGCTATGATATTATAATTAAAGGAAAAAACGGTACTGTATAATAAAGTCGTTTTATTTACCTTCGTGATGGTCGTTGATGGGTTGATGGAATGGAGTGGCCGGTTTCATCAGCATTAAACACTTGATGAGGAACGTAACTTTCTTTTTGAGGAATGATCCCTGGTAGGTACTTTCTCTGTGATAAATTTATCTAGTTCATCATCAATTCTGTTCAGTTTAGCTGGGTTGATAGCTCTTTGCATCAAGCGTAAAGATGGCTTGTGCGGGTTGTTTGTGGAGCCTGATTGATGGGATATTTTAACCTTGCAGTCTACACTCTGCCTTTGAACTGTCAAAGTTGAAACTCTC